>NC_059211.1:26633857-26951357 GCF_020615455.1 Coregonus clupeaformis | reverse complement strand
TGGCAGGAGATGGAGGGAGATGGGGGGAGATGGGACGGAGGGCCAGACAGATATAATGACAGGGCCAATTGCATTGTGTAGGACCTCCGAGGGTCAAGTGGGGTCTGAGGGTACCACGGAAACGCCATGGATACACCACAGATACAGGGGCTTTGAGGGCATTAGGCAGGAATTACACAATGGGGTCAAGTGACCAAGGGAGGGGGAGTGGAGGAGGTGCACAACCACCTTGGGACCTGGCCCCCTCATCATCAGCCTGTGAGATGAGAGTGACATGGGATGACACCTAAAGAGGGGGAGGAGAGAGGTAGTAGGGAACCAAATCCCCCCCCCTATCCTTTCACTCCTGCTTAAACACTTCACCTGCTGATAGGTGCCGTTGACCCTTTCTAAATCTCATCATCGCGGATTGACGGCGGGGGAGATGGCGTGGGATTTTCTGTAACAGCTATGTCCCCTCTGACTCTCAGTCTCTTTTCTCCACCAAGATGCGTTTGTTCTCTCATTAGTATACAGACGCATATCCATTTATTTATCTATCTATCTAATGGTCGGTCCGGATGGGATGTCGCTGAAGATGGCAATACTCACTGCCTGATCCCCCCTTGGCTCTCCAGCAGATACAGTCCCTCTGCGCCTCCCAATGATTGATCAATTTGCCATGTTTGTTAAGATGGCTTTGCTCTCTAATTCGGCTAGCGATGCCTGCTCCTGCCTGCTCTGCTACACCTGTTCCATGGAGCCGTCGGATCCTGTTGGATCCCCAGGCCTGGCGACTGGAGCTCAGGGATACCGATAATGGAGCGGCCAGCGGGTCCTGACCTCCAGGCTGGCCAATGGAGTCCATAGATCTGGGGTTAAGTCATCTGGCCTGGCTCGCCCGGCTCGCTCCCCTCCACACCATAATTACTGGACAGACGGCCATAACTTTACTTTATTTTTTTCTTTCTCTGACATCAAACGTAAATCTTTCTCTGATTTCCTCCCCTCGTTACCCTTTAGGCTCTTACACACAACCTCTGCTCATAAACCCAAGAGAACAAAGCTATCTCACAAAAGCTATTACATGTTCAATAGCTTTGAACAAAATTATCTGTCAAAAAAACATATTACATGACCACGTATTTATTATTTATTATGAGAAGCGATTCCTGTAAATAGTAGGAACCTGGGCATCTGTTATAGTGCTATGTATTCCTATGTCTTCCTATTGTCTACATGTTTGAAGATCCTGATGAAAACAGATTCTGTTAGCCTACACTTGATGTTGACATACAACACAACATACAACACTCTAACAACAGAAAGCAGGGCCTTTGCATTCAAACCAGAGAGATCCCAACACAAACACCTTGTCGGGTCTGAAAGGTTGATTCTGACTGCCAAACACACACACACACACACACACACACACACACACACACACAGACATGCATATGTAACTAACTAATCCGAGGCAGATGCAAAACAACCTCGGACAGATCTCTCGATCCGCAGAGGAGAGAGACAGGCGACAGAGAGAAAGATAGAAGGAATGAGGGAGAGTGGGAAGGAAAGGTGTAGAATGGGATCTGTCAGTAGAGGACCTCCACAGAACAACAATAACTGTAGTGGCAGGCTGATGAGTCAGTGTCTGTTTAAATGGCAGGCTGTCAGGCCTGGGTCTGCAGCCACATCAGACCTGTCAGAGCCCCCAGGAGAGATTAACCACCTGACCCTTTCATCCCTAACATTGCTCCACCAGAGACGCTTCTGTCACTAACTCCGCCATTCTGCTTTCCAAGGTGCCAGAAAGGCCAAGCGCAGCCACATCTCAGTGTGGTTTATTGATTTCTGACCCGGCGCTTAATAGTTTTCCCAGCCCTCCATGAATGGCTTTTGTAAGCAATAGGGTTTGTACATCTCCCAGATCAATACCTTTTATACTTACAATAAAATTGAAACGGCTTCTTGTGAGGAGCTGCAGCACCCGGCATTTGTCATCCTTCTGCGTCATTATCTGAATTAAAACATTTATTTCTGATTAAGAGTGTGTCCTATCTCATTAATTTTTCCCTTTCCAATACGAGGGGAATGGAATGGTATTGATTTTTGTACTTTTTACACGTCTCCACTACTGGCTAGATAATTGAGAAGTTAGCCAGAATAAATGAAGTTTCTAGTCTAGCAGAGCAGCCAATACCTTGGAAATGGGAGGTGTTTTTGTGGGAGCACAGCTTTAATTTTGCAGCGGCAGAAGACAGAGGGACTGAACAAATTGGATTAAGGCTGGGGACAGGGACCAGGGGGTTTGGGGGCTGGGGGGCGCATGGTAGTGGGGTGGGTCCCAAGGCTATATATGCCCCCCTCGACATCACAGTAATAAGACAGTGTTAAAGAACTAAAAGGCTGGTGATGATAAGTCGGCCCCCTGAAGCAGCTTATTGTTGGGAAAGAATTGAAACATGGTAATCAATTGCTGAACTAGACCTTTCAGCAGAGTGGCAATTGATTAAATTAAGCATGATCAAATTAATGAGATTCGATTAAGCTGTGATTCTCGTTTTCTAATGCAGGCAACAACCAGTTTAGTTGTGCATATTTCGTTACGAATAATAAAACCATTTCGTTTAAAAAACAGATAGGATAGACAATTTGCACATTTTTTATTTCATTACTAGAAACAGAGAAGATAATGAAGATATTGTAAATATGTAATAATCATATAATACACAAAGTAGTTTGTAAATCCATTGCAAAGTCTTAATGACTTGTGTCTTGCAGGCAGTGGAAAAGAAGTGGACCTCTGACTTGAAGTTCCATGTAATTCTATACTTTACCAGCATGTCCAGTGTTACTGTATGGTCTGAGGAGAGGCTTTGTGGTCATCTCCAGTTTGCGTAGCATAGCAGTGGTGATATGAGGGACTGTGTCCCAAATGGCACCCTATTCCCTGTATAGTGCACTACTGTTGACCAGGGAACGATAGGGCTCTATATAGGTAGTAGGGTGCCATTTGTGACGGACCATGGGTGGTGGGAGGGGTGACTGAACACAGCTACTAGAGCTACAGGACCTCACTAACACTGAAGAGGTCTGACACTGCTAGAGCCTGCACTGGGACCACAGGACCTCACTAACACTGAAGAGGTCTGACACTGCTAGAGCCTGCACAGGGACTACAGGACCTCACTAACACTGAAGAGGCCTGACCCTGCTAGAGCCTGCACTGGGACCACAGGACATCACTAACACTGAAGAGGCCTGACCCTGCTAGAGCCTGCACTGGGACCACAGGACCTCACTAACACTGAAGAGGCCTGACACTGCTAGAGCCTGCACTGGGACCACAGGGCCTCACTAACACTGAAGAGGTCTGACACTGCTAGAGCCTGCACTGGGACCACAGGACCTCACTAACACTGAAGAGGCCTGACACTGCTAGAGCCTGCACTGGGACCACAGGACCTCACTAACACTGAAGAGGCCTGACACTGCTAGAGCCTGCACTGGGACCACAGGACCTCACTAACACTGAAGAGGCCTGACACTGCTAGAGCCTGCACTGGGACCACAGGACCTCACTAACACTGAAGAGGCCTGACACTGCTAGAGCCTGCACTGGGACCACAGGACCTCACTAACACTGAAGAGGTCTGACACTGCTAGAGCCTGCACTGGGACCACAGGACCTCACTAACACTGAAGAGGCCTGACACTGCTAGAGCCTGCACTGGGACCACAGGACCTCACTAACACTGAAGAGGCCTGACACTGCTAGAGCCTGCACTGGGACCACAGGACCTCACTAACACTGAAGAGGTCTGATGCTGCTAGAGCCTGCACTGGGACTACAGGACCTCACTAACACTGAAGAGGTCTGATGCTGCTAGAGCCTGCACTGGGACCACAGGACCTCACTAACACTAAAGAGGTCTGATGCTGCTAGAGCCTGTACTGGGACTACAGGACATCACTAACACTGAAGAGGTCTGATGCTGATAGAGCCTGCACTGGGACCACAGGACCTCACTAACACTGAAGAGGCCTGACGCTGCTAGAGCCTGCACTGGGACCACAGGGCCTCACTAACACTGAAGAGGTCTGATGCTGATAGAGCCTGCACTGGGACCACAGGACCTCACTAACACTGAAGAGGCCTGACACTGCTAGAGCCTGCACTGGGACCACAGGACCTCACTAACACTGAAGAGGTCTGATGCTGATAGAGCCTGCACTGGGACCACAGGGCCTCACTAACACGGAAGAGGTCTGATGCTGCTAGAGCCTGCACTGGGACCACAGGACCTCACTAACACTGAAGAGGCCTGACAGTGCTAGAGCCTGCACTGGGACCACAGGACCTCACTAACACTGAAGAGGCCTGATGCTGCTAGAGCCTGCACTAGGACCACAGGACCTCACTAACACTGAAGAGGCCTGACACTGCTAGAGCCTGCACTGGGACTACAGGGCCTCACTAACACTGAAGAGGTCTGATGCTGATAGAGCCTGCACTGGGACCACAGGGCCTCACTAACACTGAAGAGGTCTGATGCTGATAGAGCCTGCACTGGGACAACAGGACCTCACTAACACTGAAGAGGCCTGACGCTGCTAGAGCCTGCACTGGGACCACAGGACCTCACTAACACTGAAGAGGTCTGATGCTAATAGAGCCTGCACTGGGACCACAGGGCCTCACTAACACTGAAGAGGTCTGATGCTGATAGAGCCTGCACTGGGACCACAGGACCTCACTAACACTGAAGAGGTCTGATGCTGATAGAGCCTGCACTGGGACCACAGGACCTCACTAACACTGAAGAGGTCTGATGCTGATAGAGCCTGCACTGGGACCACAGGGCCTCACTAACACTGAAGAGGTCTGATGCTGATAGAGCCTGCACTGGCACCACAGGACCTCACTAACACTGAAGAGGTCTGACACTGCTAGAGCCTGCACTGGGACCACAGGACCTCACTAACACTGAAGAGGCCTGACGCTGCTAGAGCCTGCACTGGGATTACAGGACCTCACTAACACTGAAGAGGCCTGACACTGCTAGAGCCTGCACTGGGACTACAGGACCTCACTAACACTGAAGAGGCCTGACACTGCTAGAGCCTGCACTGGGACCACAGGACCTCACTAACACTGAAGAGGCCTGACACTGCTAGAGCCTGCACTGGGACCACAGGACCTCACTAACACTGAAGAGGCCTGACACTGCTAGAGCCTGCACTGGGACTACAGGACCTCACTAACACTGAAGAGGTCTGATGCTGCTAGAGCCTGCACTGGCACCACAGGACCTCACTAACACTGAAGAGGTCTGACACTGCTAGAGCCTGCACTGGGACCACAGGGCCTCACTAACACTGAAGAGGCCTGTCGCTGCTAAGCCTGCACTGGGACCACAGGACCTGACTAACACTGAAGAGGCCTGACGCTGCTAGATCCTGTACTGGGACCACAGGACCTCACTAACACTGAAGAGGCCTGATGCTGCTAGAGCCTGCACTGGGACCACAGGACCTCACTAACACTGAAGAGGTCTGATGCTGCTAGAGCCTGTACTGGGACTACAGGACCTCACTAACACTGAAGAGGTCTGATGCTGATAGAGCCTGCACTGGGACCACAGGGCCTCACTAACACTGAAGAGGTCTGATGCTGATAGAGCCTGCACTGGGACCACAGGACCTCACTAACACTGAAGAGGTCTGATGCTGATAGAGCCTGCACTGGGACCACAGGGCCTCACTAACACTGAAGAGGTCTGATGCTGATAGAGCCTGCACTGGCACCACAGGACCTCACTAACACTGAAGAGGTCTGACACTGCTAGAGCCTGCACTGGGACCACAGGACCTCACTAACACTGAAGAGGCCTGACACTGCTAGAGCCTGCACTGGGACTACAGGACCTCACTAACACTGAAGAGGCATGACACTGCTAGAGCCTGCACTGGGACCACAGGACCTCACTAACACTGAAGAGGTCTGATGCTGCTAGAGCCTGCACTGGGACTACATGACCTCACTAACATTGAAGAGATCTGATGCTGCTAGAGCCTGCACTGGGACTACAGGACCTCACTAACACTGAAGAGGTCTGATGCTGATAGAGCCTGCACTGGGACTACAGGACCTCACTAACACTGAAGAGGTCTGATGCTGATAGAGCCTGCACTGGGACCACAGGACCTCACTAACACTGAAGAGGTCTGATGCTGATAGAGCCTGAACTGGGACTACAGGACCTCACTAACACTGAAGAGGTCTGATGCTGATAGAGCCTGCACTGGGACCACAGGACCTCACTAACACTGAAGAGGTCTGACACTGCTAGAGCCTGCACTGGGACCACAGGACCTCACTAACACTGAAGAGGCCTGACACTGCTAGAGCCTGCACTGGGACCACAGGACCTCACTAACACTGAAGAGGCCTGACACTGCTAGAGCCTGCACTGGGACCACAGGACCTCACTAACACTGAAAAGGTCTGATGCTGCTAGAGCCTGCACTGGGACTACAGGACCTCACTAACACTGAAGAGGTCTGATGCTGCTAGAGCCTGCACTGGGACCACAGGACCTCACTAACACTGAAGAGGTCTGATGCTGCTAGAGCCTGTACTGGGACTACAGGACCTCACTAACACTGAAGAGGTCTGATGCTGATAGAGCCTGCACTGGGACCACAGGACCTCACTAACACTGAAGAGGCCTGACGCTGCTAGAGCCTGCACTGGGACCACAGGGCCTCACTAACACTGAAGAGGTCTGATGCTGATAGAGCCTGCACTGGGACCACAGGACCTCACTAACACTGAAGAGGCCTGACACTGCTAGAGCCTGCACTGGGACCACAGGACCTCACTAACACTGAAGAGGTCTGATGCTGATAGAGCCTGCACTGGGACCACAGGACCTCACTAACACTGAAGAGGTCTGATGCTGATAGAGCCTGCACTGGGACCACAGGGCCTCACTAACACGGAAGAGGTCTGATGCTGCTAGAGCCTGCACTGGGACCACAGGACCTCACTAACACTGAAGAGGCCTGACAGTGCTAGAGCCTGCACTGGGACCACAGGACCTCACTAACACTGAAGAGGCCTGACGCTGCTAGAGCCTGCACTGGGACCACAGGCCCTCACTAACACTGAAGAGGCCTGACACTGCTAGAGCCTGCACTGGGACTACAGGGCCTCACTAACACTGAAGAGGTCTGATGCTGATAGAGCCTGCACTGGGACCACAGGGCCTCACTAACACTGAAGAGGTCTGATGCTGATAGAGCCTGCACTGGGACAACAGGACCTCACTAACACTGAAGAGGCCTGACGCTGCTAGAGCCTGCACTGGGACCACAGGACCTCACTAACACTGAAGAGGTCTGATGCTGATAGAGCCTGCACTGGGACCACAGGGCCTCACTAACACTGAAGAGGTCTGATGCTGATAGAGCCTGCACTGGGACCACAGGACCTCACTAACACTGAAGAGGTCTGATGCTGATAGAGCCTGCACTGGGACCACAGGACCTCACTAACACTGAAGAGGTCTGATGCTGATAGAGCCTGCACTGGGACCACAGGGCCTCACTAACACTGAAGAGGTCTGATGCTGATAGAGCCTGCACTGGCACCACAGGACCTCACTAACACTGAAGAGGTCTGACACTGCTAGAGCCTGCACTGGGACCACAGGACCTCACTAACACTGAAGAGGCCTGACGCTGCTAGAGCCTGCACTGGGACTACAGGACCTCACTAACACTGAAGAGGCCTGACACTGCTAGAGCCTGCACTGGGACTACAGGACCTCACTAACACTGAAGAGGCCTGACACTGCTAGAGCCTGCACTGGGACCACAGTACCTCACTAACACTGAAGAGGCCTGACACTGCTAGAGCCTGCACTGGGACCACAGGACCTCACTAACACTGAAGAGGCCTGACACTGCTAGAGCCTGCACTGGGACTACAGGACCTCACTAACACTGAAGAGGTCTGATGCTGCTAGAGCCTGCACTGGCACCACAGGACCTCACTAACACTGAAGAGGTCTGACACTGCTAGAGCCTGCACTGGGACCACAGGGCCTCACTAACACTGAAGAGGCCTGTCGCTGCTAAAGCCTGCACTGGGACCACAGGACCTCACTAACACTGAAGAGGCCTGACGCTGCTAGATCCTGTACTGGGACCACAGGACCTCACTAACACTGAAGAGGCCTGATGCTGCTAGAGCCTGCACTGGGACCACAGGACCTCACTAACACTGAAGAGGTCTGATGCTGCTAGAGCCTGTACTGGGACTACAGGACCTCACTAACACTGAAGAGGTCTGATGCTGATAGAGCCTGCACTGGGACCACAGGGCCTCACTAACACTGAAGAGGTCTGATGCTGATAGAGCCTGCACTGGGACCACAGGACCTCACTAACACTGAAGAGGTCTGATGCTGATAGAGCCTGAACTGGGACCACAGGGCCTCACTAACACTGAAGAGGTCTGATGCTGATAGAGCCTGCACTGGCACCACAGGACCTCACTAACACTGAAGAGGTCTGACACTGCTAGAGCCTGCACTGGGACCACAGGACCTCACTAACACTGAAGAGGCCTGACACTGCTAGAGCCTGCACTGGGACTACAGGACCTCACTAACACTGAAGAGGCCTGACACTGCTAGAGCCTGCACTGGGACCACAGGACCTCACTAACACTGAAGAGGTCTGATGCTGCTAGAGCCTGCACTGGGACTACATGACCTCACTAACATTGAAGAGATCTGATGCTGCTAGAGCCTGCACTGGGACTACAGGACCTCACTAACACTGAAGAGGTCTGATGCTGATAGAGCCTGCACTGGGACTACAGGACCTCACTAACACTGAAGAGGTCTGATGCTGATAGAGCCTGCACTGGGACCACAGGACCTCACTAACACTGAAGAGGTCTGATGCTGATAGAGCCTGAACTGGGACTACAGGACCTCACTAACACTGAAGAGGTCTGATGCTGATAGAGCCTGCACTGGGACCACAGGACCTCACTAACACTGAAGAGGCCTGAAGCTGCTAGAGCCTGCACTGGGACCACAGGGCCTCACTAACACTGAAGAGGTCTGATGCTGATAGAGCCTGCACTGGGACCACAGGACCTCACTAACACTAAAGAGGTCTGATGCTGATAGAGCCTGCACTGGGACCACAGGACCTCACTAACACTGAAGAGTCTGATGCTGATAGAGCCTGCACTGGGACCACATGGCCTCACTTACACGGAAGAGGTCTGATGCTGCTAGAGCCTGCACTGGGACCACAGGACCTCACTAACACGGAAGAGGCCTGACACTGCTAGAGCCTGCACTGGGACCACAGGACCTCACTAACACTGAAGAGGTCTGATGCTGATAGAGCCTGCACTGGGACCACAGGGCCTCACTAACACTGAAGATGTCTGATGCTGATAGAGCCTGCACTGGGACCACATGACCTCACTAACACTGAAGAGGCCTGACGCTGCTAGAGCCTGCACTGGGACCACAGGACGTCACTAACACTGAAGAGGTCTGATGCTGATAGAGCCTGCACTGGGACCACAGGGCCTCACTAACATTGAAGAGGTCTGATGCTGATAGAGCCTGCACTGGGACCACAGGACCTCACTAACACTGAAGAGGTCTGATGCTGATAGAGCCTGCACTGGGACCACAGGGCCTCACTAACACTGAAGAGGTCTGATGCTGCTAGAGCCTGTACTGGGACTACAGGACCTCACTAACACTGAAGAGGTCTGACACTGCTAGAGCCTGCACTGGGACCACAGGACCTCACTAACACTGAAGAGGCCTGACACTGCTAGAGCCTGCACTGGGACCACAGGACCCCACTAACACTGAAGAGGTCTGATGCTGCTAGAGCCTGCACTGGGACCACAGGACCTCACTAACACTGAAGACGTCTGATGCTGATAGAGCCTGCACTGGGACCACAGGACCTCACTAACACTGAAGAGGTCTGATGCTGATAGATTCTTCACTGGCACCACAGGACCTCACTAACACTGAAGAGGTCTGACACTGCTAGAGCCTGCACTGGGACCACAGGGCCTCACTAACAATGAAGAGGCCTGACGCTGCTAGAGCCTGCACTGGGACCACAGGACCTCACTAACACTGAAGAGGTCTGATGCTGATAGAGCCTGCACTGGGACCACAGGGCCTCACTAACACTGAAGATGTCTGATGCTGATAGAGCCTGCACTGGGACCACATGACCTCACTAACACTGCAGAGGCCTGACGCTGCTAGAGCCTGCACTGGGACCACAGGACGTCACTAACACTGAAGAGGTCTGATGCTGATAGAGCCTGCACTGGGACCACAGGGCCTCACTAACATTGAAGAGGTCTGATGCTGATAGAGCCTGCACTGGGACCACAGGACCTCACTAACACTGAAGAGGTCTGATGCTGATAGAGCCTGCACTGGGACCACAGGGCCTCACTAACACTGAAGAGGTCTGATGCTGCTAGAGCCTGTACTGGGACTACAGGACCTCACTAACACTGAAGAGGTCTGACACTGCTAGAGCCTGCACTGGGACCACAGGACCTCACTAACACTGAAGAGGCCTGACACTGCTAGAGCCTGCACTGGGACCACAGGACCCCACTAACACTGAAGAGGTCTGATGCTGCTAGATTCTGCACTGGGACCACAGGACCTCACTAACACTGAAGAGGTCTGATGCTGATAGAGCCTGCACTGGGACCACAGGACCTCACTAACACTGAAGAGGTCTGATGCTGATAGATTCTTCACTGGCACCACAGGACCTCACTAACACTGAAGAGGTCTGACGCTGCTAGAGCCTGCACTGGGACCACAGGACCTCACTAACACTGAAGAGGCCTGACGCTGCTAGATCCTGCACTGGGACCACAGGACCTCACTAACACTGAAGAGGTCTGATGCTGCTAGAGCCTGCACTGGGACCACAGGACCTCACTAACACTGAAGAGGTCTGATGCTGCTAGAGCCTGTACTGGGACTACAGGACCTCACTAACACTGAAGGGGTCTGATGCTGATAGAGCCTGCACTGGCACCACAGGACCTCACTAACACTGAAGAGGTCTGACACTGCTAGAGCCTGCACTGGGACCACAGGACCTCACTAAAACTGAAGAGGCCTGACACTGCTAGAGCCTGCACTGGGACTACAGGACCTCACTAACACTGAAGAGGCCTGACACTGCTAGAGCCTGCACTGGGACCACAGGACCTCACTAACACTGAAGAGGCCTGACACTGCTAGAGCCTGCACTGGGACCACAGGACCTCACTAACACTGAAGAGGCCTGACACTGCTAGAGCCTGCACTGGGACTACAGGACCTCACTAACACTGAAGAGGTCTGATGCTGATTGAGCCTGCACTGGCACCACAGGACCTCACTAACACTGAAGAGGTCTGACACTGCTAGAGCCTGCACTGGGACCACAGGGTCTCACTAACACTGAAGAGGCCTGACGCTGCTAGAGCCTGCACTGGGACCACAGGACCTCACTAACACTGAAGATGCCTGACGCTGCTAGATCCTGCACTGGGACCACAGGACCTCACTAACACTGAAGAGGCCTGATGCTGCTAGAGCCTGCACTGGGACCACAGGACCTCACTAACACTGAAGAGGTCTGATGCTGCTAGAGCCTGTACTGGGACTACAGGACCTCACTAACACTGAAGAGGTCTGATGCTGCTAGAGCCTGCACTGGGACCACAGGGCCTCACTAACACTGAAGAGGTCTGATGCTGATAGAGCCTGCACTGGGACCACAGGGCCTCACTAACACTGAAGAGGTCTGATGCTGATAGAGCCTGCACTGGGACCACAGGACCTCACTAACACTGAAGAGGTCTGATGCTGATAGAGCCTGCACTGGGACCACAGGGCCTCACTAACACTGAAGAGGTCTGATGCTGATAGAGCCTGCACTGGTATACAGGACCTCACTAACACTGAAGAGGCCTGACACTGATAGAGCCTGCACTGGGACCACAGGACCTCACTAACACTGAAGAGGTCTGATGTTGCTAGAGCCTGTACTGGGACTACAGGACCTCACTAACACTGAAGAGGTCTGATGCTGATAGAGCCTGCACTGGGACCACAGGACCTCACTAACACTGAAGAGGCCTGACGCTGCTAGAGCCTGCACTGGGACCACAGGGCCTCACTAACACTGAAGAGGTCTGATGCTGATAGAGCCTGCACTGGGACCACAGGACCTCACTAACACTGAAGAGGTCTGATGCTGTTAGAGCCTGCACTGGGACCACAGGACCTCACTAACACTGAAGAGGTCTGATGCTGATAGAGCCTGCACTGGGACCACAGGGCCTCACTAACATGGAAGAGGTCTGATGCTGCTAGAGCCTGCACTGGGACCAAAGGACCTCACTAACACTGAAGAGGCCTGACACTGCTAGAGCCTGCACTGGGACCACAGGACCTCACTAACACTGAAGAGGCCTGATGCTGCTAGAGCCTGCACTGGGACCACAGGACCTCACTAACACTGAAGAGGCCTGACAGTGCTAAAGCCTGCACTGGGACTACAGGGCCTCACTAACACTGAAGAGGTCTGATGCTGATAGAGCCTGCACTGGGACCACAGGGCCTCACTAACACTGAAGAGGTCTGATGCTGATAGAGCCTGCACTGGGACAACAGGACCTCACTAACACTGAAGAGGCCTGACGCTGCTAGAGCCTGCACTGGGACCACAGGACCTCACTAACACTGAAGAGGTCTGATGCTGATAGAGCCTGCACTGGGACCACAGGGCCTCACTAACACTGAAGAGGTCTGATGCTGATAGAGCCTGCACTGGGACCACAGGACCTCACTAACACTGAAGAGGTCTGATGCTGATAGAGCCTGCACTGGGACCACAGGGCCTCACTAACACTGAAGAGGTCTGATGCTGATAGAGCCTGCACTGGCACCACAGGACCTCACTAACACTGAAGAGGTCTGACACTGCTAGAGCCTGCACTGGGACCACAGGACCTCACTAACACTGAAGAGGTCTGATGCTGCTAGAGCCTGTACTGGGACTACAGGACCTCACTAACACTGAAGGGGTCTGATGCTGATAGAGCCTGCACTGGCACCACAGGACCTCACTAACACTGAAGAGGTCTGACACTGCTAGAGCCTGCACTGGGACCACAGGACCTCACTAAAACTGAAGAGGCCTGACACTGCTAGAGCCTGCACTGGGACTACAGGACCTCACTAACACTGAAGAGGCCTGACACTGCTAGAGCCTGCACTGGGACCACAGGACCTCACTAACACTGAAGAGGCCTGACACTGCTAGAGCCTGCACTGGGACCACAGGACCTCACTAACACTGAAGAGGCCTGACACTGCTAGAGCCTGCACTGGGACTACAGGACCTCACTAACACTGAAGAGGTCTGATGCTGATTGAGCCTGCACTGGCACCACAGGACCTCACTAACACTGAAGAGGTCTGACACTGCTAGAGCCTGCACTGGGACCACAGGGTCTCACTAACACTGAAGAGGCCTGACGCTGCTAGAGCCTGCACTGGGACCACAGGACCTCACTAACACTGAAGATGCCTGACGCTGCTAGATCCTGCACTGGGACCACAGGACCTCACTAACACTGAAGAGGCCTGATGCTGCTAGAGCCTGCACTGGGACCACAGGACCTCACTAACACTGAAGAGGTCTGATGCTGCTAGAGCCTGTACTGGGACTACAGGACCTCACTAACACTGAAGAGGTCTGATGCTGCTAGAGCCTGCAATGGGACCACAGGGCCTCACTAACACTGAAGAGGTCTGATGCTGATAGAGCCTGCACTGGGACCACAGGGCCTCACTAACACTGAAGAGGTCTGATGCTGATAGAGCCTGCACTGGGACCACAGGGCCTCACTAACACTGAAGAGGTCTGATGCTGATAGAGCCTGCACTGGGACCACAGGACCTCACTAACACTGAAGAGGTCTGATGCTGATAGAGCCTGCACTGGGACCACAGGACCTCACTAACACTGAAGAGGTCTGATGCTGATAGAGCCTGCACTGGTATACAGGACCTCACTAACACTGAAGAGGCCTGACACTGATAGAGCCTGCACTGGGACCACAGGACCTCACTAACACTGAAGAGGTCTGATGTTGCTAGAGCCTGTACTGGGACTACAGGACCTCACTAACACTGAAGAGGTCTGATGCTGATAGAGCCTGCACTGGGACCACAGGACCTCACTAACACTGAAGAGGCCTGACGCTGCTAGAGCCTGCACTGGGACCACAGGGCCTCACTAACACTGAAGAGGTCTGATGCTGATAGAGCCTGCACTGGGACCACAGGACCTCACTAACACTGAAGAGGTCTGATGCTGTTAGAGCCTGCACTGGGACCACAGGACCTCACTAACACTGAAGAGGTCTGATGCTGATAGAGCCTGCACTGGGACCACAGGGCCTCACTAACATGGAAGAGGTCTGATGCTGCTAGAGCCTGCACTGGGACCAAAGGACCTCACTAACACTGAAGAGGCCTGACACTGCTAGAGCCTGCACTGGGACCACAGGACCTCACTAACACTGAAGAGGCCTGATGCTGCTAGAGCCTGCACTGGGACCACAGGACCTCACTAACACTGAAGAGGCCTGACAGTGCTAAAGCCTGCACTGGGACTACAGGGCCTCACTAACACTGAAGAGGTCTGATGCTGATAGAGCCTGCACTGGGACCACAGGGCCTCACTAACACTGAAGAGGTCTGATGCTGATAGAGCCTGCACTGGGACAACAGGACCTCACTAACACTGAAGAGGCCTGACGCTGCTAGAGCCTGCACTGGGACCACAGGACCTCACTAACACTGAAGAGGTCTGATGCTGATAGAGCCTGCACTGGGACCACAGGGCCTCACTAACACTGAAGAGGTCTGATGCTGATAGAGCCTGCACTGGGACCACAGGACCTCACTAACACTGAAGAGGTCTGATGCTGATAGAGCCTGCACTGGGACCACAGGGCCTCACTAACACTGAAGAGGTCTGATGCTGATAGAGCCTGCACTGGCACCACAGGACCTCACTAACACTGAAGAGGTCTGACACCGCTAGAGCCTGCACTGGGACCACAGGACCTCACTAACACTGAAGAGGTCTGATGCTGATAGAGCCTGCACTGGGACCACAGGGCCTCACTAACATGGAAGAGGTCTGACACCGCTAGAGCCTGCACTGGGACCACAGGACCTCACTAACACTGAAGAGGTCTGATGCTGCTAGAGCCTGCACTGGGACCAAAGGACCTCACTAACACTGAAGAGGCCTGACACTGCTAGAGCCTGCACTGGGACCACAGGACCTCACTAACACTGAAGAGGCCTGATGCTGCTAGAGCCTGCACTGGGACCACAGGACCTCACTAACACTGAAGAGGCCTGACAGTGCTAAAGCCTGCACTGGGACTACAGGGCCTCACTAACACTGAAGAGGTCTGATGCTGATAGAGCCTGCACTGGGACCACAGGGCCTCACTAACACTGAAGAGGTCTGATGCTGATAGAGCCTGCACTGGGACAACAGGACCTCACTAACACTGAAGAGGCCTGACGCTGCTAGAGCCTGCACTGGGACCACAGGACCTCACTAACACTGAAGAGGTCTGATGCTGATAGAGCCTGCACTGGGACCACAGGGCCTCACTAACACTGAAGAGGTATGATGCTGATAGAGCCTGCACTGGGACCACAGGACCTCACTAACACTGAAGAGGTCTGATGCTGATAGAGCCTGCACTGGGACCACAGGGCCTCACTAACACTGAAGAGGTCTGATGCTGATAGAGCCTGCACTGGCACCACAGGACCTCACTAACACTGAAGAGGTCTGACACCGCTAGAGCCTGCACTGGGACCACAGGACCTCACTAACACTGAAGAGGCCTGACCCTGCTAGAGCCTGCACTGTGACCACAGGACCTCACTAACACTGAAGAGTCTGACACTGCTAGAGCCTGCACTGGGACTACAGGACCTCACTAACACTGAAGAGGCCTGACAGTGCTAGAGCCTGCACTGGGACCACAGGACCTCACTAACACTTAAGAGGCCTGACACTGCTAGAGCCTGCACTGGGACTACAGGACCTCACTAACACTGAAGAGGTCTGATGCTGCTAGAGCCTGCACTGGGACCACAGGACCTCACTAACACTGAAGAGGTCTGATGCTGATAGAGCCTGCACTGGCACCACAGGACCTCACTAACACTGAAGAGGTCTGACACTGCTAGAGCCTGCACTGGGACCACAGGGCCTCACTAACACTGAAGAGGCCTGACGCTGCTAGAGCCTGCACTGGGACCACAGGACCTCACTAACACTGAAGAGGCCTGACGCTGCTAGATCCTGCACTGGGACCACAGGCCCTCACTAACACTGAAGAGGCCTGATGCTGCTAGAGCCTGCACTGGGACCACAGGACCTCGCTAACACTGAAGAGGTCTGATGCTGCTAGAGCCTGTACTGGGACTACAGGACCTCACTAACACTGAAGAGGTCTGATGCTGATAGAGCCTGCACTGGGACCACAGGGCCTCACTAACACTGAAGAGGTCTGATGCTGATAGAGCCTGCACTGGGACCACAGGACCTCACTAACACTGAAGAGGTCTGATGCTGATAGAGCCTGCACTGGGACCACAGGGCCTCACTAACACTGAAGAGGTCTGATGCTGATAGAGCCTGCACTGGCACCACAGGACCTCACTAACACTGAAGAGGTCTGACACTGCTAGAGCCTGCACTGGGACCACAGGGCCTCACTAACACTGAAGAGGCCTGACGCTGCTAGAGCCTGCACTGGGACTACAGGACCTCACTAACACTGAAGAGGCCTGACACTGCTAGAGCCTGCACTGGGACCACAGGACCTCACTAACACTGAAGAGGCCTGACACTGCTAGAGCCTGCACTGGGACCACAGGACCTCACTAACACTGAAGAGGCCTGACACTGCTAGAGCCTGCACTGGGACTACAGGACCTTACTAACACTGAAGAGGTCTGATGCTGCTAGAGCCTGCACTGGGACCACAGGACCTCACTAACACTGAAGAGGTCTGATGCTGATAGAGCCTGCACTGGGACCACAGGACCTCACTAACACTGAAGAGGTCTGATGCTGCTAGAGCCTGCACTGGGACCACAGGGCCTCACTAACACTGAAGAGGTCTGATGCTGCTAGAGCCTGCACTGGGACCACAGGACCTCACTAACACTGAAGAGGTCTGATGCTGCTAGAGCCTGTACTGGGACTACAGGACCTCACTAACACTGAAGAGGTCTGATGCTGATAGAGCCTGCACTGGGACCACAGGACCTCACTAACACTGAAGAGGCCTGATGCTGCTAGAGCCTGCACTGGGACCACAGGACCTCGCTAACACTGAAGAGGTCTGATGCTGCTAGAGCCTGCACTGAGACTGAGAGGAAATGTTGTCCAACTTCGAGAGGGCATCTTCCACCCCTCCACCCCTCCATCCTCCACCCCTCACCCGCTCACCCCTCCATCCTCCACCCCTCTGCCCCCCCAACCCAAATCTCCCTATCTCTCCACCCCTTTATCCATCCGCCCCTCTTTCCTTCCACCACTCCTCTCCTCCACCCCTCCATTCCTCCATCCCTCCACCTCATCCCTCTACACTGGACAGATGGACGTGTAGCTGATAGGCCGTGGAGTTGGAATGGGGCACCTGCCAAGCCCCTGCAGCGGAACAACCTTGACAGAACACTAATTCAACCTGCAGAACACCAACCCCATGAACTACACAGGAGACAGTATGTCCACCACGAGAGAAAGGGAGGGAAGGTGGTGGGGGGTGGAGGGAGGGAGACGTGAGGTGAGAAAGTTTGGGTACATAATAGATAAAGAGAGATTAGAGAGAAAAGGTGAGAAGGCGAGTGGGGATAGAAGAGAGAAAGTTAAGGCAAAGAGAGAGAGAGAGAGAGAGAGAGAGAGAGAGAGAGAGAGAGAGAGAGAGAGAGAGAGAGAGAGAGACACAGAGAGAGAGAGAGAGAGAGAGAGAGAGAGAGAGAGAGAGAGAGAGAGAGAGAGAGAGAGAGAGAGAGAGAAGAAAGAAAGAGAAGAGAGAGAGCGAGAGAGAGAGAGAGAGAGAGAGAGAGAGGAGAGAGAGAGAGAGAGAGAGAGAGAGAGAGAGAGAGAGAGAGAGAGAGAGAGAGAGAGAGCAGAGAGAGAGAGAGAGAGAGAGAGAGAGAGAGAGATAGAGAGAGGGAGGGAGATATATATAGATAAATAGATATAAAGAGAAGAACAGGGAGAGAGAGTGAAATAGTGAGGTAACAGAGGGGGGACAGCAGTGTCTGATGATTAGAGGAACATAATGCTTGATTGGTTGAAAAAGTGTGTTGCATCTCCGATAGCCACCAACCCAGTTTATGTAAATCACAGTGATGTGTAAAGAGGATTTAGTATGGCTGTATTTCAGAGGCTGTAACAGAAACGTATGAGATGAAATCTAAATCTAAGTTGTAACTGATGACATTTTAAAATACACTTCATGTATTCAAACTATTTATGATTTAATTGAGTAAGTAATGAAGTATAGAAAAGCAAAAACAGTCAAAAACATAAAATAATGGAAAATACTGTTTAAATGTTTTTTTAAATCACAACATTTGTTAGATAGGAAGAAGAGATTTTATGTATATTTTTACACCACAACACATCTTTCCATTTGTTCATCTGTATAAACGGACTCACGGTCTGGCCTCAGAGTTCAATGAACAGCTTAATTTGCAGTTGCATTTTAATGCCCAGAGTAATCTAAGGAGGGATGCAAAAAGGTTGGCTACATTCATCACAAACAGCAGTGTAACATAAGTGAAAAATTACAGGATTCCCAATGACCTTCCAAACAATCAAGCCTGGTAATTGCATTAATTCATTACCTAGGCCAGAGATGGAGGGATACAGAGATGACCCTTTAGCAAACCAAAATGTTTGGAGATGGGAACAAAGAGGGAAATGCCGATAGGGCTGTTGGAAGATTTCTAACACATAGAAGAGTTCAGTGTGGAACTGTCATTATTTTTTATCACAAAACAAACTATGCTTCTATAATATGTCATAGTGCGGGTGGAGGCTAGATGGCTATCTGGGTGGGTAGGGATATATAGCCATAGAAGATCCTACTAAATTATATGCATTCTAATTTCCTATTCTATGGGTATAGCAGTGAGTGAGGAGGGATCAGTGTGGAATCATTCCTCTTATTATGAACCACATCATCTATGATGTCTCTGCTGGTTCATCAAATTGAAGTGTCATTATACAGAATGTCAGTCTGAATTAATAAAGACACTGGCTTTCCGATGTCTTTACATGCCCACCCATAGTTGTATAGCTTGTTTCTCAATCCTGTAGCCCTTTCCTGCAGTCAATGACCTAAAGCAACCTCTTTGGCCTCATGGGTGGAATGTTATTAATATTTTTCATAATTTCATAATTTATAAAGTTTATTTTTTTTACGACGGAAATTCAGTGTTTCTATACCAAACGGTTTTGTTATATTTCAGTCTTCTGTGATGCATATAAAGTGTAATATTGGGATGCAAACTCAAAATTGAATACATTTTATATCTGACATGGTACAGGTGTCTTCTTTTTTTAAGCCCATAACCATGTGTGTGAGGTGCATACTTTTGTTTCAAAGTAGATTTGTTTAAGACTACCAAGAAACACTCTGTGTGACCCTGATTTAGACCACTGCAGTAAAAGGTTTTAAACATGCATTGTTTAACCACACATACGTAGCCTGCATATTGATTGAACATGTCTATATATTTAATATTCCAGAGGATGGTGCATATGCCCCTTTTTCCTATTATGTAGATACAGGTGTCTTTTCCTAAATATTTTTGACTGTGTTTGAGTGTCACTTGCTGGGAATGATGTTCTCATAGTTCAGTTTACTAGGCCAGTAATAAGATCACCTGTGGTATAACAAAATTAATATAACACATCATATTACCTCACAGCCAGGCCTGGAGAGAGAGAACACATCACATCACATTACCTCACAGCCAGGCCTGGAGAGAGAGAACACATCACATCACATCTCCTCACAGCCAGGCCTGGAGAGAGAGAACACATCACATCACATCTCCTCACAGCCAGGCCTGGAGAGAGAGAACACATCACATCACATCTCCTCACTACCAGACCTGGAGAGAGAGAACACATCACATCACATCTCCTCACAGCCAGGCCTGGAGAGAGAGAACACATCACATCACATCTCCTCACAGCCAGGCCTGGAGAGAGAGAACACATCACATCACATCTCCTCACAGCCAGGCCTGGAGAGAGAGAACACATCACATCACATCTCCTCACAGCCAGGCCTGGAGAGAGAGAACACATCACATCACATCTCCTCACAGCCAGGCCTGGAGAGAGAGAACACATCACATCACATCTCCTCACAGCCAGGCCTGGAGAGAGAGAACACATCACATCACATCTCCTCACTGCCAGGCCTGGAGAGAGAGACACATCACATCACATCTCCTCACAGCCAGGCCTGGAGAGAGAGAACACATCACATCACATCTCCTCACAGCCAGGCCTGGAGAGAGAGAACACATCACATCACATCTCCTCACAGCCAGGCCTGGAGAGAGAGAACACATCACATCACATCTCCTCACAGCCAGGCCTGGAGAGAGAGAACACATCACATCACATCTCCTCACAGCCAGGCCTGGAGAGAGAGAACACATCACATCACATCTCCTCACAGCCAGGCCTGGAGAGAGAGAACACATCACATCACATCTCCTCACTGCCAGGCCTGGAGAGAGAGAACACATCACATCACATCTCCTCACAGCCAGGCCTGGAGAGAGAGAACACATCACATCACATCTCCTCACAGCCAGGCCTGGAGAGAGAGAACACATCACATCACATCTCCTCACAGCCAGGCCTGGAGAGAGAGAACACATCACATCACATCTCCTCACTGCCAGGCCTGGAGAGAGAGAACACATCACATCACATCTCCTCACTGCCAGGCCTGGAGAGAGAGAACACATCACATCACATTACCTCACAGCGAGGCCTGGAGAGAGAGAACCCATCAGACCCACTGTCTTTTCTCTGCTACACGTTAGAGCTTGACATCTTGGCGGTCCGTAAATGGCTTTTCCACGGACGGGTGGATAGGATTGTGTGTGTGTGTGTGTGTTTGGCATATAGGCATGTCCATTCCCTCCCTATTTGTATTCTGTCCTGTCGGCCTCAGGTGCCATTATTCCATGTTCCACAGAGAAGTTATAGTTATCTGGAAACCTATCAGGTGGGCTGGACAACATATTGAGTTGATGTTTGGTGCTGTTTAAAGACAGTTAGTAGTGATGGAGTCAAAGTGAGTGAGGCTCTCTGGGAGCTGAGATCTGGTGCTCTCTCAGGTAGTGAGGGAGTCAAAGTGAGTGAGGCTCTCTGGGAGCTGAGATATGGTGCTCTCTCAGGTAGTGAGGGAGTCAAAGTGAGTGAGGCTCTCTGGGAGCTGAGATCTGGTGCTCTCTCAGGCCACCGGAGTAGCTGACTGAATGTGGAATAACACACAGAGAGAAAGCATTTGCATGGACGCACCCTTGCACGCGCGCACACACACACACACACACGCACGCACACCCTATCCTACAACCAGTTATCCCCATTCAGCCCCAACCCTATAGAAACACCCTAGGTCTCAGCCAGAGGTCTAATAACCAAAATCCCCTCCATCAGCCCTGTCTGAATCACTAGGAACATATTGAACTATGAGAGAGAACGATGACCTGAACTTCATATCTCCGCCTAATCAATCCCACTGACAAGTTGGCAAACTTCTAAATCCTTCTGGAACCAGTTAAGGCAAAGCAAGTTGTAAAGCCGTTTGTCATGAAATTGAGGTTATTACCTCTTTTCTATTCCAAATGGTCCCTACCTGGACCGAATGTGCCTGGTGGAAATGTCTCCATATGAAATGTCTTCTCATCTTTAACTGTCTTTTAAATCCATCTATATTTTCTATTACTCTGCTCAGAGAACCAAAACATTATCATCATAGCTCCTCGCTAGTGTGCACACATTCACCAGCCAGTTTATTAGGTACACCACCCCGTTCACGAAAATGGATCGCTCTTACAGACAATGGCAGTGGCTTGCTATATAAAGCAGGCAGACAGGCATCGAGGCATTCAGTTACTGTTCGATTGAAAGTTAGAATGGGCAAAACGAGTGACCTAAATGACTTTGAGCGTGGTATGATCGTCGGTGCCAGGCACGCCGTAGCCAGTATCTCAAAAACGGCCACCCTCTTGGGCTTTTCACAAATGACAGTGTCTAGGGTTTCCCAAAAATGTTGCAACAAACATCCAGTCAGCGGCAGTCCTGTGGGCGAAAACAGCTTGTTGATGAGTGAGGTCGAAGGAGAATGGCAAGAATCGTGCAAGCTAACAGGCGGGCCACAAACAGACATATAACGGCGCAGTACAACAGTGGTGTGCAGAACGGCATCTCGGAACAACTCATCGATCCTTGTCATGGAAGGGCTATTGCAGGGCTATTGCTGCAGACAACCACACCGGGTTCCACTTCTATCAGCTAAAAACAAGAAGAAGCGGCTCCAGTGGGCACACGATCACCAACACTGGACAACTGAGGAGTCGAAAAACATCTCCTGGTCCGCCGAATCACGGTTCCTGTTGCGTCATGCTGATGGCAGAGTTAGGATTTGGTGTAAGCAGCCTGAGTCCATGGACCCATCCTGCCTGGTGTCAAGGGACAGGCTGATGGTGGTGGTCTACCGCGGTCCAATCTGCAGCAACTTCGTGTTGCCATGGCGTCAGCATGGACCAAGATCCCTATGGAACATTTCCGACTTTTAGAATCCATGCCCGAATAATTCAGGCTGTTCTGGAGGCAAAGGGGGTCCGACCCGGTACTAGATGGGTGTACCTAATATACATATCAAACATGCTCATAATGTCAACACATAGGCTGATGGAGTAGTTCAGTACCATATTCATTTGAGGAGTCCTTGGCGGTCTTTGGAGGAAACTAGACAAAACTGCATGGAAACAAACAAATACCTAGAAACAAGCCTTCACTGTTTTGAAGTGTGTGTTTTTACCTGACTTGTATGCAGGTGGTGTTTGGGGATCAATGGTGGGCTGTTGAAGTCCACTGTATCGATAACTCACTCACTCATACAGACACAACACACTTCTCAGACAGAAACACTGGATCAATAACTCGATATCCCTTGCGTCAGGCCCGTGGCGTGGTGCGGTGCCATGCCCCCTGAGTGAGTAGCGTAGACGGAGGGAGCAGGCTGGCAGTAAAGGACAGGAGGACAGAGAGAAAAGAGGGGCCTGGCCTGCTGATGGCCCGTCACACCCTTCAATAGCTCAGCCCCCTGTCACACTGTCCTGCTCTGAGGGGACAGACAGACAGGCAGACAGACAGGCTGGAGGAGGAGGAGGAGAGAAAGGAGACAATGATGGCCATGTATGACCCAGGAGCTGGGGCTGGCACCGTCAGCTATTACCGTCTATCTACTATCTAACACCCAACCCTCACCCCTCCCCCCCATCGTCAGAATTCTGCCGACTCCACGGTAACGCTGGCTGATCCTTGACGACCCCACCCCAAACCCCCGTGGGTCCTGCCACGCGCCCCTCCAGGCCTGCGTTATTGACCCAAGCTGTCACCCCTGACCCCCCTCAGCACCGGCCGATCTATGGAAGAGCCACAGGTTCAAATGATTTTCCTCCCCTCCCGCCGCCCTGTTTTCACAGTGAGCTGATTGCTAATGACAACATAAGAAAGGGCATAATGGAGATTCCACAAACAATTTGCACCTCAGATTTGCAAACCTAAATATCTGCAGAAGTTCCAATGTTGTTGATGATTCTTGGATCTGTGTGTTGTTATGTTTAAGCTGGACTTGGGATCAGTGATGTGTTGGTGTGGGTAAAGATTGTACTTAAACCAACACAATTCAGAGACCAAAAATGTTCCTTTATGGGCCTTGAGACTTGCAGCAGTTTTTACTAGGAAACATAATAATTGAATTATTAAAGAAAGAGCAAACTGTTTTTTTTTTTTGTAATGAGATTCTTTGAGATAAATAAAGGACTTTATACCAACAAATTTGATAAGGAACAGTGGAGGCTGGTGGGAGGAGCTATAGGAGGACGGGCTCATTGTAATGGCTGGAATGGAAGGAATGGAACCGTATCAAACATATGGAAACCACATGTTTAACTCCGTTCTATTTATTCCATTCCAGCCATTACAATGAGCCCGTCCTCCTATAGCTCCTCCCACCAGCCTGCTCTGAGAAGGAAGCATATACAGTTCATATGTACAAAAACAACCACTGTTCAACACAAAACCCTTCCTCTGGCTTTTCCCCTCATCCCAGCATGATTAATGTTCAAGTTAGTATCTCGTGTTAAAGCGCCTATCCACTAACATCCTGCCAAATATCCCAAAGTATCCCCATAACACCCCTCTGATGCTCCTCCAATACAGCCCTGATAATACCTGTATGCTGCGCTAGATAGATATATGAATTTATATGGCATGGAAATAACATAACAGCAAATTGCCAAAACAACTTTATAAATCAGTCCTCCTAGGCTCTCGTTGCTGCGGCTCCAAGGTGCCTGGTGATGATGATGATGATAGGCTGAGGGAAGGTGGCATCCATCGCCGCGACGACGCCATACATAAGTCGTCAGGGAAATGGGCTCGGCTCGAGGCCGGCAGGTGCGGCGGGCCCCACGAGCAGCGTGTGTGTCCCCCCACTTCTCTTTCTCCCGCATCTAATGGAAATACCGGGTGGGTTCAAACCCATCCCAGCATCCCACCATTTCCCATCCCCTTCCTCCACAGTCCTCCTCGTTCTCAATTTAGAAAACCGAAAATCTACCATTAATCAAAAGTTACAAACAGACTTTGCCGTGTCATAACTCTTGGGATGGCTTTTCCCTTGATTGATTCCTATACACACATACTGTCGGATTACCATAATGTGTTCTTGTGGCGAAGTGCAGATGGGGGTGGAGGGAGGGAGGGAGAGGGGCGTTCGGGGGGAGACGGAGGAAGGGTGTGGAGCAGAACGCGCGCAGGGAGGGAAGTAAATAACAAATGGTCTGGCCTCCACCTCATCGGGAGTGATTTCAATCCAATGTTCCATCATAGCAACTGGAGAAGAGAGTGTTTGGGGTTTGGGCTATCAATTACAGATATGTAGGCAGGCAGACACTATCATTTGGCTGATTGTCACCAGTCCACAGCAGTGACACCAGGAAGTGATCCATCAGTCTATTTCCTGTGACAGGAGAAGGATGACAAGGTGTCGTCGAGGCCCCCCCACCCCCATACCAAGCTCTTTAACATGCTTGGGGACACAGGTTCTAATGCAGACGTTTAACCTTTCTTCTTCCAGCCATTTGTCTTTCTGCTCTTTGAGTCTGGGTAGATTGATGTATTTTGACAGGGAAAAAACAGAAGTTTCTGCTGTTGATTAAACTCACTTTGGGTGTGCACAGGGTTTGTCTGCTCAGTGTTTACTTCCTGTTTACCCCGTTAGTTAGGCAAAGGAACATCTTTTAAATATGCTTGGTGATATTAAATTAGTGTCACAAAGTATTGTCTAAGTAGACACCTGGAACAATGGTATCTGAGATAGCACTCAAAACCCATCTCAAACTACAACCAATGACACAACCTGTAACACTTCAACACAAACATATATAATGTAATCATTCCATACAAAATAATGATTACACAACGTACATGTTCATACGTTGAGGAACAGAGGATGTCTTTATAGTAGGTACACTTCTTTAAAGGTCAAGTCTCAGACAGCAACCCATCCATTTTCTCAGTAACTTGGATAATAATAAAGGAAAATATGCAGTCAATAGGTAACTGCCAAAATAAAGGGTGTTGGGCCCCCACGAGCCAGAACAGCGTCAATGCACCTTGGCATAGATTCTACAAGTGTCTGGAACTCTATCGGAGGAACGAGACACCATTATTCCACGAGAAATTCCATCATTTGGTGTTTTGTTGATGGTGGTGGAAAACGCTGTCTCAGTCACCGCTCCAGAATCTCCCATAAGTGTTCAATTGGGTTGAGATCTGGTGACTGAGACTGAGATGCCACACACACACACACACACACACACACACACACACACACACACACACACACACACACACACACACACACACACACACACACATACCCTTTAGACCCCCTTTTCCCCTTTGAGACCCCTCTTTCAAAGTCACTGAGATCTTCTAGCCATGGTAGCCAAAATAATGTGTGCACCTGCTTTCAATATACTTTGTATCCCTCATTTACTCACGTGTTTCCTTTATTTTGGCAGTTATCTGTACATGTATTATCATCATGAGACAAGACAACACATATTACTGAGTGACCTTCTGTAATCCTGTATCAAAAAATTGTCTGGACTTCGCTAAAGACCCATAGATCTCTACATTACTCCCTTTTTGTTTACACGGACCTACTTTACAAGGCCCTTGTTTTTCTGGGTGATTTGAGATGTTTTATTTGTGCTTCCCATGACTGTGTTTTTGTATTTTGATATATATATTTTGTGTATAATGTGTTGTTTATTTATGTTGTATTATACAGGGTGCATTTGAAAAAGAGACCTAGGTCTCAATATGTCTACCCTGTTAAAATAAAGGTTCAATCAAAATAAAAAATAAAAAATTGCTGATTTTATGCTGCCAAACATCATGACACACATCAAACATTGACGGAAAGACAAAAAGAGCAACATACATGTATTTCCTCCTACAGTCAGGGCTGGAACTGGAAAAATCCTAGGGATCATAATATCTACATGTCAAAATAATTTCACTTTGGGACCATTGCCACGTGTTCTCCCCCAATGTCATCCCTGTCTACATGATCCCTCAGGTCATTCTTCCATAAAGATGCCCACTGAACCTGGCCTTCCCTTGTTGTACAATAACCACAGATAACACAGAGAGAGTCAACTTTAGTCCTCTCATTGCAATCTCCGCCGTGAGCAGTGACTCTATCAATCTGGAGGAGTAGGGGAAGATTAGGCAATCTGGTGCCCAGGGAGACCTCATCAGTCTGGGGCTCGTTTAGTGTCTGACCAACCCGGCCTGGAGCCCGGGTCTGGCTCTGTGGCAAATTGATGCTTAATGCTGCACTGCTTAACATTATCACCCTCATCTGTAAACACAGTCATCCATCACCCGGCCCACACGGCAGCCCCCCTCTTATCCAAACAGATAAAGAAGGTGTATGCGCTTATAATTTGCTCATCTCTAGGAAAAGGAATAATAATAATCTCTACTTGATGAACAGTCAGCTCTCTCTCTCTCTCCCTCCCTCTACTACTCTCTCTCTCTCTCTCTCTCTCTCTCTCTCTCTCTCTCTCTCTCTCTCTCTCTCTCTCTCTCTCTCTCTCTCTCCTTCCCTCTACTACTACTCTCTCTCTCTCTCCCTCCCTCCCTCTACTACTCTCTCTCTCTCTCTCTCTCTCTCTCTCTCTCTCTCTCTCTCTCTCTCTCTCTCTCTCTCTCTCTCCCTCCTCCCTCCCTCCTCCCTCCCTCCCTCCTCCCTCCCTCCCTCCCTCGCCCCTCTCTCTCTCCAGTCATAATGTGCTGGTGTATGGTATATTAATGAAACAGCCTAATTTGACACCTTACCGCGGTTTAATGGATTAAAAGGCTGTGCCGCAATCCGTCTGGCCAGCACAAATAAACCAGCCAGCATAAATATTGTAATTCCTACCTGTGATAAGGATCATGTTACCGCCTCTCGTCTGCCTGATAATAATATTAACCTGCTGATGCCTCGCAGATTGAAAAAATCTGATGATGATGAGAGGGGGGTGGGGATAAGGGGAGGGAGTATGGGAGGTTGTGGCGCGAGCCTGTAGAGTGTGCATGTGTGTGTATCTACGCCTACAAGGTGTGGGTATGAACTGCAGATGAGACTAGTTGGCCCGTCGGACGAGCACTGATCTGGCAGAACAATCTAAGCAAATGGTAGTAGGTATGACATACCCTGGTAAACTACTGTTTCTGGATCTTCATCATCATCATCATCATGCGCCACCGTTTATTTCTGATGAGGTTAGAATTGTGGAAAAAGACGACAAGGTGGCCAGCTTGATGCAAAAACCTTTTTGAAGAATTTACAAAATTAATTACAAAAATACATACAAAAGTTGGAGCAGATCAGTTTATAGAATGATAATACAGATGGATTACTGAGGTTAGAGTCGGCCCTCCATCCAGGAGCAGGTGACAGCCACAGTAAGGCCCTCAGACAGTCAGTAGATTAGACACAGTCACACAAGGAGCTTAACTCCTTTGGTCAGTCCTGATAACAGCAAGGCATTGTGGTCCCAGCTGAGGTTGTTTCCAGAGATGGTATAGACCAGGGGTGTCAAAAGAATTTTGCCCCGGGGGCCGCATTCGGTCTTCAACGGCCAAGATTTGCTAAAGATAGTCTATCCATTGTTTGGGGAATTTTCTATGCTCCCTGACTGTCTAGTTTTAATTTCGTTGATTATTAGCGAGCTGGACACAGTCAAGAAACTGTATGAATGTAGGTCCATTATCATTTCTACACAGTCACGATTTCGTTTGAGTCATTTTGAAGTAGTTTTCCCTCTTTCATTTTTTACTCAAACCACCCACGGGCCGGATTGGACGTATGTTTGACACCCCTGGTTTAGAAAGACAGAGATAGTGGTCTTAGATAGGGATCTTAGATAGGGATCTTCTACAGGTTTATGAATGAATGGAAAGCCTTCTTACATTTACATTTACATTTACGTCATTTAGCAGACGCTCTTATCCAGAGCGACTTACAGGAGCAATTAGGGTTAAGTGCCTTGCTCAAGGGCACATCGACAGATTTTTCACCTAGTCGGCTCGGGGATTAGAACCTGCGACCTTTCGGTTACTGGCACAACGCTCTTAACCACTAAGCTACCTGCCGCTCTCCTTCTTGAGAGAGGATTGTGGGGGATCAGGGAGGGAGGCAGTCTGACCATGCAATATGCTCTATGGTTCTCTATAAATAGGGGGGTGAGTTTGCCGAAAGCCTCATAGCACGCATTATTGTCATAATCAATATAAATCAAATGATATTGGGTATCTACAACATTATGCTGACAAAGTGGGCTTTGCTTCCTCCAATATATTTACATAATGTACATAATCATATAAGACCGAACCCACAGCGTGTACTGTAGCATATGCTTTAGTCTACTCTACTGTACTGTATTGGGTCCTTGAGTGGCACTGCATCACAGTGCTAGAGGCATCACTACAGACCCGGGTTCGATCCCGGACTGTATCACAACCGGCCGTGATCGGGAGTCCTATAGGGCAGTGCACAATTGGCCGGGTCAGGGCAGGTTTTGGACGGGGTAGGCGGTCATTGTAAATAAGAATTTGTTCTTAACTGACTTGCCTAGTCAAATAAAAATAAAATAAGTAACTGTACCACTTATCTGTCCAAATGGTGTTAACATGCAATATATATATATATATATATATATATATATAAAGATGCTTATAGCAGTATATTGCTGATCACAAGATCTTGCATCTCCCTAACAGGGGAAGGAGTAAACCCATAGACATTGTTCAGTCCTCTGGTGGACTGTCTAATGTAACAGATCTACACTACCAGTCAAGAGTTTGGACACACCTACTCATTCAAGGGGTTTTCTTTATTTTTACTATTTTTTACATTGTAGAATAATAGTGAAGATATCAAAACTATGAAACAACACATATTGAATCATGTAGTAACCAACTTCAAATAGCCACCCTTTGCCTTGATGACAGCTTTGCACACTCTTGGCATTCTCTCAACCAGCTTCATGAGGTAGTCACCTGGAATGCATTTCAATTAACAGGTGTGCCTTCTTAAAAGTTAATTTGTGGAATTTCTTTCCTTCTTAATGCGTTTGAGCCAATCAGTTGTGTTGTGACAAGGTAGGGGGGGTATACAGAAGATAGCCCTATTTGGTAAAAGACCAAGTCCATATTATGGCAAGAACAGCTCAAATAAGCAAAGAGAAACTACAGTCCATCATTACTTTAAGACATGAAGGTCAGTCAATACGGAAAATATCAAGAACTTTGAAAGTTTCTTCAAGTGCAGTCACAAAAACCATCAAGCGTTATGATGAAACTGGCTCTCATGAGGACCGCCACAGGAATGGAAGACCCAGAGTTACCTCTTCTGCAGAGGATAAGTTCATTAGAGTTACCAGCCTCAGAAATTGCAGCCCAAATAAATGCTTCACAGGGTTCAAGTAACAGACACATCTCAACATCAACTGTTCAGAGGATACTGTGTGAATCAGGCCTTCATGGTTGAATTGCTGCAAAGAAACCACTACTAAAGGACACCAATAAGAAGAAGAGACTTGCTTGGGCCAAGAAACACGAGCAATGGACATTAGACCGGTGGAAATGTGTCCTTTGGTCTGGAGTCCAAATTTGAGATTTTTGGTTCCAACCGCCGTGCCTTTGTTAGACGCGGTGTGGGTGAAAGGATGATCTCCACATGTGTATTTCCCACCGTAAAGCACGGAGAAGGAGGTGTGATGGTGTGGGGGTGCTTTGCTGGTGACACTGTCTGTGATTTATTTAGAATTCAAGGTACACTTAACCAGCATGGCTACCATAGCATTCTGCAGCGATACGCCATCCATTTACATTTTACATTTTAGTCATTTAGCAGACGCTCATATCCAGAGCAACTTACCATCCCATCTGGTTTGGGCTTAGTGGGACTATCATTTGTTTTTCAACAGGACAATGACCCAACACACCTCCAGGCTGTGTAAGGGCTATTTTACCAAGAAGGAGAGTGATGGAGTGCTGCATCAGATGACCTGGCCTCCACAATCCCCCGACCTCAACCCAATTGAGATGGTTTGGGATGAGTCGGACGGCAGAGTGAAGGAAAAGCAGCCAACAAGTGCTCAGCATATGTGGGAACTCCTTCAAGACTGTTGGAAAAGCATTCCAGGTGAAGCTGGTTGAGAGAATGCCAAGAGTGTGCAAAGCTGTAATCAAGGCAAAGGGTGACTATTTGAAGAATCTCAAATATAAAATATATTTGGATTTGTTTAATACTTTTTTGGTTACTACATGATTCCATATGTGTTATTTCATAGTTTTGATGTCTTCACTATTATTCTACAATGTAGAAAATAGTAAAAATAAAGAAAAACCCTTGAATGAGTAGGTGTGTCCAAACTGTATGTCTACAGCCCGATGCTCTCTGAATAGCAAACAATCGCATTTGTAATGTAAATGGACGTATTCTTCTCGAAATTGAATTGTTTTCTTAATTGTTTCCTTTGTACTAAGAAGTCAATAAAACAGATTCTGTCTAAAGAGCAGTGGAAGTGCCAATGACCCCTCTGCTCAGCAGTAACATTAGGGCCTGCCAGAATTGAAAATACAGGGTCAATCACATTATCTCTGCTAACACCAACATTTTCTTTCTGATGAACAAGACAATTTGATTCTGGAATTTTAAAAAAAATACTTTAAAAAATAATACTTTTTAAAGTCCGATGGTATGCATGCATTATCATATAACTTGAGAAGCTATTTTGTTACTGCATTTGTAAAAATGCATGCAAAGATATATCTATGTTCTGTAATCTCATTGTTTTAAACTCAATATATAAAATATACCATTAAGATACTTTGTATATTACTGAACTGCAAATTATAGATGTAGAATAATGTGAGAATAGCCATTAGACTTTTTTTCCAAAATAAAGAAGCATAATTATGGTTTCTTAATGCATTGCTCTTTATAATATAGTTATCACCACCAAAAGACGAAAACAGAAAGATAAGATTGGAAAGAAACCTAATTGCCTTTCAAACCTTTGGTGGGACGTCCCCCACATTAACAATCTGCCTGTGGTTAAATCTGTGCATGATGAAAATCTATTTTATAAATATGTATGCAGCCAAGTCACAACATAATAGAGGACTTTAGTGGAAAACAGAAGGCTTGCTGGCTGGCTGCTTTCTGAGGGATGGGGAGTAGAGAAGAGCCCTGCAGAAAAGAATGTTCCCTAGAAATTGCTTTAATTAATAGCACATTTTACATAATGATTACACTGTAATTGCACCGACTGGCAGAGTGTCATTAAATATATCCTTGCTCTTTTACAACACCCTCTGGCTAAAAATAATGAGTTACATTGGAAATCACTATGCAACAGGTCCATAAATAACATTTAAACCCATACAAGGAAAGTACTTATAAATAATAAATATTTGCCTTTTGTAATTGAACAAAAAATGACTGGCTCTTTTTTCTCTGCCTCCCATCCCTGCCAAGCTGGCTTTGTCCTGTTATAGGCTAGTGGGGGAAAGGAGATTTTTCTTTTTTTTTCCTGCCTTGTAAGTACTGAATAATTTATTTGCTAGCTAGTAGTCAACACTGTCAACATGGGGTGGTTAAAATATACCTGTGTCCAGATAGATGCGTTGGCAGGCCGGGAAGTGATTATTCCCTGCTTCCAGATATTTTGTTGGATGCAGTCCCTGTATACACTGCAGTAAATCACTGCCTTCCAATTACACAGTTCCATAAAACAAGGCTCCTATTCAAATCAGGCCCCAAAACAGAGACAGCGACAGCGCCTGCCTGCCTGGGTACTGTTACTCAGGGGGGTGAGACGGGGGCGGGCGGGGTAGGGGGGCTACAGGTGAGGGAGGGGTGGAGGGGAGGGAAGGGAGGTGTGAAGATTTGTTTCTTGTTTATTGCTTGTGCCATTTTATTATAAAGTGGCTTGGGTTCAGGTTGGTCTAACTTGGTGGAAGGTTAGTTTGAGGTTCAGTTGGTGGCTATTTAAATATTTATGTTGGTCCTATGGCATAAGTACATTTAATTTTGTTCCAGAGGTCACTTTGAGAAATCCAATCAAAAATGTTTATCACTATAGAATCAAAACTGGAGAGAGGAGAACATGGAATTATGTATACACCTTTTGGAGGCTTGGTTGGAAGGGATCTTGAGGGGTCCTTGGAAGTGGAGACCCTTGGAGGCCCTGTTAACTTCTTGCTGTATCCGTTTGGAGCACAGAGACAGACAGAGTATGGATTCCCTGGCCATATCTCTACATTCAATTATCTCTGGATCCACAGGATTTGTAATGTGATTCCAGACATGACTCCATTCCCTATCTGACCTCCATGACACACTGCGTGTGTGCATACATGTGTGGCTGATGGTAAAGACCCTTACTCCTCTTCCCCCCTCTCTCACCCATCCCTTCATCTCCCACTCCTCTCTTCCCCACATCCTCCTCTTCTCATCCTCAGTGAACCAGCACCACGCTATCTACTGATGAATGTCTACTGGGGTGTCATCACACATGCAGATTCCCCTGCATGACATTCACTTTTGATCAGCTACCCGGTCGACGTGGCATGCTGCGGAACCGCGGCAGATAGAAAACACTCAGGTTTCTCTCCCTCTCTGCCGCTCGCCACCCTGCCTCAGAGTTTATTAAATACCCCCCTCACACCTCCGTATCCCCACATCACTCTAGCCCACCAACCATCCCGCCAACCAACGCCACCGGCGGATTGCATTTATGCAGAATGCATCAATAACCAGAAAAACTAAAAGGCCTTGTCAGGGACGGGGAGTTGTCACAGGCATGGGCGAATGATTCTCCACCGGCGCTCATCTGAGCTGCAATCAGCCTATAATCTGGGTATGCATCAGGCGCTGACATGGACATTTCCTGCTCCTCCGGTCTCATTCTCCGAGGCAGTAATCACGGTGAGAGGCGCTCAACCTCGCCAAAATGTATAAATAATTTTCATTCAAACATATTAACAGTCAAAATACGGGAATCCATCATGGCGGAGTATGGGGAGAGGCTTCTTAAGAAGCAATCAGGGCCTCGGCGTGTGTTCTTTGTCTTTGGCGGCTGAGAGACAAGGCGCAGATTACTATCAGCCAACCCTGTTCTGCATAATGGCCTCCCCCCTCTGTGCTTTTAAACTTTCCTGCCAATCCATTACGTTTACCAAGCAGCCTGCTGGGCGGGCTCACAGCTCCCCTGGTTTCTTCCTTTAATCTCATGCTTCCTTGGGAATGGGAAGGAGATCTGGACGAGGGTTTATATACCTTTTTATGAAGGCAGGCATGTGTGCCTCTATCCATCTTCCACCAACTAGCAGACACGTTTATGTTTCATGGACGGGTTATGTCCCGCCATCTTAAAGAGCAAAAACGTGCCTTTTTTACCTCATTGGGAAGAAGGGTTGTTGGAGATGTTGGGGGGATGGCTGGTTCCCTAAGACCAGCGACAGACCTTAGGCTTGACCAACAGCAGTGGACTCAAATTTAATACATCTTATAGAAACAAACTACAATTGCTGAAAATACATTTGCATTTTTTCAAAATTATTATCATCTTGTGTGTTTATCTGAGATCAGACATTAATCTCAGAAATGTTTAATTAATATTGTAGATTGATCATGCTAGAATCATTTCAGGGAACCTGTGACAACACAATGGCCATGCACACCCAGGCTTCCTATTGCCACTGAAATTGGTTTGTTGGCGGAGTGTGTCATCAGATCCGCACAAATACATAAAAAGATGCAAAATGACATAATCCAGTCATCCAACCATCTTACTAAAGTACATCAAAATATCATTTATTTTTTTCAAGCAGAGGAGAAAAGGATGTTAACGCTATCTATTCACAGGAGGTAAATATTAAGGCAGTTTCAGCCTGGAAGCCACCCAGGCTTGTCAGGACAAGGGCTGGGGTTTTATGTCACATCGTTTATCTGCAGTTTATATTTTCTAGAACCTTTGGAAAATATACACGCTGTAAAAACAACCACCTCTTGTCCGCGGCGTAACTAGGAAACGCCAATGTTTTTGTAACAGTCACAGCGTTCTAATGATCCACACACACATTTATTTTTTTAATTTCCGATTGAAATACCTTTTTCATAAATAACACAGATAACACTTAGAGAGATATCCATATGGAAAGGTAGGAGTAAATGGAACAATGGAAAGATTTGGGTAAATGACAAAAACCCACTGAGGGATGCCCTCTCTCTGTCTGCCATAAAGCACACTGAGGCAAAGCAACACCCATGGATCACAACCCTTTTCATTACAGTTTAACAGGCACCACACTTTCCATTTCTCACCTCAACGAAAACTTTGACGTAAAGTTCCATAATAAAAAGAATAATAATGGTTCTCACCATGGCCACAGGTTAATGGTTTGGATCTTAGATGGGGCTGAATGGATGACAGTGGAGGGAAGTAGCCAGAGGCCTGGTGGTCCTGTAGAGGTGGGTTAAGAGTATACTGTAATCTATAGTAGGCCTGTAAAAAATAGTTTTAAAAATCTGAATTAGTAAATGTTCGACATGGTGACCATCAGATCATAATGCAGTCACACTGTTGACCATTCTACAACAGGCTATGTAGAAATAAACAGAGTGAACACACACAAATACTGAGGCACAAAAATCGCTGACACCGTGTGAGTGTGTGCATGCTGTGAGAGTGTTTATTAAATTGCAAATCTGGGCAGCAAATTGAAAAACACTTGCTTTTGTCATCTCTGTTTTTTCCACTCCACCCCACCTTCCTCCCATCTCTCCCCCCATCTCTCCCCCCCATCTCTCCCCTGGCCTTTCCTAGTATGAGGGCACACAGCAGGAATTATAGCTAAGTGAAGTGCAGTGGCAAAGCCCTGGAGATTCATAGACAGTAGAAATGATAAAGTCCAGTCCAGGAGAAGCGCTACCGGTGCAATAACAGCCAGAGAGGGTCACAATAAAGTTTAGTTTAATGACAAGAACAAATAACTTGAACATTTGGCTGGGGCGCTGAACCCTTGCTCTGGGATCGCATCTGATATATCAGCGGGCAACTGGCCGTGACTGCCGGGCGATTGTGCTGCTCGCCACAGAGGCTTGGACCGTGGTGATACATGTGGGCCGGGTGGCAGGTGTCCATTTTATAGAGTTATTCAGTTGGAAATGCTGCTGGAGTGGACACTGGATGTTGGCTGGGCCATGGAGGGTGGAGGGGGCCTGGCTACATTATTGTTACTGCACAGCTCACATCTCCCAGGCTCTGGCCCTGTCCACACGTTCCCCGTTGGACCTCTGGTTGTTCAGCACCACTGCAGTACAGTGAAGTGCAGCTAGTCTAGTATGCTAAATGCTAGCAGGCTAGCAGATGAGGTTAACGTCTCTGAGGTGATAACCAACCTGCTGTGCTAGCATGCTAATGGCTAGTCTCTGAGATGCAGCTAAGCTAGTGCGCTAGCAGGCTCATAGCTAGTCTCTGAGGTGATAACCAACCTGCTGTGGATAGTGGGGCCTGGCTAGCATCCTGGAGGCTGGGTCACTTTGCTGCTAATCGTTGGTTAAATGACAGAGACCCAGAGAAAAATGACAGGGGTCCAGCTGTTGGTCACTGTTCCCTGGTCTGGTCTGTGTGTCTACAGAGTTAGAACCATTTAGACAAGCCTCATGTAACAACATGGCCAATTTGATGTTTTCACCCTGAATCATCTAGTATAGTCATCACCTGGTCACATTACCAGTGATGACTAAGTCTGAATCTGAACCGTAGATATACAACTAGAGGATTTATCTCTACGGTCTGAACATCCTTGCTTAAGCAGGATCACACATGATCATGTATGAGAAAAAAAAAATGGGACGTAACAATATTCAATTTGCACTGATACCCATTTATCATACCTCTTCTGTCAGCCTACTTAACTATAGTGAGTGACGATGTCTGCCTGGCCATGGCCTACGGTGTCGCTGATGGGCTGAGGGATGGAGTGTTGGCCAGCTGGTCCCTGGGTGGTGCAGTAAGGATCAGTGGCTCAGTGTTGTAAGGACCAGCGGGAGAGACGTCCACTGGGAGATGGACGATGGTGTGGCGCACCGGATAGTTTTCCCACGTATCAATCACCACGTCGTTGAGTGATAGATACCTCGATGAGCATCAGTTTGCTTGAACATTTTGGTTTAACAATATTGTGTTGTCCAGGAAATTGACAACACAATTCAGAATGGACATCCATAGACAGTGAAATAAGCAATGATAAAACCTTTGTATAATTTCTTTGAACTCTGCACTACAGACAGCAACCACCCACCAGACTCTCTACTTTCTGCGCTGCTAGTTGTTGCCACGTTTTCAGTTTACACAGGCTAAAAGAGCCCATTTAGGCTGGCCTTTGTTGAATGTGGCCCTCAATGCAGATCAATTTGAAGGGCCATTATCCAAGGAGAATGTCAGAGACAAAAGGAAGACAGCTAGTGACAAATGATCCACCCCATAATAGGGTATAAGACACACTTACCATGCTAACAACATGGCGGAGCAGAATGGACCCCACCCCCCGTGGAAAACAAACAATGTGCTTCCTGTTAATCATCGTTGATACGTGTCATCATAATCTGTTAATGAATGGCTATCCAGACCGCCCTGCGGACATCAACATGACAATGCAACATGCTGCAGCGCAAATCCACTGAGAGATAAATTAGAGCATATTTCAATTTCTAAATGGTAATGGACGCAAAATAATAAACGGATTGTGTCATGATCATCCTGTCCTCTGGAGGACTAGAAAAATAATGGCGGCTGTAGGAAATGGCGCCAAGTGGGGTGATGAGGAAGATGGTGGTGATGGTCTGGATAACCTTGCAGGTACACTGTTGTGCTAATTCTGGACAGGTTGGGATAATGTTGGGCCCTGGGGGAATTCTCTGCACTGATTGGTGATTAGAGATATAATTAACAGCAGCTTTGACACGGCCCCTGTCCCCCCTTCCTCCCCCTTCCTACTCTCCCAGTCTCCCCTGTGTCCCCCACCTCCCCTAAAAGCCCTCAAGGCCCCTTCTCATCGGTCTTTATGGCTCTTCACCCCATTATCCCACAACAAAAGGGGGCTTCGCCACACAAACCCCAACCAGCTGCCTGCCTGCCTGCCAGCCTGCCTGACTCCCTGCTACTGGCTACCGCCGCGGCCCGGGAATACACTGGTGCTCTCCAGTGACAATAAAAAGAAACTTGAGTTTAAACAAAAAAAGTTACACCATATTTGCTCAGACTAACTATGATGAAAAGCAATGAAGACAAGGGCTCCTCATGTAGGTATCAATATAAATATTACTGGAAGGTCAATTAATATGTAAATTAACTCCTCCATTTAATTAGCTATTTAACTATTTTCCGAAGCATGAACATATTAAATCATGCTTAAAGACCCCTCTAACTAGGCTCCTGACAATAGTGCCAGGGAGTCGCGGGCTCATAAACTACCGGCTTGACCTATAAAGAGCCGCGAGTCTGCTAATTCCATCTCAGGCTAATTTTATGACTTGTATAAAATAACCATAGTGCTTTGTGGCTGTGAAGAGGACGTGGGTGATAAAACTAGAGCCGGGGAAAGCATCAGAAATCTCATCTTTACTAGTGTCCTCATTTATTATTCTATTATTCTTTGCAGGGTACCGGGCTCCCATGAAAGACAAATGACCTTATTATATTAAATAATTTGTGAGGATATTAACAGTTAATCACACATAAACAGCATTTAAAAGGTATTGATTTCCCAGCAGCTCTCAACAGCTTGTTAAATTTATGTCCGATAACATGATAATAGATAATCAGAAGAATTCTTCTCGTCAACCTAGGAGACAAAGGAAAGATATTATGGGTGTTACCTGCCGTGACCTCACCCACTGATGACCTCTGTCTCAACAGGTTCATGACCTTGACCATTCCCAACACCCACAGAGAGAGATAAACAATGTGGACAACACGCCTACATCTGTATCATACCATATTACTCATCATGCAATGCTATTTCACATGTTCATATGGATTAAAACTGCTTTTGTCACCAAATGACATCGCGATATTATAAATAGTAGAAAATGCCTTATTGTCAAAGGTAGGAGAAGACATTATATACCTATAGGCACAATCTCTTTTGTTCACTGTAGCTGATCTGTGATCCTCTGTAGCTCAGCTGGTAGAGCACGGCGCTTGTAACGCCAAGGTAGTGGGTTCGAACCCCGGGACCACTCATACACAAAAATGTATGCACGCATGACTGTAAGTCGCTTTGGATAAAAGCGTCTGCTAAATGGCTTATTATTATTCACACTATCTGACTAGCAGTTTTTACAGTTGAAGTCGGAAGTTTACATACACCTTAGCCAAATACATTTAAACTCAGTTTTTCACAATTCCTGACATTTAATCCTAGTAAAAATTCCCTGTCTTAGGTCAGTTAGGATCACCACTTTATTTTAAGAATGTGAAATGTCAGAATAATAGTAGAGAGAATGATTCATTTCAGCTTTTATTTCTTTCATCACATTCCCAGTGGGTCAGAAGTTTACATACACTCAATTAGTATTTGGTAGCATTGCCTTTAAATTGTTTAACTTGGGTCAAACTTTTTGGGTAGCCTTCCACAAGTTTCCAACAATAAGTTGGGTGAATTTTGGCCCATTCCTCCTGACAGAGCTGGTGTAACTGAGTCAGGTTTGTAGGCCTCCTTGCTCGCACACACTTTTTCAGTTCTGCCCACAAATGTTCTATAGGATTGAGGTCAGGGCTTTGTGATGGCCACTCCAATACCTTGACTTTGTTGTCCTTAAGCCATTTTTCCACAACTTTGGAAGTATGCTTGGGGTCATTGTCCATTTGGAAGACCCATTTGCGACCAAGCTTTAACTTCCTGATTGATGTCTTGAGATGTTGCTTCAATATATCCACATAATTTTCCTTCCTCATGATGCCATCTATTTTATGAAGTGCACCAGTCCCTCCTGCAGCAAAGCACCCCCACAGCATGATGCTGCCACCCCCGTGCTTCACGGTTGGGATGGTGTTCTTCGGCTTAAAAACGACCCCCTTTTTCCTCCAAACATAACAATGGTCATTATGGCCAAACAGTTCTATTTTTGTTTCATCAGACCAGAGGACATTTCTCCAAAAAGTACGATCTTTGTCCCCATGTGCAGTTTCAAACCGTAGTCTGGCTTTTTTTTATGGCGGTTTTGGAGCAGTGGCTTCTTCCTTGCTGAGCGGCCTTTCAGGTTATGTCGATATAGGACTCGTTTTACTGTGGATATAGATACTTTTGTACATGTTTCCTCCAGCATCTTCACAAGGTCATTTGCTGTTGTTCTGGGATTGATTTGCACTTTTCTCACCAAAGTACGTTCATCTCTAGGAGACAGAACGCGTCTCCTTCCTGAGCGGTATGACGGCTGCGTGGTCCCATGGTGTTTATACTTGCGTACTATTGTTTGTACAGATGAACGTGGTACCTTCAGGCGTTTGGAAATTACTCCCAAGAATGAAACAGACTTGTGGAGGTCTACAATTTGTTTTTTGAGGTCTTAGCTGATTTCTTTTGATTTTCCCATGATGTCAAGCAAAGCGGCACTGAGTTTGAAGGTAGGCCTTGAAATACATCCACAGGTACACCTCCAATTGACTCAAATGATGTCAATTAGCCTATCAGAAGCTTCTAAAGCCATGACATCATTTTCTGGAATTTTCATAGCTGTTTAAAGGCACAGTCAACTTAGTGTATGTAAACTTCTGACCCACTGGAATTGTGATTCGGTGAATTATAAGTGAAATAATCTGTCTGTAAACAATTGTTGAAAAAATGACTTGTGTCATGCACAAAGTAGATGTCCTAACCGACTTGCCAACACTATAGTTTGTTAACAAGACATTTGTGGAGTGGTTGAAAAACGAGTTTTAATGACTCCAACCTAAGTGTATGTAAACTTCCGACTTCAACTGTAGTTGAGTCAATGGAGAAAAGAGGGCACAACAAAATTTGGGTGAAAAACTGATACCTATAGTTGGGTTTTTGACACCTCAGGTGAATCATCACACTTTATTTGCAACTATGGACAGCCATATTGTAATCAACCCGAGGAATTAACTTCAAATCACATTTTATTTGTCACATACACGTGTTTAGCAGATGTTATTGCTTGCGTGTGTAGCGAAAATGCTTGTGCTTCTAGCTCTGACAGTGCAGTAATATCTAACAAGTAATATCAAACAATTTCACAACATATACCCAATACATACAAATCTAAGTAAGCAATGGAATTAAGAATATATACATATATAGACAAGCAATGGCAGAGCGGCATGGACTAAGCTTCAGTAGAATATTATAGAATGCAGTATATACATATGAGATAAGTAATGCAAGATATGTAAACATTATTAAAGTGACTAGTGTTCCATTTCTTAAAGCGGCCAGTGATTTCAATAGGCAGCAGGCGCCTCTAATGTGCTAGTGATGGCTATTTAACAGTCTGATGGCCTTGAGATAGAAGCTGTTTTTCAGTCTTTCGGTCCCAGCTTTGATGCACCTGTACTGACCTCGCCTTCTGGATGATAGCGGGGTGAACAGGCAGTGGCTCGGGTGGTTGATGTCCTTGATTATCTTTTTGTCCTTCCTATGACATCGGGTGCTATAGGTGTCCTGGAGGGCGGGTAGTTTTCCCCCGGTAATGCGTTCGGCAGACCGCACCACCCTCTGGAAAGCCCTTCGGTTGCTGTTGGGAAGCTGGCTTGCCACAATAATACCTTTGCAGCAGGTAGCAGAGGATAGAGGCATGCAAATCTATCTTGGTGTCCCTCTGGGGCCAAGGCAGAGGAGAGCACAGGGAGAGAAAATGAAGCCGTGGTGCTCCAAACACTCTCTCCTCTCTCTCTGGGACCTGAGTTAATTTCAGAGAGGAGAGGATAATATAAGATTCAGGCTAGGCCTCTCTATCCTCTATCCTATCTATCCCCCGTTTCGACGCGCTGTGGCTCATAATATGGTATCAGAGATGGATATGTGAGAGGATAGACTCACACTTAACGCCTGACACAGGTCCAGATGATTCAGTATGACAGGCTTTTATTATCCTGTGCTTCCTATTTCAATTCCATCTCGTTGGGGTGGGAAAAAAAGGTGAATTTTCTCTGGATGAATACAGTTGATTTATTATGCATCCAGACGTATAGGCTATCCAGGTAATTATTATCATCCCTGTGTGTTCTGACAGGTGTGTTGAGTAAGGTATTATGTAGGGTAGGCCTATATGATATCAGGGTTAGGGTTAGTTAGGGTTACACTGAGTATACCAAACATTAGGAACACCTTCCTAATATTGAGTTGAATCCTTTTTCCCTCAGAACAGCCTCAATTCGTCGGGCATGCACTCTACAAGGTGTCGAAAGCGTTCCACAGGGATGCTGGCCCATGTTGAATCTAATGCTTCAAGTTGACTGGATGTCCTTTGGGTGGTGGACCATTCTTGATACACACAGGAAACTGTAAGAGCATGAAAAACTCAGCAGTGTTGCAGTTCTTGACACAAATCAGTGCGCCTGGCACCTACTACTATACCCCGTTCAAATGCATTTAAATATTTTGTCTTGCCCATTCACCCTCTGAATGGCACACCTACACAATCCATGTCTCAATTGTCTCAACGCCTAAAAATCCTTCTTTAACCTGTCTCTTCCCCTTCATCTACACTGATTGAAGTGGATTTAACAGGTGACATCAATATGGGCTTTCACCTGGATTCACCTGGTCAGTCTATGTCATGGAAAGAGCAGGTGTTCTTAATGTTTTGTATACTCAGTGTAGACTGACAGGGTGTAAACTCACACACCCGCTGTGTTCAGTAATGTAAAATATAGGAATTCTCTATGCAAAATACCAATGCAAAAAATATTTTTTTAAACAAGCAAAACAGGCACCATTCTAGTTTCTCTCGCCAGACTGCTGTGCGTAGAGACAAGCTCAGTACTAAAGTGATTTTCAGGTGTATCATTTTATTGTAGGATGAAGGGCTGGAATCCCATACATCCCATTTGCCAGTTATTAGGAGATTGCCATACAGTAAATCAATACAGGGTGGACGCTAGAGTAATTCAATTAGAGACCAACAGCATAGACCCTGGTTTCATAGTCTTCTTCCAGAGCCATGAAGAGAGAGAAGCTCAGCTAACCCCAGCTAAATGAACATGACTGAGTTTGGTACTCTGGTCCTCTCGGCTTGTTATTACAAGATGGCTTATAAACAGTGCCTGTAACGGTACAGTTCAGATCTGTCCGAGGAGATCTGATGAACATTTTAGGCATTTTATATAGCTAAGATTTCAGTCAATGCAGTTGAGTCTGATCTTCCTGCAGTGTAGCTTCTTTGTCCGGTGTGTGGTAGAAATCTTCAGTGTCTATAGTTCTGACCTCTATCAGAGGGAAAAGGAGAGATGGAGGTTCAGGGAGTCCAAGCAGTGATGATGGGGTGGGTGGTGAGGGTGGTGGATGTGCTTCGATGTGTGTGCTCTGGTGTTGGGAGAAAGGGACCAAACGGTATTGATTCTGATACTGTCTCATTTTTGTAAGCGGCCAGCGTTTCACACTGTGTTTGGGCACCTTTTTGATGGCCCCCGACAGGCCTGCTGATGCTACCTGGGAAAATTTGACAGGCCGGACGAGGCTGGGGGAAAGGAGGGAGGGGAGGGAGAAAAGGGGGGAGAGAAGGGGGTGGAGGCAGGAGGCAGGAGGCTCTGCTCAGCACCAGTGACTATCCTATCCTTTCGCCTCCTCCTCCTCCCTCAGCCTCCTGGAATCAATTCTGTGTGTTTACAGACCATTTACCTGTACCATCACTGGTGTCAATCCCATAAATACCCCCAGATATATAATGGTTGAATTAACATAATGGTTCAAACAAGGCTCCGACTACAAGCACCAAGGAAATGTCAACATGTTCTCTTCACTAAGGTAATTAGAGACCATTACTATGGCAGGCTTGGCTGGAAACATCATCAAGGTTAACATCAACATCCACAACAGTTTTTTTTACCACTAAGTCTCTAATAGTTGAGCCATAGAAATGTAAATGTTACAGAAGCACTAGCAGGGTTTCTTCCAGGTGAAACTCTAATCAGCCCACTTATTCAGCGTTCACAGGTAAATGGCAAGTTTATTTCTACCACTGTGGCTTTAACTGGCCAGACGAATACTCAGTGAGCTGGTCAGATAGAGAGCGTTTAGACTAAGGGTGCATCCAAAATGGCACCCTGTGTCCTATATAGTGCACTACTTTTGACTAGAGCCGTATAGGCTCTGATAGGGAATAGGGATCTGGTCAAAAGTAGTGTAGTATATAGGGGATAGGGTGCCATTTCAGATGCAGACTAAACCATTTAAACAGAAGGACAAGCCAGGAAACACACCACTGGCTACTACATGGAACACATGGATGTTTAGTAGGACATGATGCAATTTAGGTTAATTCCCATCACCAAGTTAATGAATTTAATGAATTACTGAACGCACGCTTAAACTGGTCAATTGAGTATTTGTGTAATTATATATTTCAAATGGGTTAAATGGTTTCACAGCTGAGCCTATTCTCATTTGAGAAAGCAAAATAAAGAAACACTATGTAGCCTACCATTGCTTACACTGGCAAATATATGATTGTCAAATAAATCAATTGAAATGGAATAGCATACTTACAATAATATATATCTCTATAACGTGTGTAACATGTGTTGAGTAGAATACGTTTGGGGAAAAACACACAAGTGCATTGTCTCAGGCGTCGAAGGGCAACAATGCAGGATTTACAAGAAAGTTTGAGTTACACGAACATAGCACCAGCCTGATTCCAACATATAAAAACTGAGCTACACTGGTGATGGTGTTGGGTAAAGGCCTTGGAAGTATTGCCTCAAAACTGCATATGCAAGCAAGGCCAAGAGACAATGGTACATGACCACACATCATCCTATCCCTTAAATAATGGCTATAGCTGTGCACAGGCCAGATTGGATAGGATCTCTTGCTCATTCGGAGGTTACTGTGTACATCCCAAAGGCCATGGCTTTTCAGTCCAGAGTTTTTCAACCTTCATCAAGGTGCTGATTTGACCAGACCACTACTGTAGTTTTCTTCTGAGGGAGCAGGGAGCACGAGCTAAGCAAATATACTGTATAGCAATAGTTGTATAGCGAGTATAAATTATTCCTCTGTACAGTGTTGAAAAGCATGCAGAACTCCATTACTAAGTGGCTACGATGCAATTACCAAAGTACTATGTAACAACATGTTTTTACTAGTGTAACTACAGTGTTACTACACAATTATAAGAGCAACTTAAAGTGTTGCCGAAAATTCATTTCTGAAAATTCAATTTCCATTCAGCAGTAGTATCCAGTAATAAGCCTGACTAAATCCTGTTTGTCCATAGAGAGCCAGGCTGGCCTGGCCGCAGGCCACAATCCTCACGTCTGCATCAGAACCGCCCGACTGCCTGCCCTTCCAACGCCAGATGATAAGTCACCTAGCCAGGCCATATTGATTGGGCTCCTAGAGCCTTACAGAAAGGAGAGGAGCTCCCTGAGTGATTGTGTTTTACAGAGAACATTATCACTCCACTCAATGACAGAGTGGCGAGAGAGAGAGAGAGGCCCAGCCGGACGGCAGAGGTTCTTTGCTTGCCCAGGAAATGGAGAGACCACCAGCTACGGCGGGAGGGAGTATATGACTTGACTCAGTGAAGCGCTCAGTCCAATTTGAAAGCCAAATTGTGGGGCTTTTAGAACATAAAGAGACGGCTACAGATTCTCCGGTGATTTTTCTCGCGTTGGTCTGGTCTTGACCAGATTTACAATACTATTACTATTTCTATTCATTGCGTTTTCTTCTATACATTTATAATAGCGCTGAAATGAATTACACTGTAGCCTACTGAACGTGTTTAGAATTTCATATTCAACTCCGTAGAGAAAAAACCTATGCCATTGTAACATCAGGTTTGATCTTATTCAGTGTTTTCATCTACAGTGGGATAGGCTTGTTGAAGATGACTGTCACAGGGACTTGGCTGTGTATAGAAGTGGGATCTTAATTTGATCATCATTATTTTGTTGCTGAGAATGAAAAATTGTAGTGTATTCAAGGTTTAAAAAGGCTTCTAAAGTTTATAATTTCCACTATAAAATGTCAGACTTAATTTGCCCTGAGGAAATATTGATCAACACCTACAAAACATGTCCATTAATTATAATCCACATAATAATTCAGATTTCCTGTTGCTGCAGGATACTTTTCCTGCTGTAGAAAACTGGCACAAATTAAGATCCTACATCCTACAGTGATCTGAGGCAGCATCTTTGTTGCACTTAAAACAGCAGATGTGTCCGTTATGGCAATTGAAATAACTTTTACAGTTTTATCTTGGTCTATTTGAGATGAGACTATATGAGATCTATGCAGGAGCCCAGGTCCTGTATTGTTTTATCAGTTCTGTCTGTTGATTAAATCTGGACCCTTCTGCCAAGAGATCCTAGTGATCCTAGTGAATGCCGTAATCCTCAATTGGAGATGATCTCGACGGCTAAAAAATGACCTCGTCGACGTTGCATGCAGGCGAATGAAAGCACTCTCCTTCCCTCTTTCCTCTCTCTCTGTAATATTTTCCAGTCAAGCTGTGCTCTCCATAGATAGTACTAACCTGGTAATCAGTGAAGGTATCAGAGCTCTAATAGACTCACACAACAGCTTCTCTTTACAGCCAGGTGCAATCTGGGGCCGCCGCGCTTAACAAGGAATTAAATATTTTTCCATGCTGCTGCCGGCACTTTAATTGATTGATGCAAAACATTTAAAAAATAAAAACCTGCCCGCCTGGCTTGTGCAGCGTAGAGCTGCTTCCCGGGCACCGTCGGCCCCACAGAGAGAGAAGGGCCCTCGATTGGAAGTGGCAGTTCGCATTCTCTGCATCAGCCGGCCCTGTCATCTGGCCCGGGATGTGTGTGTGTGTGTGTAAGGCCTGCCACTTCACACGAGAGCGGCGTCTGAAAGACACATGTACTCTAAATCAGGGAATCAATAGAACACTTAATGAACAATTAGGAGAACAGCTGTAGGGCTGTCAAAGGCCCATCTGTATACAGCTCAGAGAGAGGAAGGGTGAGGGGGGAGGGGGGGAGAAGGAGAGAAGGGAAGAGAGGGGAGAGAGAGAGGTGGGGAGGGGAGAGAGAGAGGAGAGGGGGAAGAGAACGGAAAGTGGGGAGAAGGGGGAGAGAGGGGAGAGGAGCGATGGGGAGAGAAGGAGAGAGGGGAGAAGGGGGAGAGAGGGGAAAGGAGCGATGGGGAGAGGAGAGAGAGCAGAAGGGGGAGAGAGGGGAGAGGAGAGATGGGGAGAGAAGGAGAGGGGGGATATAGGGAGAGCGAGAGAGAGGAGAGAGAGAGCGAGAGGGAGGGAGGGAGGGAGGGAGGGAGGGAGAGAGGGTGAGGGGAGAGTGGGGGAGAAAGAGAGAGGGGGGAGAGAAGGGAGAGAGAGGGAGAGGAGAGATGGGGGAGATAAGGGAGAGGAGAGATGGGGAGAGAGGGGAGAGGAGAGAGAGGGGAGAGAGGAGAGCTGGGGGAGAGAAGGGGAGAGAGGGGAGAGGAGAGAGGGGGAGAGAGGAGAGCTGGGGGAGAGAGGAGAGCTGGGGGAGAGAAGGGGAGAAAGGAGAGCTGGGGGAGAGAAGAGGAGAGAGATAGGGGAGAGAGGGGGGAGAGAGGAGAGCTGGGGGGAGAGAAGGGGAGAGAGAAGGGGAGAGAGGGGGAGAGAGGGGGAGAGAGGAGAGATGGGGGAGAGAAGGGGAGAGAGGAGAGCTGGGGGAGAGAAGGGGAGAGAGGGGAGAGGAGAGGGGGAGAGAGGGGGAGAGAGGAGAGAAGAGAGAGGGGGAGAGAGGGGGAGAGAGGAGAGCTGGGGGAGAGAAGGGGAGAGAGGAGAGCTGGGGGAGAGAAGGGGAGAGAGGAGAGCTGGGGGAGAGAAGAGGAGAGCTGGGGGAGAGAAGGGGAGAGAGGGTAGAGGAGAGATGGGGAGAGAAGGGAGAGAGATAGGGGAGAGAGGGGAGAGAGGGGGAGAGAGGAGAGCTGGGGGAGAGAGCAGGAGAGAGAAAGGGAAAGGGTAGAGGGTGTAGTCCCATAACACTGGGGCTATTGCTTCAGGACATATCCCTCCTCCTCCTCCTATCTTTCCCATAACAGCCATGCCTATTTAGCCAGCCGAGCCTCCCTCCATCTCCCTCCCCTCACCTCACATTAGAGAGAGGCCAGTAAAAATATGGAAATGGCTCAAGACATCCTTCAGGCTTCATGTCAGGGTGGAGGATCGATAAATTTGACAATCCATGGCATTTAATTAAAATGGCTGCCGGAAGCGAGGCAGTTTGTTTTTTTGTGCCGACTCGGCCCGTCGTTTATAGCTTAAATGAATACATAAGTGTATTCATAATCACCATTACATTAAATCCTCCTTACTCTTTTAAATAGGGTGGCGGACCATGGTTTCACCCCCGCCAGTTCCTACCTGCCAACCACCACGGACAGAAAATTAATATCTTCACCTCTATCTACCCCTCCACAGTGACTTTTAACGTATTATGCATAAAGAGATATCCCTCCACCTCAAGCACTGACAAATGAGCGTTGGCGACAGTGAGCTCTCTGATTCGCTTGTCACTGACAGTGGCGACCTGAGCTGCCAATCAGGTGGACAAGTAGTCAACAGTAAACGTACACAGAGGTGTTGGATCGGTTCGGCCTTCATGTGTGTAGTCTGTATAGCCGACATTTACTTGTGGAGTTGAATAGGACCACTGGCGTATGACTGACACATATTATGGTTAACTAAGCACCATGTAGAGTTTGGATGGTAGGATGGACAGAGTCTTGTAATTGACCTTGGACACCCTCCGTCGTGCTTTATTAAAACTTCATTTAAAGAAGAACAACCTTCTGGTGGAGGAGGGATGAAGACTCTCTCTCTCTCTCTCTCTCTCTCTCTCTCTCTCTCTCTCTCTCTCTCTCTCTCTCTCTCTCTCTCTCTCTCTCTCTCTCTCTCTCTCTCTCTCTCTCTCCCCGGCTGTAATGGATTAGATGGGAATCCATTATGCATTTCAGCCAGAGAAAAAGTAGGGCCTGAGACCTGCTTAAAAATATATTTTTAGTACCGAAAATTAATGTGTTCACACAAGCCACTGAATCATTTTAAATGTTCTTTTTTAGTATATTAGGTATATGTGTTGAGAAGACCTATATTTCAACGGAGTGTGGGGACCTAGTCTTAGAATAATGGGCACATTAATACATTAATGATTTTATCCAATGTGCTATCTGTGTTTTGAAGTTGTTATGGTATTCTTTTAGAACACACACACACACACAGTGTCTTCACTATGCTGTTGTTGTGACACTCTTCTCACCTCCTCATCAGAGTGGTGTAATGTGTGATCTTGTCACTACGCTATGTAAATAACAAACTCTTTGGCCCTAACTCCACGGGCGGATGCACACCAATAGCCACCAGAGACATTCCACTGTCCTGACATTTTCTTCCCTGACCTCCAGTCTCGCTCCGCTCCTCTGACCTCCTCTTTTAATATTTATCTTGGACAATGGTCCACTCATTGGTAAAAGTGTTTAGAAATCCAAGCGATTACCAGGCATATAATTTTTTATAATTCACATTTCTGGGGTATTAAAAAAGGTTAGATTGCACCATCAGGTTGAGTCTTTAACGGGTGCAGGTGCTGATTAAGTTGATTCACTGAGGCAATTACAGCCGGATCCCCTTTAATTAGTCTGGCTTTATGGCGTCTCTCTGTAGCACCAGGATCATGGAGCAGCTAGGTAGACCCTCCAGCCGCAGGAGGATAGTTGTGAGTGAGTGAGTGAATGAGTGTGTGTGGTCTTGCCTGTGTGCTTGCAGATCTGCAAGACACACATACACAAGTACTTACGCATGCAATCACACACAATTCTATTCACATACACACGTGAATGTATATGCATACCCACATTCTCAAACACATACACACGTGAATGTATATGCATACCCACATTCTCAAACACATACATGCACACATACACTCAACAGCATTGATTTACACAAATTCACAAACATACTCTCACAAACAAGCAGGTACCCATACAGCTTGCTGTCTATAAGGAGACGCGGTACTAAATGGACATGTATGTAGAGTGAGCAGGACTATGAAAAGCTTGTACGGGTGTGGCAGAGACTGATGCACCGACATGGCAAGGAGAGATAAGGCTAGTGGTTGAGGGAACCATGTGTAATATACTCACTCACTCACACACACACACACACACACACACACAGCACATAAAGTCTCACAGGCGCACAAAGTTTCTTATCACACACACTTGCCACCCCTCTCAACACAGAAGTGCAGGAGAACTGAGTCGACAGCTACATAGCAGGTAATATCCCGCACCTTCAGCCCCGGTGAGGTGCTGGCTCCTTTCTTCTCAGGCTGCGGATGCATCTGGTTAGTAAAAGCTGACAGATGGCTGGCCAGGACTGAGAGGAGATGGGAATGAGGCATTTTGGTGTTCCCCCACATCACCCGGGAGACGTGGGAATGCTGGAGCGCTCCCAATTCGCCTGAGATTCCCTGTCACCGGGAATGGAAATCGAAACCGGCACACACATCCGTTATCTAAATGTTAACTCCAGTGCCCTCCGTGTTGTCACAGCCAGGCAAGGTTAGCCAACACCGACTAGGAGGTTTTTCTTTGGGTTCCTGCCATGGCAGCGCTCAACAGAAAGAGGGGACACGGACACCTCCCATTCCCAACACAAAGACCCATTGTAGTGGAAATTGACCACATCTTAACTATTTCATTTAAATTCTTCAGAGTTTCCTTCAGGTCTTTGCTGGACATCTTTAGGCGACACCCCAAAGATCCCAAATGATCTTAGTGGGTGTTGATGCATTGCTGCATAGGGCCAGCAGAGACATGAGGCATACAACACCTCAGCACTCCTCAGGAGCCCAAAGAACTGAGACAGGATAGGACGGGACAGGACAGACAGTCAGGACAGGATGGGGGAGGAGAGAGAGACAGGACAGGATGGGACAGGACAGGATGGGACAGGACAAAACGGGACAGGGTAGGGTAGCACAGGATTGAACAGGACAGAACGGGCCAGGATGGGACAGGACAGAACAGGCCAGGATGGGACAGAACAGGCCAGGACGGAAGGGGACAAGGTAGGGCAGGACAAGACAGGGGTGAGAAGAGGGGACAGATGCGGATGTGGACAGACTTTGAACGGAGACGTCCGTGCACCAGGCAGTATTTATGTTCTGACGACTGCTAGAGCGAATATATTTAGCCTGCTAGACTTATCACGCCAAGATGAGATTTCAAAGTGGTGGAGGTACCTGTTTGAAGAAGCACTGCATTCCATTCCACAGAGGTGGATGAGGGAGGGGCGAGGGCCAGAGGTGGATAAGGGAGGGGCGAGGGCCGGGCGTAAATGTAACACCGCTGAACCTGGTGTAGGGACAGGGACGGTTTGGGAGGGGACGGGTCCAGACACCTGAGAGGAGGACTTCACACTAACACTGCATGTCAGTGTGTACATAGGTCACAATCCATGAATGAACACACACATACAAACACACAAGCATGCACACACACAGTGCATACACACACACTAAAGCTTACCGTATGCTTCACAGTCGAAACAGTTTGCACATATATTATGACATTTTGTGACGATTTTGTTAGTTTTGGTGTTCTGCAGGGTTTTTTTCAGGCTGTTCGTGCTCAATACATTTTTTCTTGAGGTGAGTCGATGTTCGGTAGCCGAAGTCTACGCCCCTTCGTCGGTGATTGGTCAACAGCATTACTCCTAGGAGTGGGAACTATGGACGGGATTCTTCAATGAAGTGCTTGTTTTCATTCAACGAGAGGCGACTAGTTTTCATGCACATTTTTTCACTTGAGAAATACTGCACCAAACATCTTAGCTTAGATAGATGTAAAATTGAACGAATAAGGCCTCCTTATAAAAACGTCAAAATTAATTACAGATTTCTTGATTTATCTAAGATCAGGGCTCTCCAACCCTGTTCCTGGAGAGCTACCCTCCTGTAGGTTTTCACTCCAAGGCTCCAACTCCTGTTGAACTAACCTGAATCAGTTTATCAACCAGCTAAGTATTGGAATCAGGTGTGCTAGATTAGGGTTGGAGTGAAAACCTACAGGACGGTAGCTCTCCAGGAACAGGGTTGGAGAGCCCTGTCTTAGATTGATTCTGACTATTTTGAGGAAGTGTATACTGGCTATGTTGTTGCTAAGGTTTCTCAAGAGGGACAAACAGTAATATTTTCAAGCAAAGGTATGCGAGCACAGACAAACCTACAGTGCCTTCAGAAAGTATTCACACCCCTTGACTTTTTTCATATTTTGTTGTGTTACAAGATGGGATTAAAATGGATTTAATTTTCATTTTTTTGTCAACGATTTACACAAAATACTCTGTAATGTCAAAGTGGAAGGAAAATTGTAACATTTGTAAAAAAAATAATATATGAAAAACAAAACACTAATATATTTAGATTACATTTACGTAGACACTCTTATCCAGAGCGACTTACAGGAACAATTAGGGTTAAGTGCCTTGCTCAAGGGCACACCGACAGATTTTTCACCTAGTCGGCTCGGGGATTAGAACCAGCGACCTTTCAGTTACTGGCACAACACTCTTAACCACTAAGCTACCTACCTGAGTCAATATGTGTTAGAATCACCTTTGGGAGTGATTACAGCTGTGAGTCTTTCTGGGTAAGTTGCTAAGAGCTTTGCACACCTGGATTGTACAATATTTGCACATTATTCTATTTTAAATTCTTCAAGCTCTGTCAACTTGGTTGTTGATCATTGCTAGACAGTGATTTTCAGGTCTTGCCATAGATTCTCAAGCCGATTTAAGTCAAAACTGTAAATAGGCCACTCAGGAACATGTGCCCCCTACCATCCATCATGTTGTGCTCTGGGCTGCAGCAGACCTGGCTGGGTATACACAGCTCTGAGTTCATGAAGATGGCCAATACCCAAATTAAACAGCTCTCTACATTATAAATGCAACATGTTTAATGGCACTGCAAGATCAAAGGTTATGCTGCACCGCAATGATATGAGGGTTTAACAAGTGCACAATTAAAGAAGGCTAATGTCAAACATCTACAGTAGAACAGTGGAATGTAACAGGGTTGGATTTACTATCATGTTTTGTGTGAATGTAATTTTTTGACACATTGTATTGAAGGGTCTTGCTCTAGCCCTCAGAGACTCTGTAGGCCTAGTCCCAAGAACTTGCGTGCTGCCGATTCTGCCAAAACCCTGCTTCATTCCATTCCCGCGCATTACACGACAAGTCGCCCAAGGGCTGCGTGACCAGCGACACAAGCCATTTCCTCCTGTGAATGACACAAAAATAAAATCTTTATTGAGCGTCTGTCTGTGAGCTCCAAACTCTGGGACAGAAGGATGCCTCTCATGGAGTCCCTTTCATGTGAGGAATGTGCTCGGCTGGGCAGATTAGATTTTCTGGAATCCACAAAGTCAACGACACTATTGGCAGCTGTGCTCTGTTAAACAGGAGGGCATGGTTGTGGGGGGTTAGAGTGTGTGTGTGTGGCTTTGTACAGCCGCTGCATGCCTACTTACTGCATTTCCCCCGAGCCCATCCATGACTCATTAATCAAATATTCATACATCCCTGTAAATACATGGTGAACACAGCAGTCCCTTACAGCACACAGTAGCCAGCCCCGTGCCCCCCAGCTAAACACTCTTTCATGTTCACCTGGGGCCTGACAAAAATCCACAAATTCTACCCTTCATAACATTCCCCCTCCCATGTCATTCCTCTCCACAGCCACAGCACCAAAACATTGCTGCATATTTGATAAATTGATGTCCATCTCTCCGTCCACACAGCCAGCCTGTTCGGCCCTAAACACAGCCTGTTATGTACTGATCAGACACATCCTCTAAAATGATGCTATTATGTCCTCTGCCAGCTCTCTGGTTCCCTTCTCTCTCTCTCAGTGAATGGACATGAGAACAGATCCCTGATTCTTCCTCTCGGTCTCTCTTTCCATCCTCACCCCTACCCTGGCATCCTCTCAGAAACTGGAACCCCCGACCCCCTAACCCAAGGCCAAGCTCCTCACAATACAATAATTTGTATTGTACGTGAAAACATGTACAGCATGGCTCAAACGATGGGGGCACAAGAAATATTACCCATGGCAACAGTGCGTCGTTGCACACAAGGATATTTTATTTTCCTCTGCGGGCGGACACAATCCCAGCCTGTGTCAGAGGGTCACATTTTTCCCGCCGGCTGGTTAATGGGCTGTAGAGATGGCTAGCACATACGATTAGTTTTAATCTAGTACATTTGACTGGGTAATAAACAGGATTTCAACACATGACACGTTTTGTATTATGCATTGCAAGATGAGACAAAACAAAAATATTTGTTTTTCCCATAGCTCTCTCTCTCTTTAATGCTTGTAAAGAGGTGTACAGATCAGATGAGAAAATCTAAAAGGTTTTATGACTTTATTCTACTTTGCTGCACAGCAGTGTGAGAATCAATATTGTGATAAAGAGCTGAATTTTGTGAACATTTGGCAACACGGGTAGAATGTAGCTGTCTTTATGCCTTTACAGTTCAGGGGCTGATCTAGAAACAGTCACACATAATCGTACAACATTTCAATTACATTCAACCCACATAACAAATTGTGGATTCTACAAATGTCACCATTTAAATGAGATGATTCAATTACCGCAATTAACTTAGTATGTGGTTATAGTGTATTTAAAGTTTGTAACTAGTGTAATTATTGTGAAAGTACAAAGAGAAGCAAGGTATTGTACCGGTCCCCTCTATAGATGGGTTTGACTGTGACATTGGAAAACCATTCCATTTAGACATTTAATTTGCTTTGAAATAAATAAATAACTGTTATGAACCAAAGTAATGTATCTTCTTGAAATGATTTGGCAACATAAAACTTTTCCCCCTAATGTAAATGTGGTCTCGAAATCACAAGAGTGTAACCCTAGAACATATTTTACCATTAAAACCTCCAGTACTTTTGGAGTATTGCTAAATACTTCTAATTACAGTATGTGAACGGCACTCTCCTATAGCACTTCACTTTGTTATAAGGCCCAGCTACAGAACCACAGTGATATCCTCACACATATCCTATGATGACTACCATCTACTAAAGTGCAGCAATGATTTCCTTACAAGGCAAATGTGTGTTATATTTGGCTGAGAGTTAGTCTTCCAATAAGCCAAGGCACCCAATTCTCCATCGGTATCAATAACGCAGTGTATAAGATACAGTACAGCGCATAACCCTCATTACAACCTCATACCCCTTACAGACCCATGGTATGTTTGTTTGATATTTTGCCCTATGTTACTGATTTCCATGGAACAGTCAAAACTAACAGCAACTATCTACAGTATAGGATAATTATAATATTTTTAGGTTTTGCGTATTAAGTCATGAATGCTGGTGTGAGGAAAATGTAATACTGGCTATGTATCTTCATAATTGTGTAATAGATACCAGATCCATGTCTGGGATGGGGTTGTGAGAGGTCCAGTTTGCAGAGTCCTGGCCTTGGATAAGCCTGTTTCAGTCTGTCTGGTAAAGTCACTTCGCCAGTCGTTGAAAAGTCTCAGACCATGACCTTTGACCTTGGCGTCGGCCTTCAGAGCAGCACGAAGTCTCCAGCTGTAGCGGCCGCTCTCTGTGGGTCACGGATAAATGGCCATTCCCTCTTCTCCGGGGTCAACTCTGCCGAAAGGTTGTAATCTTTTCCGTGACCTTGCATGAAAGTGAATGCTGGGTATTTCTCCTTCGCTGATGGCAGCAACACCTGATACACAGACAAACACAGACATAAAGAAAGTTATATAAAAGTCTAAAAAGTTTAATTGAGTTAAGATGCGAGCATCCTGCATGAAAGCAATAGACAGTTGTAGAGCAGGGACAAGGGACAGGAGAAGGGAGGGGGAAACTGCCTCAGATTTACAGCTAAATAGTGCCACCTGGTGGCCAGTTCATTGAACTTCTCTTAGACATACAACATACTGTATATATGTATAATAAGGTCATTATAGCAGACACTTTTATCTACAGTTAACACGTATATCCTTTCCTCTCACTCACATTCTATGCTTTCATATTGGGGTATTAATGATATCTGATGACAATTATTAAGAAATAAACTAAGATGATTTTGACCAAATCGTAACGGCTTTAGTTCACCCACCTTGGACAGTTCGTGGCTGATTGTCTGGTAGTCCTGGACACTTCTAGAGTAGAAGCCTATGGTACAACTGGGGTCCATCTTACTGAAAGGCATCTTCTTTGGCGACGGGCAATGATACGACTAAAAATACAAAACACAAATTGACAGCAATTGTTATTATTACTGCTTATCTAAAAGAAATCGATGGTTTAATTGATCGTGATAATACAGTAAAGTATTGAATATATAAGTATGAAATAGGTAGGAAAGTTTATGAATATAAAATGTTATGTTTTATGAATGCAATGAAATTCTAATTCATCTGTTGTCACACTCACAGACTGGTGAAAATAAAAATATAGCTCTGTTTCTGGTCTCTTGTCCCATTGTGTGCTGGCTCTACAGGCAAGTATCAGGAAAAGTTCCAACGCAGTAGTCAATGATAAATGCAGGTTTTTATGTGTTCTACTGCTGAAATATTCAGGATCATAGTATCTGAGCCTCTCTATATTCCCCATACTTCTCCTCCACAGCAGCCTCACATATCTGAGTAGCAAATAAATCAGCAGCCAGGGACTCAGTAATTGAACGGAGGCTGCTTTAGGATTCATACCCTTAAGTACTAACAGAAACTATTAAATTCCCATTACTGAGCCCCAGTCAGCTCAGTGTGATTTCCCATTACCTGAAGAGGGAAATGGTTAGTGCTGACATCCACAAAAGACTGACAGTAATGAGGGTCCATGTAAATCAAGCTGTCATCTGCAAGGACAAAACAAAAGACAAGTTATTCAAAAACATCTGATTATTACAAACGCTACCACACCGACAAGCGACGACGTACTCCTTCCCCCCCAATTTCTATGCAGAGTAACTCAAAAAGTCATTTTGCTAGGCTACTGTTAGCATTCTTACAGTCAAATACGCCTCCTGTTTTTTAATATCGACCAGGGTGGATTAAACTCTGCATAATCGAATGCTGTTGTACAAGCACATTTTTTACCCCCGGCCGCAGAAAGGGGGCTGTCATTAAATTTTTGTGTGGGGAAATTACTTTTACAAACACGCAATTATATTCGTCCATTTGCATATGATGTATGCAGGCCAGAGTGGCGTCTTGGCAGGGAGAATGTATGGCTTGTCATTTAGACATCATCCGGCACTGTATTTCAAATCGGTCAAATGTAAATGTGTAAATATTGACTGCCAAGATGTACCACTGAAGGTTCCTCCCGTCCGCTGAAGGTGATGGAGAGTGGCTCACTCTGGGGCCCCACTGGATGGATGAGAATGAAACGATATGCATAATGTCTCCTATGGAAATCAATTACGGACACAACTTGGAAGGTTTACCCATTGTGATAAATGAGTAGGGCTTTGATGGGTCAGAGAAAATAAAATAAGTGCTGTTTCTCCCACACACGCACCTCTCCTATACTCTCCTCTCTCCTCACAAACACGAATGCATTAACTTTGTCTCTTCATACAGAGAAGAGAAGAGAGAGGGGACAGTAGGGTAAATTATCTCCACTTCCCTCTAGTCTTTAGTCCTCTGGTTGGTTGCTGGGTAAAACACTAACCTTGAAAGCCAACGAAGTAGCAGGCCTGTTTGGGCTTGCCCCCGATGATGCCGATACAGTACTCCAGACTCAATATGCTCTGAGGAGGATGGAGGATGGAGACCAGGGGACACACGATCAAATACTCAGCCATATAGAACAGGTTTATGTACTGCTGTAAGAAATACTGTCTACGGTCAGATCTAAGTTAACTAATCATGAGCAGCTGTGCTGGTAAAGCCTTTTGTTTTATGTCAATATCAAATAATGTCTGGGTAACAATTAAGTACCTTACGGTAATTGTTTTAAATTAAAATGGTAAAAATGGGCACAAAAATAGCGTTTTCTCAAGCAATAATTTTGCTATGACTGTCTGGGAAAACTGAAAAATTAGCTGTTATTAGCAGAGAGGTTTGGAACTCTATTAACTAATTTACCACCTGGCCAAAACTCCTCCCACCAAAACAGGCTGAAATTTCAGGCGGTCTTCTCAAATAGCTCTTACACTAAAAGTGATGATCATAATTTTCACACTTTCACAGTATTATTCCAACCTCATTGTGGAAATATATATAAAACACAGGACAAACGTTTTTGACTGCACTGGGCGTTTAAGACAAAATAAATTAAAGAAATTCGCACACTATATGTACTTCCAACTATTTAATGGGGAAACTTCATCACCAACGTTTGCAACGCAGTGAAGAAAAAAATAAAACTCTGAAAAAGGCATTGCTGAAGCGTTGGTGATGAAGTTTACCCATTCAATCTATTTGAAACTTTTTATTTTCATCCACTTTATTCTCCGTTACTCTTCAAACCTTTCAGGGTGTGCGTCTGCTCATGCTTTTTATAGGACACTTCCCTGCAGACACAACTTTTCATCTGAATTCGGAATGCAAATATAGTACTGTATCTGTATTTTCCCTAACACACAGGCTCTCTGATTAGGCTACAGATCCCTTTTTCTGTCTGATATCACATTGTGCTAGTAAGTGTATGTGTTTTCTGTACATTCACAACTCCCTTTAGTTTAATTAGTGCTTTTCAAACCACAACTCACTCATTTCTACATTCTAGACAGGATCATCCTAAAAGGGTTATGCTATTGTTTTTCCCACCTTGACAAAGTTGAAGTACTCTGGGTTGGTCTTCTCTCCCCCCAGCCGGACTGGGATGAGAATGATGACCGCCCGGCTGTCCGTAAGGGGCGGGGCATCGGCTCCCCCAGCCACACACGACTGGTGGCTATCGATGACATCAGCACTGTACACTATGGGGGATCAATACCAGAGGTCAGACAGGGGTCAAACGTCTGCCTGGTCATCTGCCTGCCTCTAAACCCTGCAATTACAAATTGAAGGACATTTGCAATGATCATGAATGTTCTTACTATAAAGTGAATATTTCTAAACAGACGCAGTTGAGTGTTATTACACAGGTAGGCTATAGAGCAACTTCTGCTCTCTCACCCAGGTCTCCAATCATAAGAGTGTGTCTGCATTCTGTACAGTAGTGAGAGTGTAATCCACTGCTGCTGTCCACATCACTCATTCTTATAGTGCCCTATTATTTTACCAGCACTGATCTCCTCTAGATCCTGCAGCTCTCATCTTAACATTCTCCTCTCTCTCACACAACCAGTCCCAATCACTCGCTGTTGAGAAGAATGACCATTCAAAATCCAGGTTATTGGATGGAGGAGGATTTAGGATGGGAGGGTTGGAGGAGGAGGTTAGCCTCCTGTCACCTCTCTCCTGGACAGCTCTCTCTCTCTACCTATCCTCTCTCTACCTATCCTCTCTCTAGCCTCCTCTCTTTATCCTCCCCCTCCCCCTCTCTCTCTCCTCCCTCTATCCTCTTTATCCTCTCTCTCTATATATCCTCTATCTATCCATCTATGCTATCGCTATCCTCCCTCACTCTCTATCCTCTCTCTTTATCATCTCTCTCCTCCCTCTATCCTCCATCTCTTTCTTTCCTCCCCCCCTCTCTCTCTCTCCTCCCTCTCTCTCTCTCCCTCTTTATCCTCCCTCTCTCTCCCTCTCAAAATCCCTCTCTCCCACTAAAATCCCTCTCTCTTCCTCTAAAATCCCTCTCTCTCCCTCTAAAATCCCTCTCTCTTCCACTAAAATCCCTCTCTCTTCCTCTAAAATCCCTCTCTCTCCCTCTAAAATCCCTCTCTCTCCCTCTAAAATCCCTCTCTCTCCCTCTAAAATCCCTCTCTCTATCCTCCCTCTCTCTATCTCTAAAATCCCCCCCTCTCTCTCTCTCCCTCTATCCTCCCCCTCTATCCTCCCCCTCTCTCCATCTATCCTCTCCCTCCATCCTCCCTCTCTATATTCCAGCTCTATATCCACTGTCCTTCTACATTGTGTTTCTCTGTGTTTCTCCTGATGACATGCCCAGACCCTGGGCCCAGAGGAGGTTCATCTGTCATACCTGCACAGTCCTGGGAAACATAAGCAGTTATGCCCGACAGCCCAGGGTCTGTTGCCTCCTCTACAGCTTTTCTGAGTGAGAAAGAGAGGGAAAGAGAGAGAAAGAGAGAGAAAGAGAGGGAAAGAGAGGGAAAGAGAGAGAAATATTGTTATTTGGTGGCCACCAAGAATGGTTGAAACAGCATTAATATAACCCTAGAACCAGACCCACCTCAGGATGTGTGCCACCACAGCAGGGCCATACCAGTCCCCTGCCCGTTTCCCAGACACCAGGCCTAACCCCACCAGCCTGTGGATACCCAGCTGTGCCTGGGGGCTGTCCCCAAGCCAGGACACCAGGGTGCGGTGGTAGACCTCCCTCAGGTGGGTGTCAGCCTCCTCCGCTCCCCCAGGGGCCCCCAGAGCATGAAGCATTGGCCCTGGGTCCGAGGGCCTCTCCCCCTGCAGTGAGGCCTCCAGGCCAGCCACCAGACGCTTGGCTGCACTGGTGGTCCAGGTCTCTGTGTCCAGAGGCTGGAGAGCCAACGCCTCCGACCATGTCCAGTCTGAGGCACACAGACAGAGGAGGAGGGTCAAAGGGATTTTTTAACACCTGGTATATATCCCAACCAGAAACCATGGATTACAGGCAACATCCGCACCGAGCTAAAGGCTAGAGCTGCCGCTTTCAAGGAGTGGGACACTAATCCGGAAGGTTATAAGAAATCCCACTATGCCCTCAGATGAACCATCAAACAGGCAAAGTGTCAATACAGAACTAAGATTAAATACTACTACACCGGCTCTGACACTCGTCGGATGTGGCAGGGCTTGCAAACTATTACGGACTACAAAGGGAAAGCCAGCCGCGAGCTGCCCAGTGACGCGAGCCTACCAGACGAGCTAAATGACTTTTATGCTCGCTTTGAGGCAAGCAACACTGAAGCATGCATGAGAGCACCAGCTGTTCCGGACGACTGTGTGATCACGCTCTCCGTAGCCGATGTGAGCAAGACCTTTAAACAAGCCAACATTCACAAGGCTGCGGGGCCAGACGGATTACCAGGACGTGTACTCAGAGCATGCACGGACCAACTGACAAGTGTCTTCACTGACATGTTCAAACTCTCCCTGACCGAGTCTGTAATACCTTAATGTTTCTGGTAGACCACCATAGTCCCTATGCCCAAGAAAGCGAAGGTAACCTGCCTAAATGACTACCGACCCGTAGTACTCACGTCGGTAGCCATGAAGTGCTTTGAAAGGCTGATCATGGCTCACATCAACACCATCATCCCGGAAACCCTAGACCCACTCCAATTCGCATACCGCCCCAACAGATCCACAGATGGCGCAATCTCAAATCGCACTCCACACTGACCTCTCCCACCTGGACAAAAGGAACACCTATGTGAGAATGCTGTTCATTGACTACAGCTCAGCGTTCAATACCATAGTGCCCACAAAGCTCATCACTAAGCTAATGACCCTGGGACTAAACACCTCACTCTGTAACTGGATCCTGGACTTCCTGATGGGTGCCACCAGGTAGTAAGGGTAGGCAACAACATCTGCCAGGCTGATCCTCAACACTGGGGCCCCTTAGGGGTGCATGCTTAGTCCCCTCCTGTACTCCCTGTTCATCCACGACTGCGTGGCCAAGCACGACTCCAACACCATCAATAAGTTTGCTGATGACACAACAGTGGTAGGCCTGATCACTGACAATGATGAGACAGCCTATAGGGAGAAGGTCAGAGACCTGGCAGTGTGGTGCCAGGACAACAACCTCTCCCTCAATGTCAGCAAAACAAAGGAGCTGATCGTGGACAACAGGAAAAGGAGAGCCGAACAGGCCCCCATTAACATCGACGGGGCTGTAGTGGAGCAGGTCGAGAGTTAAGTTCCTTGGTGTCCACATCACCAACAAACTATCATGGTCCAAACACACCAAGACAGTTGTGAAGAGGGCACGACAATACCTTTTCCCCCTCAGGAGACTGAAAAGATTTGGCATGGGTCCCCAGATCCTCAAAAAGTTATACAGCTGCACCATCAAGAGCATCCTGACCAGTTGCATCACCGCCTGGTATGGCAACTGTTCGGCATCCGACCGTAAGGCGCTACAGAGGGTAGTGCATATGGCCCAGTACATCACTGGGGCCAAGCTTCCTGCCATCCAGGACCTATATACTAGGCAGTGTCAGAGAAAGGCCCAAAAAATTGTCAAAGACTCCAGTCACCCAAGTCATGGACTGTTCTCTCTGCTACTGCACGGCAAGCGGTACCGGAGCGCCAATTCTAGGTCCAAAAGGCTCCTTAACAGCTTATACCCCCAAGCCATAAGACTACTGAAAAATTAATAAAAATGGCCACCGGGACTATTTACATTGACCCCTCCCTTTGTTTTTATACTGCTGCTCCTCGCTCGCTGTTTATTATCTATGTTACTTTACCCCTACCTACATGTACAAATTACCTCGACTAACTTGTATCCACGCACATTAACTCGGTACCGGCACCCCCTGTATATAGCCTCGTTATTGCTATTTTATTATGTTACTTTTTATTTTATTTTTTACTTTATTTTATTTAGTAAATATTTTCTTAACTCTATTTCTTGGACTGCATTGTTGGTTAAGGGATTTAAGTAAGCATTTCACTGTAAGGGCTGTATTCGGCGCATGTGACAAATAATATTAGATCAGATGTATATATTTTCCACTTTGTTAGTTGAACACTCTGCTATTGAAGGAAATACTTTTAATTATAAAACATTTGTATGCGGCACGTATTATGTTCTGCAAATATGCCAATATCTTGAGAAAACAAAATGTAGGCTACATTCAGCACAAGAAAAGTTAAAGCTACAGCAAATGGTACTGGCATTCTGGCTCTCAGCTCGACTGTGGAAATGATCAAACTGAAAATATTTGGCCTGTCGTCTATGACAACGCCTCAGACACTGAACCACATTCTCCAGACCAAAGACTCTTAGAATAGAGTCTTTCAGAACTCAGGAAATAAAGTTTTGGCTTAAATCTTCTGCTATAACAGATTGTCCAGTTTGACTTTAAATAAGAGAATGAGAAAACCCTATGGTATAATAGTCCAATTATAGGCCTCTCAGTATGTCCAGTATTTCACTTTTACAGTGTTTTAGCCCTACAAACAGGGTGGGCACATGGGGTGTCGAGGGTGTGAGTGGCCAATGCCATAAAGGAGACGGACTAGGGCACCAGGCATTAACATAATGACCTTGCAGAGTGAATGAAAGAAGTGAAATTGATCAATAAATATCTTTAAGTGGCCATTAGTCATTTTATAGCTTAAAAGATGTATTTAATGACATACTGTATTTCACATTCAGTGGAAGAACAAGTTAAGGCTTAAATATTGTTTTCTAAATGGCTGCATTAAAATGGTAGTAAATGAGTTTCCTATTCTTTAGTGTGAATCTCAAGAGATCCTACTCTGAAGAACAGAGAAAGCATTTCAATGATGAAACTCATTAAATTATGAAATTCTCTGATTTTGTTTGACAAAGTACCCACAAGGAATGAGGAACCTCAGACTTTCCCTTTTTTTGTAAGAGATATAAGGTCATACTATAGACTTGGATTGCATTCATTAGGGCACGCAACAGAAAATGTGTTTATTTTTTAATTTTTTTGCAATGGAAAACTAAAATAAGTATTTCTTACTGGACAAGTACAGGGGTGTACTCATTAGTGCACAATGTAGCAAACCGTAGCAAGAACGCAACTGTTTAAACTGTAGCAATATAAATTCTTATTGGACAATTTCAGGTTAGTCCCTCACCGTTTCAACCCGTTTTCTTCCTTTTGGTTCCTAGTGAGTATACCCCTGGTAGTCCCTCCCCATTTCAAAAGGTTTTCTTCCATTTAGTGCCTAATGAACACGACCCTGGCCCACTGCCATCCCACTGACCTCTGCCCAGGAAGTGTAGTATGAGGGCCTGAGCCAGCATCATTTGTCCTGCCCTCAGCATGCAACCCCAGCCACAGTCAGAGGTTAGGGTGGAGCCTGGCAGGGCAGGGAACTCCTCTCTGTAGGTCAACCACACACGGGACGCAAAGTCCCTCCGGAAGGCATCCACGTCACCCCCTGTGGCGGGGGATGCATCACAGGCCTCAGTGCTGCAGCTCTCTGTTGGGCTATCCTCATCTGAGAATGAGAGGAGACGACTGATCAATGAAATCACATTCAAATCAGATCAATCACTTAAATCACATACTGAAAAGGATCCGGTGAGTATGAGTCTATTCGGAAAAGGAACACAGCAATGCAGACCGAAAATCAGTGTGTGTGTTACCTTACCTTCAGCCTTAAAATGGTAGCATTTCCCCAGAAGGAACACTGGGGAATTTCTGCTAAAGTAGGTTTTTGACTTCAAAGCCCAACCTAAAGATCAGAACGAAATAGTTAGTTAGTCATAGGGTGGGTAGTTGTGAATGAACTCTGTAGCTCAGTTGGTAGATCATGGATAAAATAATATGCTAAATGGCATATATTATTACGCTGAACAAAAATATAAAAACGGAACATGCAATAATTTCAAAGATTTTACTGAGTTACAGTTCATATAAGGAAATACAGATGTGCATCTGATGGTCAGACACCTTTAAAAAAAGGTAGGGGCGTGGATCAGAAAACCAGTCAGTATCTGGTGTGACCACCATTTGCCTCATGCAGCACGACACATTTCCTTCGCATATAGAGTTGATCAGGCTGTTGATTGTGGGCCTCAGGATCTCGTCAAGGTATCTCTGTGCATTCAAATTGCCACTGATATAATGCAATTGTGTTTCGTTGTCTGTAGCTTATGCCTGCCCATACCATAATCCCACCTCCACCATGGGGCACTCTGTTCACAATGTTGACATCAGCAAACCACTCGCCCACATGACACCATACATGTGGTCTGTGGTTGTGAGGTCGGTTGGACGTACTGTCAAATTCTCTAAAACGACGTTGGAGGCGGCTTATGGTAGAGAAATGAACATTCAATTCTCTGGCAACAGCTATGGTGGACATTCCAATTGCACCCTCCCTTAAAACTTGAGGCATCTGTGGTATTGTGTTGTGTCACAAAACTGCACATTTTAGTGTCCTTTTATTGTCCCCAGCACAAGGTGTACCTGTGTAATGATCATGCTGTTTTCGTGATATGCCACACCTGTCAGGTGGATGGATTATCTTGTCAAATGAGAAGTGCTCACTATCAGGGATGTAAACAAATTTGTGCACAACATTTGAGAGAAATAAGCTTTTTGTGCATATGGAAAATGTATGGGATATTTTATTTCAGCTCATAAAACATGGGATCAACACTATACATGTTGCGTTTATATTTTTGTTCAGTGTATATTATAACTACTGCTTGACAACACTGACATTTAAGGAACACAGATAGTATTTCTAGGGTCAGACAGAGGATCCGTGTAAAAAGGATATGGAGTATGAACACATGCTTGAGAAACTGCAGAGTCAGCCACAGTTGATTCTTATCACAATAATCACACATGCTCTGGGACCACCCATACACAAAAATGTATGCACGCATGACTGTAAGTCGCTTTGGATAAAAGCGTCTGCTAAATGGCATATTATATTATATTATTATTATTATTATTATTATAATTATCACATCTATCATGTGCTGAAGTGAATGACAACTCAGCTGACAGCTGTTACATCTTACAAAGCCTGTTTTAAATGGCCGTGGTCAATTACATTAGAAGGATTGAGACAACGACGTGTAGAGGATAACAGTAGCCTAAAGGGGTCTGGAATAACCATTACGATGCACTTACTGTACTTCACATTGTGCCATGCTGACAAGAACTTTGTCTTCAATTTCTCCACCTCATCAGTCCCTTTATTCTCCATTTTGACCACCAGGAAATTGAACTCATCCCAGCGTAGTTAACAACCGCACTGTCTTCCTGAAATGCTTCATTTGAATGGACAAGACATTCATTTTGTCATTTTAGTTAAAGACAAAGGCTTGAATCGAAACGGTAACGTTAGTGTTGCCGACTAGCAGTTTACAAACCTTGAACCCCCAGCTAGCTAACTAGTTAACTAACTAGCTAGCTAATCTCTACCCCATCCAACTCCTTGTGGAAGTGTCATGGCAAACATGTTTGGATTACAATGAAAGCAATGGAGTTGGCCAAAGCAAAGCGCAAACAGTTAGCTAGCTAACGTTAGCGAGCTAATTTACACATTGTTTAACTAGCTAGCAGTCACGCTAATAATTTAACTTTGCTTTTAGTCTCCGGTATAACAACATAGATCCGAGACTCGTTCGAAGAAATGTATACATGTAAAATAATTTAACAAAAAAGTTGGCATTTCAGTTTGATACTTACTGTGTATCTAGCTAGAAAACCAGCTCCCAGTGTTTACATTTTGAGGAAGCAAAACCACAAGCCAAGCACGCGACTCTCGCGGTGTTTGCTTCATTCTGCAACGTAAATGGTTCTGCGCGGCCACAGGCACAGAATCGCTTTTACATTTACATTCATTTTTACATTTTAGTCATTTAGCAGACGCTCTTATCCAGAGCGACTTACAGTTAGTGAGTGCATACATTTTTTCATACTGGCCCCCCGTGGGAATTCATTCATTCAATTAAGTTGTTGGTGATGACCTAATTTTTTAATTGATCCATTACTTCAATCAATCCACTCAATTCAATTCAAATCAATCAATTCACTTTTAGGGTGGCAAAACATTACATTTCCATAAATGCTTTATAGTCAGATAGTGTATTGGGACTTGCATGATATTCAATAATCCAGTGAGGTTGTGATAAACTATTTGAAAAAAATGTAATTTTATTCAACATTAAATATGTGCTAAATGGCATTATGAAACTTGTATTCATTAAGTTTTTGGTGTCATGGAACAACACTGTCTGACCCGTGGCAGGGTGTGTTCGTATGCTCCTGCTTTATGAGGTTTACGGTAGCTATTCAGTCTCTTTTTTCCAGCAGCTGAGAGTAGTGGAAAGCCTGGGAATCCAAGCACATCAGCGGCTACAGCTATGGCTGAGCGCCGCGCCTTCGCCCAAAAAATCAGCAGGTAAGGGAGTTACTTCTAACTTTAACAGTGATTGCACTGACAGAGTCCCCCGTTCAAGCTACGCTGTTTTCAATCTTTAAAAACCTATCGTCCTCTGCGCTCCATTTCAAGGCAAAGCCATTCGCAATTAAGGCCCAGCCAGCTAGCATCCATCCAAGCTAGCTGTCGTTAGCCATATCAAAAAGATGCCCCAGTGTCAGTCGTAGACTCGCCCATAGAGAACAGGGGTCTGTTTTTCGCAATGTTATTTTTTGTCTCGTGCGGTTGCATTCATACCGGTTTGAAATTTACGTTTGACATATATCGTACTATCAAACCCAACCATTATATTTATTTACAAGGATTTAGCTAAATATTCATTGGACTGCGTGTAGAAAATCCGTAGTAACGTTAGACAGCTGAGTTACTTTGGTGGCTACGGCTGGGTGGATGCCACTGACACATCGACGAGACTTCATTGACACGGTAGCAAACAGTACAGTACCTAAAATCGTCATGGAGAGCGTTAGTTAGTTTACCTGTAAAAGCCCAAACATTATCAAAGCTATATCTGCCCCAGTTCAATGTATGCATTCAGATCTAATACGTCTATTGAAACGAACAAAGGGCTTTGTGTCAATTTCAGTTGCTTGCTGTGCATGCCAGTGGAATTAAAGCTGGATGTAAAACAATGGAGTGGAAAATGGGTCATATCTCACATGTAAAGAAAGAGTTTGTTATATCATAAAAAATAGCCAAGGAGTAACCAATCGCAACATCCAACTGTTGATTGTAATTGTCAAACTGAAACTGCCAAAACATTATAAAGTAGTTAGCGAGATTATGTTGCCCAAATCACACTTAAACCGTATGTGGTAGATCATGTGAATAAGATGCCTTTAAGCCGTATTTAGTCCACCCATCAAACGTTTTACAGTACAGCAGTCTGTGCCAGGAGGCAAATTATAAGCCTATTCATAATGGTAATTGTGGCTGTGGGGTTGGTTTCAGTTTAGGAGTGACTAGTGTCTGCAGTATTTTGACATTTGCCAAGCCGTAAGTGTAAAAAGGAGGTTATGAAGCAGTTGTTGTCAACATAAAGTACATAGGCCTACCAAGAATGTCTGCACAAATAAAGAAGAGAGAAACAAATAAGTGATGTATGGACATAACCCTTCTATAGAGAATAATCACACACACACACGTCTTACTATACTTGAGGACTTTTTGTGGACCAACAATTGATTCCCATTCCAAATCCTATTTTCCCTTACCCTAACCTTAACTCTAAACCTAACCCCTAAGCCTAAAATAGCCATTTTACAAGTGAGGACCAGAGAAATGTACTCACTTCTCTGAATTTTAGTTGGGTTACTAGACTTCTGGTACTCACAAGTATAGTAAAATGTGTAGACACAAACACACACACACGGTTGATCTCAGACCTCCATGTTTGAGGAAGGAGCACCACCACCCCCAAAGGATTATGGTTTATCTTTGAGGGTTTTTGGAAAGCTCTGCCTTCAGTTTATTCACATCAGATCAGATGGATAAAGCAATGTGATGACATCTCCTGGTATTATTTAGAAATTACTGACAGAATGAGACTGTAAGAATAGCAGGTATTTTATCCATCATGTCTTCTGTTGTTGGTGTGAGTCTGGCTGTCTTTGTATTAGTAGGACTGGGGGAGTATGGCTCTGTTCTGCATATCGTCTGATCTGAACAAAAGCATTTCTGTTAAGTATTTTCTTCCCAAATGTCATCTCAGAAAGTCTAAACCTTTTGGAAGACTTTAGAGACAGTGGGGCCTGTTCAAAATCCCTTTCATCTTTGGAGTTGAGACTGAGGTTCAGTTCTTTCTCCTGAAGTCAGGCCAAAACAATGTCTGACTTGTGTTTTGCATTTAAACCTACAATATGTAACGTTTTGAGCGACCCAACCAAATTCACGTAGAAATGTGTTGTATAGATATCTAATTCTCATTGAAAGAAAGTCTAAAAAGCGGTTGATCTGTTCTATGAGCTCTTTCAATGCTTCCCGTTAAGTTTAGTTTGCTTTACTTTCAGTTTTATATTACTTTCAACTTTCAGTTTTGCATTACTTTTAATTACAGATCTATAACTCATATTTCTATGTGAATTTGGTCGGGTCATCCAAAAAGTTACATATTGCAGCTTTAAGTGTGTCAGGTGACCTTGTGTTCCTCCAGTGTTCCAAATATGCACTGCAGAGAGTGGTTATCTTAGTGCGATGAACAAAAAGGAGCGTGCTAGCCTTAATCACGTTGTCTGTTCCTCCTGTCCTGAGCAGTGACCAGGCAGGCTAAATAAAGGTCCTGAATATAAGCTCCAGCAGCAGAACAGTGCTATGTATTGTAGCTGGTTCAGTGCATCTGCCTGTTATCCAGGTGACAGCACTGCAGTAGCCACCGGTGGATCTAGGCCTAGGCCTAGCCTACATCATGTCTTTCCTGAGTTGGAAAGTTATATGCTTTATTTCCACTTGCCTGAGATTCAGAAATTCATCCCTCCGTCCATCTCTTCAAGTTCCCCTCACATGACATTTTTATAATTTAATTGTTTGTGCCTCCCTCCCTGGGTTAGTGCTGCGTAGTTGTTTTGTTCAAGGTTCAAGGGTACGGAGGGGTTTTGATGGTGGCTGTGATTTAAAGGGACACCGAGTGGTGCAGTCAGTCAGCAGCAGTTGCCTAGCCAAGCGCTTTGTGTTGCTGACGGAGGTCCAGGGAATTGTATTTGTTCTCTCTCCTCTGTGGTGTGATAGAGTGCCGTGTCAGAGGGGGCAGTAAGGCCACCAGCAGGGCCAGGGAGAGAGCGAGCCCTGAGCCACAGCAGGGACCATAATAGTCATGTTTGGCCCACAACAGAACTGCTGGCCTTGACTGTACTGTACCTGACCTGCAGAGTGACCAGACCACTGCAGTAAATGGCCTTCTCTATTAACGTATTCCGCTTACACACTGCCTTGTCTTTCGCTTGCCCTTTTCAAACCCAAGTGTATGAGATGGCTTTACCGTAAGCAGCCTGGAGGCATCGTCTATGACTGTGTTGTGTGTGTATATAAGCAAAACCTAGATCAAATAGATACAAAATATAGCCTCAAGCTATAGGCTTACATGTTTTATCTGAGTCTGTTAGCTGTTTTGCATGATGTAACACGACAGCTTGATATTCACTGCTAAGCTTCTCTCTCTCTCCTCCCTGCAGAACTGTTGCAGCCGAGGTAAGAAAACAGATCGCTGGTCAGTATGGGGGCTCCCCACAGCTCCTCAAGAACCTCAACGTGGGTGCTGCCGCCAGCAACACCGTAAGTACCTACCCACAATGCATCTGGGTGTTCGGGGAGAGGTGAAGAGGGAGGGAAATAGGGTTGGAGTGTATCTGCTAACAATTAAGGTCCATTCTTCACACCCTCTCACCCCTACTATAGTGTGGTCAGGGACTATACTGCCTGGCCCCTCCCACCAGTAAGTGTTTGCTGAGCCATTGACTTTTAGCGACCTTTAGCGCCCTAATGGCGTCCTCTCCCTAGTCCGACTACCGCTGACCTGAAGGAGCAAATACCCATCCTTAATTAGGCTAAAGCTGACTGTTTAATTAAACTGTGAACGGATTGTGTTTGTGTTCTAAATTCCCCCCAAAAGCTTTAACTGAACTTAGTGAGGAATTAGACTCCCCCTGGGTGCTTTGTTTTTAGAAATAGACAGAAGCAAGCCTATAAAGCCATTAGACTATGCCTGAGGTGGTTTGCTAGCCAAGACTTGCTTTTCCAGTTACTTCAGAGTTGTGAGCATTTCCTCAGTGATCCAAAGTGTCTGTCTGCCAATATAAAAGATAAGGTTCCCTGAGAATTTGATTTGTTTTAAAAAGGTTCTCGGGCTAGAACATGTCTCGTAACATGCATCAAGCCACAGGATTTGCTGACAGCTAAGTGTTGATATTTCTTTGCTAGTAATCCAGCTGGACTTCTTGGGGACAATTCTTTTTGGCAGCTAACCCAGTTTTTAATAGGTAGGCCTATTAAGAAAGTATTTGATTTGGCACTCACTCACACAGCCTTTCCTCTCTGTTTCCAGGTTCCTCTCACAGAGGCAGTGGAGCCGGTAGACTTTGAGGAGTACCTCATCACCCATCCCCCCATCATCGAGTCGGGCCCCCTGAGGGACCTCATCGATTTCCCCCCGGATGACATCGAGGTGGTCTACACCCCCAGAGAGTGTCGTACCGTGGGACAGGTGGTGCCTGAGGAAGGGTAGGTGCTGCTGGGGACGGCTCGACTGGTTGGATTAGAGTTGGTACTGAGGAACATCAATCAAATCAATCAATAAAATGTATTTATAAAGCCCTTTTTACATACAGTTGTCACAAATTTATTTTCAGTAGAAAGCGAAAGGGAAACAAAAAGTACAGTGTACTGCAAATGCTCATAACCCCTTAAATCAAAACCCTAACCAAACTGTGGAAAAACCCACTGTACCCCTCCACATCTGTCAACCTGCTGGAGCTTGATGGGGAGATACCATCATCACGAAGGCTGGGGAAAGCCCCATACAGAACCAGTAGAGACTGTATTATCAGTAGAGACGTTGTCAGAGCCCTCTAGGCTGTAGAAGTAGGCCTACAGTGCCTTGCAAAAGTATTCATCCCCCTTGGCGTTTTTCCTATTTTGTTGCATTACAACCTGTAATTTAAATGGATTTTTATTTGGATTTCATGTGATGGACATACACAAAATAGTCCAAATTGGTGAAGTGAAATGAAAAAAATAACTAGTTTCAAAGAATTCTAAAAAATAAATAACGGTAAAGTGGCATATATATATATATATTCACCCCCTTTGCTATGAAGCCCCTAAATAAGATCTGGTGCAACCAATTACCTTCAGAAGTCACATAATTAGTTAAATAAAGTCCACCTGTGTGCAATCTAAGTGTCACATGATCTCAGTATATATAAACCTGTTCTGAAAGACCCAGAGTCTGCAACACCACTAAGCAAGGGGCACCACCGAGCAAGCGGCACCATGAAGACCAAGGAGCTCTCCAAACAGGTCAGGGACAAAGTTGTGGAGAAGTACAGATCAGGGTTGGGTTATAAGAAAATATCCTAAACTTTGAACATCCCATGGAGCACCCTTTTTAAATTCATTATAAAAAAAATGGAAAGAATATGGCACTACAACAAACCTACCAAGAGAGGCCGCCCACCAAAACTCACGGACCAGGCAAGGTGGACATTAATCAGAGAGGCAACAAAGAGACCAAAGATAACCTGAAGGAGCTGCAAAGCTCCACAGTGGAGATTGGAGTATCTGTCCATAGGACCACTTTAAGCCATACACTCCACAGAGCTGGGCTTTACGGAAGAGTGGCCAGAAAAAGCCATTACTTAAAGAAAAAAATAAGCAAACACGTTTGGTGTTCGCCAAAAGGCATTTGGGAGACTCCCCAAACATATGGAAGAAGGTACTCTGGTCAGATGAGACAAATTTAGCTTTTTGGCCATCAAAGAAAACGTTATGTCTGGCGCAAACCCAACACCTCTCATCACCCGAGAACACCATCCCCACAGTGAAGCATGGTGGTGGCAGCATCATGCTGGGGGGATGTTTTTCATCGGCAGGGACTGGGAAACTGGTCAGAATTGAAGGAATGATGGATGGCGCTAAATACAGGGAAATTCTTGAGGGGGAACCTGTTTCAGTCTTCCAGAGATTTGAGACTGGGACGGAGGTTCACCTTCCAGCAGGACAATGACCCTAAGCATACTGCTGAAGCAACACTTGAGTGGTTTAAGGGGAAACATTTAAATATCTTGGAATGGCCTAGTCAAAGCCCAGACCTCAATCCAATTGAGAATCTGTGGTATGACTTAAAGATAGCTGTACACCAGCGGAACCCATCCAACTTGAAGGAGCTGGAGCAGTTTTGCCTTGAAGAATGGGCAAAAATCCCAGTGGCTAGATGTGCCAATCTTTATAGAGACATACCCCAAGAGACTTTCAGCTGTAATTGCTGCAAAGGGTGGCTCTACAAGTATTGACTTTGGGGGGGTGAATAGTTATGCACGCTCAAGTTCTGTTTTTTTGTCTTATTTCTTGTTTGTTTCACAATAAAAAATATGTTGCATCTTCAAAGTGGTAGGCATGTTGTGTAAATCAAATGATACAAACCCCCAAAAAATCCATTTCAATTCCAGGTTGTAAGGCAAGAAAATAGGAAAAATGTCCTAGGGGGGTGAATACTTTCGCAATCCACTGTACATCAGGTCTAACTCTAGTACAGCAAGCTGGATGTTTCTCCTCATATCCCTCTAACCTGATTACACAAATTGATTTACCAAATGAATAAAGCAAATAACTGATCTGTTTTTGGCGTGTGTCACATAGATGCGGTAAAGAGGTCTATCGAACTCGACCAAAACAATGGAATTGCCATGGAAACGTGTGGGGGAAATATCCCTAGTCGCCTCATTGCCCCTCAGCAAAATGGGCCTGCCTTTAGGCTATTGTTTGTGTATTTCACACTATGTTGAGGTACCAATCGGAGTATAATGCTTGTATGGATGTCAACACCAACACATTTATGTCATCGTTACCAATCAACTGCATTACAGTTAGAAATGACTACCACCTGGGGCCTCCAGAGTGGGCATCACTACAGACCCAGGTTCGATCCCGGGCTGTATCACAACTGGACGTGATCGGGAGTCCCATATGGCGGCGCACAATTGGCCCAGCGTCGTCCAGGTTAGGGGAGGGTTTGGCTGGGGGGTCTTTACTTGGCTCATCGTGCTCTAGCGTCTCCTTGTGGCGAGCCGGGCGCCTGCAGGCTGACCTCGGTCGTCAGTTGAACTGTGTTTCCTCTGACACATTGGTGCGGCTGGCTTCTGGGTTAAGCGAGCAGGTGTTAAGAAGCGCGGTTTGGCGGGTCATGTTTCGGAGGACGCATTACTCAACCTTTGCCTCCCGAGCCCGTTGGGGAGTTGCAGCGATGAGAAAAGATCGATATTGGGGAGAAAAAGGGGTAAAATTTAAAAAAGACTACCACCACGAATTTCAGTGTGCTAGCAATGCTAACCAGCTTATACGAACGGGACTTAGCATTTAGCAGTCACTTCTTCTAAACCTGAAAAGGGACCACTTCTACATGTTATGAAGCAAAAATAGCCAAATATATCAAAATCGGACTGCGCCAATCTGGTCAGTGGAACGTCTGTGTTCCATTGACTCCTTTACCACATCTATAGAATTGCCTCTCACTTGATAGGCTAGTAGAGATAAGATGTCTGTGGCTCATGCTGCTACCATATAAATAGAAAGAATAGAACGGGCGTCGGGAAAAGTAAATGATGGTATAATGGGTAGACTGGCGGCCATTGCAAGTGTACTCATAGAGGCAAAGCAGGAAGTAAAAGCAGGAAGTGTACCCATCAATCTGCAATATGATTTGTTGAATAAACTCAGCTGACATTAAAAAAATACATTCCATTGCATGAGCAACATCATTTTAGCATAATTTTCAATGAACATTCTACATTACCATGGAAATTATTGCATCACAATACCAGGCAGCCCATGAGTACCCATGAGTTTACCAGTCAAATTGCCAGGGTTTGAGGTTGCAAGCCAGTTTTATTCATTCTATTACTACAGCTGTTACTGCTACCATCCTCCATACAGACAGGACATTTGCTTCTAGTGATTTATTAGCACTATTGATTTGATACTGTCTGCTGATGGTGTCTGAGAGCTGCAGCCTGGGATCTGGTTAGATAGAAATGGATTGTCTAAACAGACATGAACTGACAGAATTGAATATTTGTCAAGTAAAATAGGTCATCGTGTTTGCTTTATTGATTGCATTTCTATCTGAACGTTTAACCTCAATGAATACACCCATGGTGTTGAAACTGTGACTGTGAAATGCTGTGTCTCTTTGTGTTCCAGGGACAATGACGCCCACGTCAGAGACTGTGTCAGGTCCTACACTGAGGACTGGGCCATCGTCAACAGAAAGTAAGGCTCCTCTCTCTGTTATTTAAGGAGCTTTTCCTTTTATAAGACCAATTCATTCAACCTTAACACCCCCAATGTAACACTTTATATATATATATATTTTTTTAACACATAGCAGCTAGCAACTAGTTATTTACCTTAACACTCACATTCTGTTCTGCTTATTTCAACAGATACCATAAGCTTGGTACAGGGTTTAACCCTAATACCCTGGACAGGCAGAAGGAGAGGCAGAAAGGCCTGCCCAAACAGGTGTTTGAGGCCGATGAGATGCCAGACGTTAGCACTTACCAGGACGACCAGGTAACCCATAGCAACGGGGCAGTCAACCAGGTAACCCATAGCAACGGGGCAGTTGACCAGGTAACCCATAGCAACTTGGCGGTCGACCTGGTAACCCATAGCAACAGGGCAGTCGACCAGGTAACCCATAGCAACGTGGCGTTCATCTTACGCTTCATCTTTTGTGGTATGTTTAGTCCCTGACCTGTGTTTTTCTGTCGTCTTCCAGGATGATCTGAAGCGTAGGTCCATGTCCATTGACGACACCCCGCGTGGCAGCTGGGCCTGTAGTATCTTTGACCTGAAGAACTCTGTCCCCGACGCCGTCCTGCCCCACCTGCTTGACCGGGCCCCCAACGAGGAGATAGACCGGCACAACGAGGAGCACCGCAAGTCCCACCGCCACCGCGAGCTCTTCGCCCTGCACCCCGCCCTCGATGAGGTATATACACAGAGAGACCCACACCGTCCTCTAGATAGTGCCTTTAGAAGTGTCAGGCCAGCTGTTGCTTTGGCATAGTGCATGTCTGTCTCATTACATTGTGTCATCATCCATGGTTATGCTTTCACCATAGTTACGTCTAATATGGATTTCTAAAGCGATGAAATGTCATGAAGCAGGTGCCACTGATTTCACACTTTGAATGTGAAAATAAATGTTTTCCTGAGATACAGGGCTCCTGCACAGTACATTCCAAGAACTGTTATTATGTTCATGGTTTTCCTATAACTATTATTTGTATGTGCGTCCTCAGGAGGAACCAATAGAGCGCCACTGTGTGCCTGACGTCCCTAAAGAACACTTTGGCCAGAGGCTACTCGTCAAGTGCTTGTCCTTGAAGTAAGTGGAGGACACACACAGCCTTTACAAAGCCTTTTAACTGTCTTTTTAACTGCCTTCTGCTGACCCAATCCTTTTTCCCCTTGAAGATTTGAGATCGAAATCGAGCCCATATTCGCCTGTTTGGCCTTATATGATGTAAAGGAAAAGAGAAAGGTAAGCTGTTGTTTTCCTCAATGCCACTTGGCCCTGAGTTGTTGGGTCAGTCTCTGAAAAACCATTAAAAGTCCATGTGAACTAAATGACTGGGCTATAAAAGTGTATGTATTGGACCTGTTCTCCTTGTGTGAATACTCTATAAATCATACCATATATCTATATGAGTGACTCTCCACTCAATCGTTTCTCATTCCCAACAAACACTAGAGGGTAGCAGTAACCGTTGTTAAAAAAAGTCAAAAATTTCTGCCCTCGAATTGCCTACTCTTCCATGTGAGTTCTCAGTCAATTTACAGTAAAGAAACAATAAAAATTTTGTCTTTTTTTTAAGATATGGTATTGGTAATAGATTGAGAAATAAGTTGCACTATCAGAACCATACTTCAGGACCAGCAGACAGTATGGTTGTTAATATTAGTCTGCTGTCTTTTACAGTATTTTAGTATAATGCTCACGTGTCTGTCGCCATCAGATATCGGAGAACTTCTTCTTTGACCTGAATTCAGAGCAGACTAAAGGGATGCTGCGCCCCCACATCCAGGCAGCAGCAATTTCTACTCTGGCACGCTCCGCCATTTTCTCCATCACGTACCCCTCCCAGGACGTCTTCCTCGTCATACAGGTAAGTCAGTGTCAATCATCACAGGGTCTCAACTGTCAATACACTTTACAAATAAATTGAGATAAAATCAAAATGGAGAAAACAGTCACACACATGACTTCCTCTCCCATGGGATCAGCATCACCTCTGTCTGTCTGTGGGATTAGTGACTGATAACCTCTCTCCTGTCTTGGGGACAGTGACTGATAACCTCTCTCCTGTCTTGGGGACAGTGACTGATAACCTTTCTCCTGTCTTGGGGACAGTGACTGATAACCTCTCTCCTGTCTTGGGGACAGTGACTGATAACCACTCTCCTGTCTTGGGGACAGTGACTGATAACTTCTCCTTTGTTGTTTGTCCCAAGCTGGAGAAGGTGTTGCAGCAGGGAGACATAGGAGAGTGTGCAGAACCGTACATGGTCTTCAAAGAGTCTGATGCAGCCAAAGTAAGATAATTCGCAACCTGATGGTCAAATGAACAATAGACTCACATTAGTGGTAGATGATGTTGATGGGTAGATCTCCAAACAGATGGAGGTAGATTTCTCTATTGTATTGATTCTCTCTTTCTATATATAGAACAAAGAGAAGTTGGACAAGTTGCGGAGCCAGTCAGAGCAGTTCTGCACGCGTCTGGGTCGGTACCGGATGCCCTTCGCCTGGACAGCCATCCACCTGATGAACATCGTGAACAGCGCCGGCAGTCTGGAGAGAGACACTGAGCTGGAGATGGGACTGCCAGGTGAGAACAATAAAGTTGGACTGAGTGGTATTGAATTGAACTACACAGAGGCAGGCCAATGCTGGGACTACTGTCTACTCAGTTCAACTTTTGATCAACTGTTGACCCCCCCCCCAGAGAGGAAAGGTTCGTGGTCTGAGAGGAGGAACTCGAGCATCGGTGGACGGCGCTCATTAGAGAGAACCACCAGTGGAGATGAATCATGTAGCCTGACCAGCTTCAGACCTGCTACCCTCACCGTCACCAATTTCTTCAAACAGGTCAATACTGACACTTCACGTCTACACACACACACCCCACATTTTCTTCCCGACTGAGCCACACTGTCATGACACACCTCCATACACACACCACACTCTGCTACTCGCCTCACAAACTGAACTGACTTTTGTTTTAGTGTGTTAATTTGTGTTTGTTTGACAGGAGGGAGACCGACTGAGTGACGAGGACCTGTATAAATTCCTGGCTGACATGAGGAGGCCGTCTTCAGTGCTGAGGAGACTGAGGCCCATCACAGGTACACTAACACCACCACCATCAGTATTTCAGCAAAGATATTCTGATTTATATTGTCATATACATTTATTATTATAAGGGAATTATAAATGGAGTTTAAGGGACTTTGTAGTCCCTCCAGACAGACTTAAATCTGAGCTAGCCAAAGACTGACTCTGGCATGAGACACTGGTTTTAGTTGAGGTCTGTGTGTTGATGATGTCGTGTCTATGCTGTCTTGTTCCTCCAGCCCAGCTGAAGATCGACATATCCCCGGCCCCAGAGAACCCCCACTACTGCTTGACCCCTGACCTCCAGCAGGTCAAGCCCTACCCAGACAGCAGGGTTCGCCCCACCAGAGAGATACTGGAGTTCCCCCCCAGGGATGTCTACGTACCCAACACCACCTACAGGTAATGAAACAATACCACTTACATTACATTACCCAACACCACCTACAGGTAATGAAACAAAACCACTTACGTTACCCAACACTACCTACAGGTAATGAAACAAAACCACTTACGTTACCCAACACCACCTACAGGTAATGAAACAAAACCACTTACGTTACCCAACACCACCTACTGGTAATGAAACAAAACCACTTACGTTACCCAACACCACCTACAGGTAATTACATTTACATTTTAGTCATTTAGCAGACGCTCTTATCCAGAGCGACTTACATATTTTTTTTATACCGGCCCCCCGTGGGAATCGAACCCACAACCCTGGCGTTGCAAACGCCATGCTCTATCAACTGAGCTACATCCCTGCCGGCCATTCCCTCCCCTACCCTGGACGACACTGGGCCAATTGTGCGCCGCCCATGAGTCTCCCGGTCGCGGCCGGCTGCGACAGAGCCTGGATTCGAACCAGGATCTAGTGGCACAGTTAGCACTGCGATGCAGTGCCTTAGACCACTGCGCCACTCAGGATTACACTTACGTGACCCAACACCACCTACAGGTAATGAAACAATACCACTTACGTTACCCAACACCACCTACAGGTAATGAAACAATACCACTTACGTTACCCAACACCACCTACAGGTAATGAAACAAAACCACTTACGTTACCCAACACCACCTACAGGTAATGAAACAATACCACTTACGTTACCCAACACCACCTACAGGTAATGAAACAATACCACTTACATTACCCAACACCACCTACCGGTAATGAAACAATACCACTTACATTACCCAACGCCACCTACAGGTAATGAAACAATACCACTTACATTACCTAGCATTACACAACACTACCTACAGCTGAGGTAACACAACTCTACCAATAACATAACCCACTGAACACCACTGCAAGAGAACATGATGACATGCATAGATATGTCTATTAAGCTCTATTCCAATACCACCTACAGGGCATTGACGTTGTTTCCTGACAGGTTGATGTCATTCCTAGTCCTTCAGGGTAATGTGACACAAAGAGAGTCCTGTTTTTGAGATGGTGTATTTCCACCTGCCTGTTCTGATCAAACAGCGGAGCCTGGAGGGCAACTCCGATGAACCGAAGGGTCTTTCTCCCTTCCACTCTCGCTGTCCTCTGAGCCATGGGGATAACACTACTGTAAGAACAGCAACACAATATACAGGCCTCCCTGACACTATGTAACATCACCCCATGTCCCGTGTGACTGCCTGCCTCACTGACTGACTACTGCACACGACCTTGTGTTGAGTGACCTCCTGAGCCCTGCTGCTATTTTATTCAAGGTCAAAGGGAGAGAGAAGGCTCTTATCGGAGGAGAGCGAGAGAGCGACTTTATGACATGGAAGGATGGAGAGAGGGAAAGAAAGAGAGAGGGGGCCCTTACCAGAGGCTGTTGACATGCTCTTCACCTGACATTGGGCCAGGGTTTCCTTTAGCCGGCTTTTAGCCGATTTAAAAATAAAATGAAAAGCCAATAAATACAGTGGGGAAAAAAGTATTTAGTCAGCCACCAATTGTGCAAGTCCACCATTTTCCATCATAATTTGCAAATAAATTCCTTAAAAATCCTACAATGTGATTTTTTGGATTTTTATTTCTCATTTTGTCTGTCATAGTTGACGTGTACCTATGATGAAAATTACAGGCCTCTCTCATCTTTTTAAGTGGGAGAACTTGCACAATTGGTGGCTGACTAAATACTTATTTTCCCCACTGTACAACTGTCGCCGGCCAATATGACCGGCCTTCCTAGCTGAGATCCTGACTGCTTTAGTAGTGACTCTGCTTTAGTAGTGACTCTGCTTTAGTAGTGACTCTGCTATAATAGTGACTCTGCTATAATAGTGACTCTGCTTTAGTAGTGACTCTGCTTTAGTAGTGACTCTGCAACTATCTGGTTAATGATGGAGTACAAACGCTGTGAGCTCTGGAGTTTATTTTCAAATGTACATTTACATGCTTGTTGATTGGATAAGCAGTAGATCTGGGTACAGTAGCCAACGCACAGTGTGGTCCCTGTATGTTGGGCCCTCAGTTGCGTAAGACCGTTAATGCAAATGATGACTGTTTCAGGAGTGTTGTCAAGTCATTGTGGGCCGATCAGACTCTGCTGTTGAGTTTATAGTTGGGCTGGGAATTGCCATGGACCTCATGATAGGATATTATCACGATACTTAGGTGCCGATGCGATATGTATTGCGATTATCACGATCCTATATGTATAGCGATTCGATACTGTGGTTTAATTGCGGTTCACCTTATGTAGGCTGCAGAGAGATGAGAGAGCCATGAGAAAACAAGTTTTGATCAGTCATGGAAATTAAAGTGCTGGGGGAAAAATGGGCTCCCTATTTAAAAGTAAGATGGAGAACAAGCCATGAAGGAAAAATAATGGAGTTTTGGTGCAGGTACAGCCAACTAGCAAAAAAAAAATATTGCGATGTTGTGAAAACGATAAGATTTCGTAAAAAATATTCCGATATGTAACTGTATCTATTATTTTTTTTTTCTTCCCATCTCTAGTTTAAAGGCCAGAGAGGGGTGTGAGGTCTGCATGATCAACCACAAGTCATAAGTCAGAGTTCCATTGTACAGTATTAGTTAACCTGCAAAGATATCATTAAGATCAACAGCCCAGTTTGTTTTCTTCCTTTGAACAGAATACAAAGGACAGACTTGGAGTATTTGTGTTTTGAGTATGTTGATTTTATTTGTCTTTATAAATATGGTATTATAAAGTATTAGTAGTAAGAAACATAAAATATGTAACAGCCGTTTAAATGCAGTAGAAAGGTGACTGAGTAGACAGGAGACGAGGAGTCAATATGACCCAATGATATGATCAATGGAAATAACTAAGCTTGCAGCACATTTAATACAGCATTATGAAAATTGTTTTAAATACAGTATAAAGTTCAAAAGACCGTGAAAACACTCATATCCTACTTTGGAAGACCTATGCATCATGTTGATCTTGGTCTAATTACTTGTGGATATTTAGTACATTCAGCAATACAACACAGAGCGATACATGCTTAGATAGTAGGGCTGTTAGGATTATGCCGTTGTCACATGCACTTAATTCATTATACCAAAGCAGAGTGGTGTGTCGGTTATATATTGCTTTGTAATCTTTTTTTTTCATCCGTCAGTTGAAAATAACTTTTCAGTGCTGTTATTGTGATATGGCCCAGACCAGAAAGTGTTGAATCATCTGACATTCCATCCTGACCAAACAAAAACGTGTCGGTTAGGAACCCAGACCACCCCTCCCAGGTGTTACCCAACTTTATTGGCGTTTCTTGAACAAATTTGTGAGGTCACTGACCGGCTGACTGCGGTTGTTGCATCACTCTGACGAATCGTCTTCTATTCTCTGACATAGATACGAATTGGTAGTTTTTTCTGCTGCCAACAACCCAGCTGCACTATCTGTTGTTACCATGACAACAATGTGTAACTGGGAGGGTGGGGTGGTCAATTTTAATGTTCTGGGCGAGGGGGGCATATCTGTCACCATGCCAACGAGTTGTAATGGAAGGAATAGAAGGGTTAGTGGAAACTTGAGGCGAGGGGGACGGGTTCAGGCGGGTCGTATGGAGATCTTGGTGGTCTTGAGGGAGTAGGAGGTGCCCAGAGGTTTCCATTGGATCCCTTTCCTCCTCATGGAACGACCCTTTGACCTCAGCCACATGTACCTGCCGTTCAGGTTGGTGTCACCACAGGCGTTGAACCACCAGCCACCTGCAAGGAATGGGGAAAAGAGTGTTAAATTCTATAACAAGTGTAGAACCCATAGTCACCCATCTCTGTGCTGTCTGCTTGGAAATGTATTTAACAGCTGTATGGTACCAGACAGTACAGTGTACCTGTATCAAGTGTGTAGTCAGTACCTGGAGTTGCATCAGGTGTGTGGTATATACCTGTGCCTGGAGTGTAGTAGTCAGTAGACCCACCTGTGTAGTTTTTGGCACAGTTTGAGTCCTGGTGGTTGTAGTTGTCTCGGTCCATGGTGGAGAACATCATGCTGGTGTGGTTGCCCATGGCGTCAGGCAGGTCACCTGACAGGTGGGTGAGGTGGAGGGTGTAGTGGGTCTGGGGGCCCTCCAGGGTGAACTGGTACTCTACTGACCTCCTCTCCTCCTTCCAGTCCTCCAGCTCAATACGCAGGATAGAGTCACCCTGACCAGCCAGGCTGTGGATCTTTATCAGGCCCAGCCAGAACTCTCCTACAATAACACAGATAACACACACAATGTTAGACACTCCGAACTCTCCTCTACAACTCACAGGAAACACACACACACCGTTGTGGAATGTTCACAGGGCTATAACAGACAGTCAACAAGCACTGAGGCTGTTCTTTGGAAACATACAGATAACAGACACCAACATTCTGTCATCAACTGGCAATCGATCTAAAGCTTTAATGGACAATAAAGTTCTGACTTTCTGATGCTGTACTTTGTTTTCATTGGCTTCAGCTGTTTCTGTATGCCATGGCCCATGACTCCACAGGAGGTTGGTGGCACCTTAATTGTGGAGGACGATCTCTTGGTAATGTCTGGAGCCCGATAAGTGGAATGGTATCAAATTAGACTTCTGTGTGTGTTGTGAATTGTTAGATATTACTGCACTGTTGGAGCTAGAAACACAAGCATTTCGCTACACCCGCAATAACATCTGCTAAACGTGTATGTGACCAATAAGATTTGATTTGAAATACATCAAACATGGTTTCCATTTGTTTGATGCCATTCCATTCGCTCCGTTCCAGACATTATTATGAGCCGTCCTCCCCTCAGCAGCCTCCACTGCCTGACTCGTGGTAAATAGTGTGAAAACAAGTTCCGACACTCGATACTCTTTTCCCCTAGCCTCTGGCTGTAGTCATGGGTGTGATGACATCATTAGCTAGTAGCAGCGACAGAAACTGACATGGAACAATTGATAGGCTAAAGGACCTGTGGCTCTGTTGGAATGCAGTAGTAGTGTAGGTCTATGGGCTGGGGTCCAAGCCTGGCTGGTGGAAGGGAAGTGCTGCAGGTGCTTTGTCTAGTCAGACAATAGAGGAAGTCAATCTGTCAACGGGACCTGATAATCTACAATGACTGTTTTCTGTCAGCCGTTCCTTCAGGAAGTACTTAAGAGCGGTGGAGGGAGTGGTTGTATTGGCTCTTTGTAGACCGGAAACTATAAAGGATTATTAAGGAAACTGGGATAATCAGGTATAGGCGTCTCTTTTTCTCTCTCTTTCTCTTATAACAGGACGTTTAACTCTGAATTTAGTTGAATTGAGTCATAAAGACATAACTTATCTTTTTCTTGTAATGTATTGAGCTGTATTAATGGTCTCTACATCACTGATAGAAAGAAATAGACCAAACTCACTTTCCAGATCCCCAAATCCGTTCTCGTACTTCTCCCATGTCTGGTCAAAATCCACGGACCCCTCCTCCCTGCGCTGGATGACTGTTGAACCTCCTCCTGTAGACGGGAGATGTGGTCAATACATGGAGAGGCAGAGGATCACAACAACAACAAAGTCCAGTTCCTTTCTCTAGACTGATTAGGGAAAGATGATGGCACTTATATCCTTCTGATAGCCTGTATGACCATTCTTCCTATAGAGGAGATTGTTTAGTCCGGTCTTTATTTAGACTGTCCATTGAAGGGATTTAGCCGATGTAGCACAGGGAAATAGCTTGACACATGGAATCTCTGAATTGTTTGGCTGTTCAGTCAGTTACCTTTTTAAAGACAATGTAGGCTAATTACTTTAAATAAAGTGTTGTCTTACCGGAGGTCAGTTCACAGTACACACTGAAAGGCTCAGACTGATTTGGCTTGATGGGGTACACCCCGCTGTTCCTCTCTCCTCTGTTAAAAAGATCACTGCAGTCCACGGGTAGGTCTGTGTCCTCACCAGTGGAGTTGCCTGTCAGGTACTCAAACATGTCTGGGTTCTCTGAGTCGGAACCCATTGCTTTGTCAGTCGTGTCTTGGAAATGATTGATGCTGATCTGGAATAGCAAGCAAACAAATCGTTATGGTGTTGTCTTGTTAAATATTTTTTTGTGTCCTTTCTATACACTGATTGGACAGGGATAAAATCTAACTCTAGTTTTCAGTAAATGGCCATTACCTTTGGTCTACTGTATAGAAGTGGAGAAGCTCTAAGCAGCAGAGATGTGTACCTTTTCCTCCAGAGTCTTGATCTTAGTTTTCTGGTGGTTGAGCTGATGGTGCTGCTCCCTCACGGCTTTCAGCAGGTCAGTGATGGTCGTCTCCTGAGCCTCAATCACGTCCTGAAACGGACCAGTTGACACTGTCTTGTTAATTCTCACATTAAAGGACATTTTCCAATAACTTGAAGTTGAAAGCATTATTACTCATTAAAACGGTATGTTTTCATTAGGCTAATAACTGAAACTTGCAACATTTAGTAGGAAGGAACTTTAAACGTGCTGAAATATGTTGAATACATGCGGCAGAAACACATCTTATTCTAAAACAAAGACATTTCACATTGAAACAAAATAAATTATACATCTTATTATTGATTAGGAAGAGTGACTGACAGCAGCGTACCTTGAGTGACTTGATCTCACTGAGCTGCTCTTTCGGCATCATGCTCTCAGACAGTCCCTTCAGCTTCTCCTCCAACCCCCCTACTTGACTCTGCAGCAGGCTCCTCTCCTGCAGAATACTATTGATCTTGGTGTTGATCTCCAGTGACAAGTTCCGGATCTCCTCGTTGTTGGCCTTCAGGAACGTGGTGGTCTTCTTTAGCTCCTCCTCTTCCTCCTTGATCTCTGAGGTGACCACGGAGAGCTGATAGAAGGAGCGGTCAAAGTTGGTCAGCTTCTGGAAGATTTCGTTAATCTGGGCCTTTGTCTTGTGGACGAACTCCCTGAGGCTCTGACCCAGCTGGAGCAAACCGTTGGCCAGGAGACGGACATCGTCCAGCATAGCGAAACGGGACTTGGCCTCGGCTGGAGGCTGCGTCTGGGGCTGGAGTTGAGAGGGTACGGTGGGATAGACCCTGGAGGAGTCCCGAGGAGCTGCCTGGGCTACAGACAGAACCACCAGGACCAGGAACAAGAGGCAGATGAGCTTCATTGTTAAATATCTCTGTGTGCAAGAAGACAACAAGAAGTGGTCTCTCTCTATTGCTTTCACTCTCTTCTTCCTCTGTTCTGACCTACTCTGTCTGGACTTCTCACTCAGTCTCTCCCTCTACCTCTCTCTCCCTCCCCCTCTCTGTCTCTCTCTGCTGGAAAGATGTCAGAGCAGCAGGCAGGTCTGTGTTATATACCCCCGTCCAGCAAGGGGAGGGGAGATTAGTTGATCATTAAGCCCTGTTATGCTTGAGCTACTGTGCCCCCTGAAATCCCATTGGGAGCCCCCTCAGACCCCACCCTCCAAGAACAAACAAATCATGCAGTGAGTGAACAGCAAATACACCCCTTCAGCACAACAGCACCCCCCTCCCCTTCCTTCCCTCTTTACCTCCCAAATCCCCCTCCACTCCCACCCTACTCCCATCTGCACTACTCTGCTTTAGCTGACCAGCAGAAAGCCAACAATGGAAGGCCATCAGTTTTGATGGATCATTCATCCCAATCAATCTCAGATCTCACCTCATAGCAGCCACACCTCACCGTGATTGATAATACAGCATCCAGTTGATGTCTCTGGGTTTGATTTAACATCCTGCTGAATCAGCCCGGCATTACTCTCCCTGGGGCTCTTGCCGGGTCTAGATGAGGTGTACTGAATGTACTGGTGGATTGATGTCATCATTGCTATGGGTTTTGCTGTAGTTTGCATTGGGGGGGGTGAAATGTGCTAAGTTTGAAAATGTATGAACTCATCATCTTGGTTATTATTGTTTCATCATTCTATTCTGATTTAATGTAGTCTAGTCTTTCCGATCTCTCTCTGAACATCTAGTGACTTCTACTGAAAAGAACAGGAGGAAAGGTACTGACTTCCCTGCACCTTTTTCAAGCACTCTTTGGTATACAGTGTGTCCGCTCGTAAAATCTATTTTAATGGGAACTCTTAGTCAGTGGTTTGTTCTTGGCTGTTTGTTCGAAAACCACTTTACCATTACTGTACATCCACTAATGATGATTACGAAGGTGGTTCTAAATTCATGTAGCCTTCTGTTGCTGTATTGAACTCCATTCTAGTTCTGTAATCTGACAGGCTGCGATCAGCGTTTCTCTTTGTGACCATCCTTTGTTCTTCCTACTTAGCCAAGATTATCTTAATGCTCTCAATAATCTGACTACGTTGAGCTTTTGGTCAAACTGTCTCGACAGCATGTTTCAATGTGGTTCAGTGACTCTAAATGATATTAGTCCTACTCTACTGTATATGCTATTGGGTGGTAGATGGAGAGAGTGGCGGGTCTCTAGCAACTTTGGCCTTTTTAGTTTGATTAAAAGTTTCAAATGAAACACCAGAAGATAATGAGAAAATAGTATTGGACAGCAACTTCCCTTCAACAGAGTTACTAGCTGACACATTGTGGAGAGGTAGCTAGCTTCTCCTTTGTCAGAGCGAAGTTTTAGCATTTGTTTCCTGTAATGCATGACTAAACTCACCATGCCGTTAGACGCAGGTAACTCCAGTTCATAGCACAGCAGATACACTGGGCTATTTGCTCATGTGTAAAGAGTACAGAGACCCTTGGCTGCAATATGTCGTTAGTAAGAGTGAGTTTCTGAGCAAACACATTTCATATCTGATTCTGAGCTGTTTTATTAGCTTAAAGCTGGCTACATGATTCCCTACTCCCTATACAGTGCCTTCAGAAAGTATTCACACCCCTTGACTTTTTCCACATTTTGTTATTAATTTTTGTCAACTATCTACACAATATATTCTGTCAAAGTGGAAGAAAAATTCAAACATTTGTATTTTAAAAAATACAAAAAAACAGGAACAATTAAGCACTGATATATCTTGATTACATAAGTATTCAACCCCCTGTGTCAATGCATGTTAGAATCACCTTTGGCAGCGATTAAGGCTTTGTCTTTCTGGGTAAGTCTCTAAGAGCTTTCCACAACCTGGATTGTGTAACATCTTCCCATTTATTATTTTCAAAATTCTTCAAGCTCTGTCAAATTGGTTGTTGATCATTGCTAGACAACCATTTTCAGGTCTTGTCATAGATATTCAAGCAGATTTAAGTCAAAACTGTAACTCGGCCACTTAGGAACATTCACTGTCATCTTGTTAAGCAACTCCAGTGTAGATTTGCTCTTGTGATTTAGGTTATTGTCCTGCTGAAAGGTGAATTCATCTCCCAGTGTCTGGTGGACAGCAAACTGAACCATGTTTTTGCCTGTGCTTAGCACCATTAAGTTTATTTTTTTATCCTAAAACTCCCCTGTCCTTAACGATTACAAGCATACCCATAACATGATGCAGCCACCACTATGCTTAAAAATATGGAGAGTGGGACTCTTTTATTGGATTTGCCCTGAACATAACACATTACAACTCTTTGTATTCAGGACAAAAACGAATTGCTTTGCCACATTATTTGCAGGATTACTTTAGTACCTTGTTGCAAAAAGGATGCATGTTTTGGAATATTTGTATTCTGTACAGGCTTGCTTCCTTTTCACTCCGTCATGTAGGTTAGTGTTGTGGGGTAACTAAATCGTTGTAAATCCATCCTCGGTGTTATCCTATCACAGCCATTAAACTATAACTGTTTTAAAGTCACCATTGGCCTCATGATGAAATCCTTGAGCGGTTTCCTTCCTCTCCGGCAACTGAGTTAGGAAGGACGCCTGTGTCTTTTGTAGTGACTGGGTGTATTGATACACCATCCAAATTGTAATTAATAACTTCACCACGCTCAAAGGGATATTCAATGTCTGCTTTTTTATTTTTACCCATCTACCAATAGGTGCCCTTCTTTAGGAGGCATTGGAAACCTCCCTGGTCTTTGTGGTTGAATCTGTTTGAAGTTCACTGCTCGACTGAGGGACCTTACAGATAACTGTGTGTGGGGGGGTACAGAGATGAGGTAGTCATTCAAAAATCATGTTAAGCACTATTATTGCACACAGTGTGTCGATGCAACTTATGTGACTTGTTAACCAAATCTTTACTTACTGCCATACCAAAGTGGTTGAATACTTATTGACTCAAGACATTTCAGCTTTTCATTTTATATTAATTTGTAAACATTTAGAAAAACATACTTCCACTTTGACATTATGGGGTATTTTGTGTAGGCCACTGACAAAAATCTCAATTTAATACATTTTTAATTCAACCTGTAACACAACAAAATGTGGAAAAAGTAAAGGGGTGTGAATACTTTCTGAAGGCACTGTATGTTCTCCTTCCTACATCTGTGGGGAGCACAGACAGGGTCCAGTATTCACATTGGGACATGTAGCATGCCTACAGTATTCCCCTGTAGCTCAGTTGGTAGAGCATGGCGCTTGCAACGCCAGGGTTGTGGGTTCGTTTCCCACGGGGGGCCAGTATGAAAATGTATGCACTCACTAACTGTAAGTCGCTCTGGATAAGAGCATCTGCTAAATTACTAAAATGTAAATGAGACAAGTGCTGTCAATGTAAATGGTCCTGGCCTGCCCTGGTGGCCTCTTACTTTGACCTCTGGCCGACCTTTAGAATGAGCCCAGGGGGCTTTAACTTATTTACCCTAACATGTTCATGCCATGGGTCGGCAAACGGCAGGATGGGCCAGTTTGGGTGCAGGCTCTTGTTCCAGCCAAGCAGTAATACACCAAATTCATCCAATTCTAGGATCCAGTTAAATTATTGATTGAGGACTATGATTCATTAATTAGTTGATTTGATCCCTCATGCCATGATTCATAACTACTACTGCAGCTAGTAGCTGCTAATAATAACCTATTATGTGTAACTGCTGTGTGTTGTCAGGGGGCCCCAGCTCTTTCATCACTCTCTCCCTGCGTGGCATGCTGTGTGCCCTCCCTACAGGCTGTGTTTCGCCTGGCCTGCCTGGTGTCCAGGACTTGGCCTTAATCCCTCAGTCTATACACAGTAAACAATGTACTGCTCCCTTTGTGTATCCATAGGGGGATGAGGGTGGTGGGGTTGTGTACCCACTGGTAAGGGGAGGTGGTAGGGGTTAAAGGGGGGCTGTGTGGGGGTGTGTGGGGGTGGGACGCCCAGGGGTTTTGAAACAGTGCTTAGGCATGGTTTGGTAACATACACAGCTACTCTGAGTCAAGTCATTGATTAACCTGAGATTAATCTGTGGAGGCTGAAGGACCAATAGGAGAGAATTGACCCTGTTGCTGAAAAGGAAGCTGTGCCCGGTCAATAGGTGTTTGTAAGAATGGCTTCTGCCTGGGGGTTAATGCAATTACATCGTTCTAAAATCAGAATGGATGCCTCAATAAAGAACGATCAAGTTGGAACAAATGACTCCTTTTTGCCTTTATGCCATGGAGACGCGTGACCAGCTAGTAAGAAAGGGAACAAAGGGAGGGTCGAAGGGAGAGGAACTGAGAGAGAGTGGATTAGGGATTCCCACGGTTTGACTGTTGTCATCACAGCTGTGGTCCTTGGTGACCCTCTCATGCGGAGGGATCTACGTAACTGTGGTCAGGCCACTGCGCTGCGGCTCTCTCTGACTTTCTGTGGATGTCACCCTGGAAACCCTTCACTGTGTGTGTCCAGCTCGTTGACTGAAGCCCAGCTGACTTAGGACATATAGGCTACCTCAATATTGTCCAAGAGACACTAGAGACACTTTTCTTTGATGGAAAATATCTATGCAAATTTCATCTTTCATCGGTTGTTTACAGTTGTCAAAGTCAATGATGAACATTATATCTCTGAATTTGAACAGTGACAGTGACCATATTGAACATGATACAGTTGGCCATGGCATTGCCCCCAGCAGTGTGTACAGTAAGGCAAAACATGCTCCCCTGCACCCTGAAGCGGGTCATCCCAGCAGAGAATTTAGGTCAACTACAGTTTGTGTGGATCCAGAGTGATTGACAGAACTAGCCTTCCTTCTCCGCCAATCAGTGCCCTTGCTCACTCCAAACACTGACCTATTGATGACTGTGCAGATCAGATACTACTGTACGAGTGTTTTGTACCATGGTCAGCTATGATATGTACAGTACATTATATGATGGATGTATGTAATGTCCTAAGGAGAATGGTGAGGTGACAAGGTTGTGAAATTCACTCAAAGACCTGTCAAAGTTGCTGCTATGTGGGTTGAGCTCATGTGTTCCTGTTTGGTTTCATAATGGGAATGTGTGTGTCCCCCAGGAACCTGCTGTATGTGAATCCACACAGCCTGAACTTCGCCAACCGTCAAGGCTCCGCCCGAAACATCACAGTGAAAGTACAGTTTATGAACGGGGAGGACCCCAACAACGCTATGCCGGTAAGCAATGATGTATTGTACACATGTAGGTACGTACGCACTCACGCACACGCTCACTCACTCACTCACAAAGTGCTGACACAGCTTTCAGAGAATACTTAGAGTTATTAGGGTATTTTAGTACTTACCAGGTACTGCTGCACAATCCTAGACTGAATTCTTGGAAATGGATTGTAAAGCATAATGAATGGTGTTCAAGTATTTGAGTTCTGTTACTAAAGTATTGTACAAATCGTTTTAAGACCTGTAGACAAACAGAAGTCTGTCTACTATCCACTGCATACAAACCCTGTTCGCTGTACTTCCTCTGTTTCTTTCTCCCCCAGGTGATTTTTGGGAAGTCCAGCTGTGGAGACTACACCAGAGAGGCATACACTGCCGTGGTATATCATACCAGGTGAGGCTCTCAGACCCATCTTTCATTTTGTATGAAGTCTGCTTAGGGCCTTTCTTACAAGCGGATGAACTGGTATAGAGTGAGCTGATGTCTTAGCTGGTCTAACACACGCCGTTCATGCCTCCTTTTATGATGTTCTGAGGCGTTCTTAAGCATCAGTCTAAAAAAAGTGATCACATATTTGGAAAGGTTCCACCTTTGCACTTTGGATGTTTAGGCTACAATCCCCCCGTCCAGCCAAGCCAATAATGGAACTTTCCCATTGGGGAAAAGGTTGCTGCTGCTCCAGTCCTGCTCCTTCGCTCCAGAGGATGTTCCTACCCTTTATCCACAAACAAACAAACTATTTTGTCTTCTCCATGAGAAAAAGGCTTGCTGCTTCTTTCTTTGGACTTATTAGGATGTTGTTTATTGCTATAACCCTCTGCCCTAACCAACCATGTAATTTAGAGCCTGTTCTCATTCCTATACAGCCCTAACCAACCATGTAATTTAGAGCCTGTTCTCATTCCTATACAGCCCTAACTAACCATGTAATTTAGAGCCTGTTCTCATTCCTATACAGCCCTAACCAACCATGTAATTTAGAGCCTGTTCTCATTCCTATACAGCCCTAACCAACCATGTAATTTAGAGCCTGTTCTCATTCCTATACAGCCCTAACCAACCATGTAATTTAGAGCCTGTTCTCATTCCTATACAGCCCCTAACCAACCATGTAATTTAGAGCCTGTTCTCATTCCTATACAGCCCTAACCAACCATGTAATTTAGAGCCTGTTCTCATTCCTATACAGCCCTAACCAACCATGTAATTTAGAGCCTGTTCTCATTCCTATACAGCCCTAACCAACCATGTAATTTAGAGCCTGTTCTCATTCCTATACAGCCCTAACCAACCATGTAATTTAGAGCCTGTTCTCATTCCTATACAGCCCTAACCAACCATGTAATTTAGAGCCTGTTCTCATTCCTATACAGCCCTAACCAACCATGTAATTTAGAGCCTGTTCTCATTCCTATACAGCCCTAACCAACCATGTAATTTAGAGCCTGTTCTCATTCCTATACAGCCCTAACCAACCATGTAATTTAGAGCCTGTTCTCATTCCTATACAGCCCTAACCAACCATGTAATTTAGAGCCTGTTCTCATTCCTATACAGCCCTAACCAACCATGTAATTTAGAGCCTGTTCTCATTCCTATACAGCCCTAACCAACCATGTAATTTAGAGCCTGTTCTCATTCCTATACAGCCCTAACCAACCATGTAATTTAGAGCCTGTTCTCATTCCTATACAGCCCTAACCAACCATGTAATTTAGAGCCTGTTCTCATTCCTATACAGCCCTAACAACCATGTAATTTAGAGCCTGTTCTCATTCCTATACAGCCTTAAGCGACCATGACTCTGTCTGTAATGGTTGTGGTCTTTCTTAGGTCTTCTCAATCCTTCTTTAGATGTTTATTCCTGTACAGCCCTAACCCCTAAACCCCACTAACCATGTATATAATTTTATTCCTATAACCAACCATTAAATTCGGTCTCTGTTGTGTTTCCCATGCAGGTCCCCAGACTTCCATGATGAGGTGAAAATCAAGCTGCCGGCCTCTCTGACTGACCACCACCACGTTCTGTTCACCTTCTACCATGTCAGCTGCCAGCAGAAACAGAACACCCCCCTGGAGACCCCTGTGGGATACACGGTAACTACAGCAGACACACGTGCAAATGCATGTACACGCGTGTGCACGCACATATGCACAATGATATGCGTGCATGTCACAGACAGACACACACACACACATACACAGGTGTGTGCATGCGAACGCACGTACAAACGTAACGCACACACACACACACACCTCATACAAGCACACGTGTATGAAAATGAACATGCCTTTATTGTTTTTCCGGCCCTAATCATGTTTTTCTCTCCTTCCTCAGTGGATCCCCATGCTTCAGAATGGGCGTCTGCGTACAGGAAGCTTCTGTCTCCCTGTGTCTCTAGAGAAACCTCCCCAGTCCTACTCTGTCCTCTCCCCTGACGTTCCTCTACCAGGGATGAAATGGGTGGATAACCACAGAGGGGTGTTCAACGTTGAAGTGACGTCCGTTTCCACCGTCCACACACAGGTATAGCCCATCACAACCGTACATTTTTCTATTTATGTAGCAAAATGTTTTGCTACAGTGCCCTACTACTGAATATGACCCAACTCCTTTAAGCAAGAAAACCCCTATGCCGTCCAGTCTCTATTCACTACCAGGCATACGGGTGCAGTACATGTTTCACAGTGTACCGAAACAGCTGTACTTTTTCGATACTAGAACATGAAAAACCGGTGCGGTCCTAGAATTTGTTACTTTCGGTACTTCTGTTTAATTCCTCACGTCGTTTACTGATTGAGAGAGGATCAAGTCGGTCTACCAGCGCAGCCGATGTCCCTGCTCCGTGCCTGCTCCACTTAGCCATTTCTAGCACTAGCCTGTTCTGAGGAACCACTGCACTCACTGGGAGTCTGGGCTGCATCACCACTCATGCTGCACAGAAGTTAACACACTTGAATAATGCAACACGGCATGTAGAAATGTTCAAACTGTTAATTACAGTTCGCAAAACAATGAAAGAAGATACCGGTAGCTTCCAGCTTTGTAGGCTAACTTTCCTGGATAGCTTACAGCTGAAACTAACATCAGTTCACTACCCTAGTACCTTGTTTGTGATAATATGCAAACCATAACGCAAAATATTGCTGATTTCGAAGTTGATTGTCACCAAATAGTTTTCATTCACTTCATCTTCCCTACCTCATGTCTCTCCCAGTCAAGACCTTCTCTGCTCAAGCCTCGAACTGACTGTGTGTGAATGATGTCATGGGGCTTAGAGACCGCGCACACACTTATAAAATAAGAGAGTGCTTCATGAATGCAAATGTTGTTGATCAGTACAATAAAATTAGAAGCCCCATGAAATCAGCCAAAACAATCTCAATAACTCAATGCATTCACACACTCCTATTGAATATGCACTCACCTGTACTGTGAATAGGCTTAGGCTACATCTTGATTTAATCAGTTTATTAATAGACTAGTGATTTATCTTTCAAATAAATTATTACCATTATGTTGTTAATGGTAAAAAAACGAAGTCAAATTGATTGTATAATTTTATTCATTAATGCATAGATTCAAAAATCTAAAATTTCAAATGCATAGTTTCTGTGCATAGATTCTGAGACTTTGGCTAATACGCCATATTTCTTTGCAGTGGTGTCGTTTTGGTATTGAGTATCGTGATACTAAACCTGGTATCAGTATCGAAGTAAAAATTATGGTATGGTGACAACTAGGGCTGTTGCGGTGACCGTATTAACGCCACACCGGCAGTCATGACTGCAGTAAAATTCTACGTGACCGTTGAGTCACGGTAATCTCCTCTTATGCACTCTGGACATTTGTTGGTAGAACCCAACTCACCAACGACCATCAGGTCGCTAATGGCCTGGGTTCTGTTGTCCCTCTAACCACTCTGACGCCATTGCAAATGCAATTGAAAATCCATCAGACTTATCAGTATCCTGCTTTTAATACTCACCTCACTGTGATTGATCAATTAGAAGAAAAAAGATCAACAACAGGTTGAAACTGAGTGGAAAACATGGTTGTTGTGGATGTTGTTTCAAAGCCTAACACAACGAAGTGGACAGCTCTTTCTAAGCTGAGGATTAATTCAAAACACCCATATGCATATTAGAGTTTCTGCGTCGGCATATGCCAAAAGTATGTGGACACCTGCTCATCGAACATGAGCTTGTGTGGCCTACCACTTCGGAACTGAGCCGTTGTTGCTCCTAGACATTTCCGCTTCACAAGAACAGCACTTAGTTGACCAGGGCAGCTCTAGCAGGGCAGAAATTTGACGAACTGACTTGTTGGAAAGGTGGCATCCTATGACTGTGCTACGTTGAAAGTCACTGAGCTCTTCAGTAAGGCCATTCTACTGCCAATGTTTGTCTATGGAGATTGCATGGCGGTGTGCTTGAATTTATACACGTGGCAGCAACGAGTGTGGCTGAAAAAGCCAAATCCACTAATTTGAACAAATTCAGAATAGCCTAGCAATAGGTCATTTTTAATAATGGCAGACACATTGCCTTTAGCTCCAGAATGTCTCACCACCGTGAATTTCTTTCTCCCCCCCTCTCTCCTTCATTCCTTTCTCCAGCGTGCAGAGAGAGGGGCTGTCAACAGTTTAATGAAATATGTTTCTTTGTGAAAACATGTTACTATTGATGTTCCCGAACAGATTTCACTTGGTTTCCCAAATCAAGCACTGGGTAGCTGCAGGAACAGGTTTGGAGAGCCCATGGCAGAATATCACCTGTCACTGCAGCGAAATTACCAGAGTAGCCTACCAACATGAGTGAAAAAACGTACCGGGGTGAAAGTTGCCTCCATTTGCTATTCCAGTGCATATGGATGACATGTACAGTGGGGGAAAAAAGTATTTAGTCAGCCACCAATTGTGCAAGTTCTCCCACTTAAAAAGATGAGAGAGGCCTGTAATTTTCATCATAGGTACACATCAACTATGACAGACAAATTGAGAATTTTTTTCCAGAAAATCACATTGTAGGATTTTTAATGAATTTATTTGCAAATTATGGTGGAAAATAAGTATTTGGTCACCTACAAACAAGCAAGATTTCTGGCTCTCACAGACCTGTAACTTCTTCTTTAAGAGGCTCCTCTGTCCTCCACTTGTTACCTGTATTAATGGCACCTGTTTGAACTTGTTATCAGTATAAAAGACACCTGTCCACAACCTCAAACAGTCACACTCCAAACTCCACTATGGCCAAGACCAAAGAGCTGTCAAAGGACACCAGAAACAAAATTGTAGACCTGCACCAGGCTGGGAAGACTGAATCTGCAATAGGTAAGCAGCTTGGTTTGAAGAAATCAACTATGGGAGCAATTATTAGGAAATGGAAGACATATAAGACCACTGATAATCTCCCTCGATCTGGGGCTCCATGCAAGATCTCACCCCGTGGGGTCAAAATGATCACAAGAACGGTGAGCAAAAATCCCAGAACCACACGGGGGGACCTAGTGAATGACCTGCAGAAAGCTGGGACCAAAGTAACAAAGCCTACCATCAGTAACACACTACGCCGCCAGGGACTCAAATCCTGCAGTGCCAGACGTGTCCCCCTGCTTAAGCCAGTACATGTCCAGGCCCGTCTGAAGTTTGCTAGATCTTTGGAGGGAGTTGAAAGTCTGTGTTGCCCAGCGACAGCCCCAAAACATCACTGCTCTAGAGGAGATCTGCATGGAGGAATGGGCCAAAATACCAGCAACAGTGTGTGAAAACCTTGTGAAGACTTACAGAAAACGTTTGACCTGTGTCATTGCCAACAAAGGGTATATAACAAAGTATTGAGAAACTTTTGTTATTGACCAAATACTTATTTTCCACCATAATTTGCAAATAAATTCATAAAAAATCCTACAATGTGATTTTCTGGAAAGAAAATCTCATTTTGTCTGTCATAGTTGACGTGTACCTATGATGAAAATTACAGGCCTCTCTCATCTTTTTAAGTGGGAGAACTTGCACAATTGGTGGCTGACTAAATACTTTTTTCCCCCACTGAATTTTTTGTCTTGCCCCTGTTCTTGGCCATTTTGAAAATGGGCCATTCTAAATTGAAACTAATTTAACATATTAGTAAAGACGAGATTAAATTGAGAATAGTCTGATTAGTGAAAATATGATCACTTGATGTGCAGCCCGAGGCAAGGAACAGAGCGCAAGCATTTTATTTTTTCAATAGCCTATTTATCTTTTGATTTCTAAGGTTTGTATCATTCACAACTAAAGTTGCCAAATAACTCTAAATCTAGTGTATATGACCTGTTTCAAATGAAGGTTTTATTTTAATTTTGGGGGTGGGGGTGTGTTTACCAGGGAAGACCTATTGAGACCTAGGTCTCTTTTTCAATAGAAATGAATGGTAAATCAATGTATTGTGTCATTTTGGAGTCACTTTTATTGTAAATAAGTATAAAATATGTTTCTTAACACTTCTACATTAATGTTGATGCTACCATGATTACGGATAATCCTGAATGAATCGTTAATAATGATGTGTGAGAAAGTTAGACGCACAAATATCATACCCCCATGGAATGATCACCTCTCACCATTACAATAAAAGGGGAGGTTAGTCTTTTTTGGGGGGTATGAAATTTGTGCATATGTAACTTTCTCACTAATCATTGTTCACGATTCATTCAGGATTATCCGTAATCATGCTATTCTTAATTACAATAAAAGTGACTCCAAAATGACACAGTACATTATTTACCATTCATTTCTTCTGGGCATAAAGTAATCTGAAACACAACCAAAACAAGCAGCAAATGCATCCAACAAATATGCAGAGTCACAAGCTAGATGTAGTCATTGCATGCTATGAAAATACCCTCAAATTAAAGCTGACAGTCTGCACTTTAACCTCGTAGTCATTGTTTCATTTCAAATCCAAGTCTAAATAATTACTGATTGCACTGTATCTGTGTTAGATATCAGACCATCAGGGACAGACAGACCGAATACCTCAGCATGGGAAGAGTAATGTGTCCCTCCCTCAGTTCATTAGTGGTTGAACTTCACTGGTGTTATTTAGTAGAGCCCACTCCATCTCTGTTCTGTTGGCTGTCGAGGAGAGGGAGGGGAGATTGGGGGGAGGGGGAGAGGAGTGGAGAGGGGGGGGGGGGGAGAGGAGTGGGTTGAAGAGGGTGAGTGTTTTCCCAGGAGCTTAGCCTGGTGCTAATGTGATCATAAATCACTGGGTCTATGTGGATGAGACTGAGCTGAGCTCAACTCTACTATAGTCTCTACACATGGGCTCGAACCACAGAGCACACAATTACAGCACTTTCATTGTGTAGTGGGGGCTTGCATTTCTTTCCTTTTTATCAAAACTTGATTTTCTTTGTGTCCTTTCTTTCCTCTCCTTTTCCTCTCTCTCTCTCCCTCCCTCTTTCATCGCTCCATCTCTCCTCCCTCCATCTCTCCTCCCTCCCTCCCTCTCGCTCTCACTCCTCGCTCTCTCTCCTCGATCTCTCCTCTCTCTCTCTCCTCCCTCCCTCTCTCCTCCCTCCCTCTCTCTCTCTCCCCCCCTCCATCAGGACCAGTACCTGGATAAGTTCTTTGCATTGGTGCATGCCCTGGATGAGCACATGTTCCCTGTGCGGATCGGAGACGTGCGCATCATGGAGAACAACCTGGAGGCGGAGCTAAAGTCCAGCATCGCAGCACTAAACTCCTCCCAGCTGGAGCCCATCGTCCGATTCCTCCACCTCCTATTGGACAAGCTGGTGGTGCTGGTGGTGCGGCCGCCCGTCATCGCAGGACAGATAGGTATACTATCCCCCTTAACCTACGCCTAGCTGTACAACTTAGGCCTCATGTCAACTATAATACAACCCTCCAATAATTCCAACAAATAACATTAAAAGGAAAAAAAGGTTACCCTAAAAATGTAAAAACCCCAAATGTCCAAACTGTGTTTGTAAGCAAGCCTATCGCACTGTATTCTAAACTGTACCAAACAGCAAGGGATTGCTGCCACTGACTGTACTGTCTCTTACTACAATGTACTGTACTGTCTAGTCCTAAGTATGTGTGTTCCTATGTGTCTGTAGTGAACCTGGGCCAGGCCTCGTTCGAGGTGATGGCCTCCGTAGTGAACCGGCTCCATAAGTACCTAGACACCAGTCAGGACATGCACGGCAGAAACAGCCTGCTCTCCTCTTATATATACTACGTCTTCAGACTGCCCAACATGGACCCCAACTCCCCCTCACCAGGTACACTGTCTGTTCTGGTTTACTGTCTGTTTTACTTCTGTTAAATTCATTACATCCAGGTGATAAAGACCATTGGCTACATCAGGTGACTTTACGAAAATAGGAGCAGCAAGTTTTCTCACCCTCCGTCCCTGACTTCTGTAGTTTTGTTCCATGTGTGTTTTTGTCTCAGGTCCTGGAGGGCTGGGTGGTTCAGTCCACTATGCCACCATGGCCAGATCAGCCCAGCGACCAGCTAGCCTAAACCTCAACCGCTCCCGTAGCCTTAGCAACAGTAACCCGGACATCTCCGGAACACCCACCTCCCCTGATGATGAGGTCCGCTCCATCATTGGCAGTAAGGTTAGAGACCTGGCCTACATTATGTTGTGTTTCTCAGTACTTTTAGGGTACAGTCAGTCCTTTATGCATCTGTGGTTTAGACCTCTACTTTCAATGAGAAACTATCTGAATTATACTACAGTAATCCCTCGTTTATCGCGGGGGTTACGTTCCGAAAATGACCCGCGATAAGTGAAATCCGCGAAATAGAAAACTTTTTTTTTTTTTTACAATTAGCAACTATTACATGTATACAAATACAGTGACTCACGTGTAGGCCGTTTCACTGCTCTTCAGACTGGGCCGCTGCATCCTGACTGCGCTCTGCAGTGTTCTCTTCTTCTGAAGCCCGCGGTGCAGGTGTGTTTGTTCGGGGAGAAGAACATAGTGATAGGCAGCTGTTGTCGCTCTTTTTTCTTCTTTGCAAAAGATCCTTGTACACCGACATGCCACCATCGATTACGTTGGAGAACTGTAACGAACGGCTCATCAAAGGGTCCCATTTCATTAGGAGATGTTCGAAATTACAAGATAATTTGGCCAACTTAATGTAAATTTGCCAAGCTGTTTTATGTACGTACACATAACTGCACGAGACGACAAAATGATAGCACAATTCGTAGCATGTTTTGATACAAGAAGCGGGAGTGAGTTTTTAGCGAATCAGAATGCAGAGCACAATGCACCAAAAAAATAAAATGCATTATGAAAATCCGCGAAATAGCGAATCCGCGATAAGTGAACCGCGAAGTGGCGAGGATCACTGTATATGGAAAATATTTTAGCATGGATTTGTATGTTTGCTAACTTCAAAGATGATTGGATTGGAAAGCCCCACTATTTCTGGCTCCACATAAGCGGTCACTGTACCCTATGAACCGGAGAGCAGTGTTTCTCAACTGTATGACATGCCAACCCTATAGCTGATTGACAAACATCAGCAGGAACACCTTATCTCTGTAACCCCTGTATCACCAACCTGACACACAGCAGAGGAAGGCCAACCTCAGTCAAGCAGTCTTCATCGCTCTGTTAGCAGAGCAATATCCAGGGGTAGCAGGGCTCCAGACCGTTTAGTCGCATTTTGCGACCCTTTGATTTGGCTGTGGAGTAACATTTTAATTGGTCGCACTGGTGCGAGTTGCACATTCTACCTGGTCACTTCAATTCAATTTTTTTGGGCTGATAAAACCATGATTTGATCAAACAGGAAAGTGCGTTATCCTCATGATTCCTGTAATGAAACTGTCTGCCCTGCCGCTGTGCCTGTTTCACTGGGGCCTGCTGCTATAGGTCTAATGAGTCCCTCACACTCTCTCTCCCCCTCGTGCACCCCTAAACATGCATTCTGATTGTATAACATTTCCAAATGCAATTGCGGGGGGGAAAAACACAACTTTAGAAGCAACTGCTGTTGTCCATGTTCAAGAGAGGAGGGTCTCGGCTTTCTGTAGGTATCATTTTGATTTCTCAGCTCTCAATATTGAGCTCAAAGCACACTGTTTTACAATCAAGATATCTGAAATGGCTTCGGAGTACGGAGTACGCAAAATGCGCATTGGCCATCGCATCATCGCGAGTGCACTATTATACCTAGGCTTACTACCGATGCAACGTTTTTTTGGGGGGGGGACTTTAAATGTACTGTTCGATTAATACATGGCTGCTAACGGTATGTGTTATATTTAGAGTTAGTGATTTAGCTAATGTGTTTTGAGTTTCCACTTTCTCAGGTGGTGAATTATCACCAATGGAAGTATGCCTGTATGTAATATTAGTGCACATAAAGATGAAGGCAAATTCATGGAGCCCTATTTTGACAGTAGAATATAACAAAAATAGCCAAATTCTCAAACCAAAAATCATGACAATCACTGGATTAGGTTGCATATCAAAATATCTTGAATCATGCATTCCTTCTTGGACATGTTAGATGTAACAACTTATTTAATATTATCTCAGTAGTCTATAACTAAATAAAGCACTTTGAAAGACAAAATATTTTTGGGTGCGACCAAATCATGGGCTGGTGCCACCACCTGAAAAAGTTAGTGGCACCAATGAGACCAGGGGAGAACGTTAGTCTGGAGCCCCGGGTAGCCAAGTGAGACCATGGGAAAACGTTAGTCTGGAGCCCCGGGTAGCCAAGTGAGACCAGGGGAAAACGTTAGTCTGGAGCCCCGGGTAGCCAAGTGAGACCAGGGGAAAACGTTAGTCTGGAGCCCCGGGTAGCCAAGTGAGACCAGGGGAAAACGTTAGTCTGGAGCCCCGGGTAGCCAAGTGTATTGCAGTTCAACTTTGTAAATGAGTTAATAACGTGGACTTGTTTCTCTAATACAGACATATAATCATACAATGATTCGGTACCATGATCAAATGACTTGTTGATTTGACCCCAAAAGTACTTGACAGATGAGTGAGTGACGGACACTCCTTCTGTCTTTCTGAATGGTCTGGTCTAACGTGATGCTTGGGATGGATGCTGCCCCCATAGAAATGGAATTACCACCGATCATGGCACATAAACTTGAATGGGGATGCACGCTCTAGTCATTACTTTAAATCTATTTCTATGGTTTCCCTGTCTGATGCTGCTACTAAACTGAACCGGTATAGATTGTCATGATGGCATACGCTATCTAATCTGTTCATGCATTGCTGTTTTCATGAATCGGTGTTGTAATGAAATGATTTGGGATCTTTAACAAGCTAACTGTATTATTCCTCATTGCTGCTTACGGTTAGATCCTCTTAACCTTTAAACCTCTATGCTGTTCTCTCCTCCCCTGTGCTGCTCCGTCCTCTCGCTCGTTGTTCCCTTGCTCCTGCCTGCCATGTGCCCTTTGACCTGCGACCCCTGACCTCTCAGGGTCTAGACCGCTCCAACTCCTGGGTGCACACCATGGGGTGTAAGAGTACCCCCTGGGGATCCAGCCCTGTCTCTGCCTCTGACACTGACACCATGCAGGTGCTTCAACAACAACAACTCTCTTCTCTACCCCCCTAAGAAATAACACTCACTGTCACTCCCACTCCCTGCCCTTCTTAACTCCAACCTTCACCACCCCTCACGCCCTACCCTTCTTAACTCCAACCTTCAACACCCCTCACTCCCTACCATTCTTAACTCCAACCTTCACCACCCCTCACTCCCTGCCCTTCTTAACTCCAACCTTCACCACCCCTCACTCCCTGCCCTTCTTAACTCCAACCTTCACCACCCCTCACGCCCTACCCTTCTTAACTCCAACCTTCACCACCCCTCACTCCCTACCATTCTTAACTCCAACCTTCACCACCCCTCACTCCCTGCCCTTCTTAACTCCAACCTTCACCACCCCTCACTCCCTGCCCTTCTTAACCCCAACCTTCACCACCCCTCACTCCCTGCCCTTCTTAACTCCAACCTTCACCACCCCTCACTCCCTGCCCTTCTTAACTCCAACCTTCACCACCCCTCACGCCCTACCCTTCTTAACTCCAACCTTCACCACCCCTCACTCCCTACCATTCTTAACTCCAACCTTCACCACCCCTCACTCCCTGCCCTTCTTAACTCCAACCTTCACCACCCCTCACTCCCTGCCCTTCTTAACTCCAACCTTCACCACCCCTCACTCCCTGCCCTTCTTAACTCCAACCTTCACCACCCCTCACTCCCTACCCTTCTTAACCCCAACCGCCACCACCCCTCACTCCCTACCCTTCTTAACCTCAACCTTCACCACCCCTCACTCCCTACCCTTCTTAACTCCAACCGCCACCACCCCCAACTCCCTACCCTTCTTAACCCCAACCGCCACCACCACTCGCCTACACGTTCCACCAGACTTAGGAAGTCACATGAACCCTGCCTCCATGAACCCTAAACCACAATCTTTAGTTCTCTCACTTGTCACCTTTCTAGTTTTTACACCTCTCTGTCCAGTTGGCTGGAGAAGAAACATCAATGCCCACTCTGAAGTTGTAGAGTTGTTAGTAACCACTTGAAGTCATGTCAAACAAGTGCAGAGCCCCCCCCCCCTCATTTCTCAGTCAAACAAGTGCAGAATGGCCCACCCCACTCATTTCACACCACTTTTTAATACACCCAGTGCAGGAGAGGTGTTGCAGCGAACCTGAGTGGCGCAGTGGTCTAAGGCACTGCATCGCAGTGCTAACTGTGCCACTAGAGATCCTGGTTCGAATCCAGGCTCTGTCGCAGCCGGCCGCGACCGGGAGACTCATGGGCGGCGCACAATTGGCCCAGCGTCGTCCAGGGTAGGGGAGGGAATGGCCGGCAGGGATGTAGTTCAGTTGATAGAGCATGGCGTTTGCAACGCCAGGGTTGTGGGTTCGTTTCCCACGGGGGGCCAGTATAAAAAAATATGTATTCACTAACTGTAAGTCGCTCTGGATAAGAGCGTCTGCTAAATGACTTAAATGTAAAAAATGTAAGACCCACCTCTAGCCAAGACCCACCTCTAGCCAAGACCCACCTCTAGCCAAGACCCACCTCTAGCCAAGACCCACCTCTAGCCAAGACCCACCTCTAGCCAAGACCCACCTCTAGCCAAGACCCACCTCTAGCCAAGACCCACCTGTACACGTGGCTCAATTTTAAATGGTTTATTTTCTCATACTTTTTTTTTTTAATTGGCGGTTCAGAGGCTAGCACCACTAACTTCATTTCCCAGTTTTAATTTACTGACTTCATCCTCTCATTCCCTGTCCTGTTTCCTCTTCTTCACCATGATCATTTAAACCAATGCATGACCTGCTGCTGCTACTAATCTCATTCACCACGTGGGTTGGCCATGATGTGGGATACTGCTGCATGTGGTGGTGTGGTGGGTGGGTCTGCGTGTGTGTGGTTGAGTGTGTATGTGGTTTTGTGTGTGTGTGTATAGGGCTAGGTGATGTATCAAATTAATTTGATTAATTCAAATGTATGTATTTGCGTGATATTCCAAATGCCTGTTTCGCAATAATCATTTTTATATACAGTGGGGGAAAAAAGTATTTAGTCAGCCACCAATTGTGCAAGTTCTCCCACTTAAAAAGATGAGAGAGGCCTGTAATTTTCATCATAGGTACACGTCAACTATGACAGACAAAATGAGGGAAAAAAAATCCAGAAAATCACATTGTAGGATTTTTTATGAATTTATTTGCAAATTATGGTGGAAAATAAGTATTTGGTCAATAACAAAAGTTTCTCAATACTTTGTTATATACCCTTTGTTGTCAATGACACAGGTCAAATGTTTTCTGTAAGTCTTCAAGGTTTTCACACACTGTTGCTGATATTTTGGCCCATTCATCCATGCAGATATCCTCTAGAGCAGTGATGTTTTGGGGCTGTCGCTGGGCAACACAGACTTTCAACTCCCTCCAAAGATTTTCTATGGGGTTGAGATCTGGAGACTGGCTAGGCCACTCCAAGACCTTGAAATGCTTCTTACAAAGCCACTCCTTCGTTGCCCGGGCGGTGTGTTTGGGATCATTGTCATGCTGAAAGACCCAGCCACGTTTCATCTTCAATGCCCTTGCTGATGGAAGGAGGTTTTCACTCAAAATCTCACGATACATGGCCCCATTCATTCTTTCCTTTACACGGATCAGTCGTCCTGGTCCCTTTGCAGAAAAACAGCCCCAAAGCATGATGTTTCCACCCCCATGCTTCACAGTAGGTATGGTGTTCTTTGGATGCAACTCAGCATTCTTTGTCCTCCAAACACGACGAGTTGAGTTTTTACCAAAAAGTTCTATTTTGGTTTCATCTGACCATATGACATTCTCCCAATCCTCTTCTGGATCATCCAAATGCACTCTAGCAAACTTCAGACGGGCCTGGACATGTACTGGCTTAAGCAGGGGGACACGTCTGGCACTGCAGGATTTTTTTGTCCCTGGCGGCGTAGTGTGTTACTGATGGTAGGCTTTGTTACTTTGGTCCCAGCTCTCTGCAGGTCATTCACTAGGTCCCCCGTGTGGTTCTGGGATTTTTGCTCACCGTTCTTGTGATCATTTTGACCCCACGGGGTGAGATCTTGCGTGGAGCCCCAGATCGAGGGAGATTATCAGTGGTCTTGTATGTCTTCCATTTCCTAATAATTGCTCCCACAGTTGATTTCTTCAAACCAAGCTGCTTACCTATTGCAGATTCAGTCTTCCCAGCCTGGTGCAGGTCTACAATTTTGTTTCTGGTGTCCTTTGACAGCTCTTTGGTCTTGGCCATAGTGGAGTTTGGAGTGTGACTGTTTGAGGTTGTGGACAGGTGTCTTTTATACTGATAACAAGTTAAAACAGGTGCCATTAATACAGGTAGCGAGTGGAGGACAGAGGAGGCTCTTAAAGAAGAAGTTACAGGTCTGTGAGAGCCAGAAATCTTGCTTGTTTGTAGGTGACCAAATACTTATTTTCCACCATAATTTGCAAATAAATTCATTAAAAATCCTACAATGTGATTTTCTGGATTTTTTTTCCTCAATGTGTCTGTCATAGTTGACGTGTACCTATGATGAAAATTACAGGCCTCTCTCATCTTTTTAAGTGGGAGAACTTGCACAATTGGTGGCTGACTAAATACTTTTTTTCCCCACTGTATGTATATATGTATGTATATATATATATATATATATATATATATATATATATATATATACACAGTGTATATATTATTATTTAATTTGTTTGTCCGCTTGTTCTCATGTTGTCTTTTTGGTCATGTTTCCTTTGCTCCTTCTGTGCTGTGTGCACTGACCGCAGGCTCAGACAAGCAGTTTCAACTCACTATTTGCATTTGAGGTTTGGTCCAACAGAATCGTTCACATGGACACCGAAACACATTAAGACATTCTTTTACTGTAATACAGGTGAAGTTAACCTTTCTAACGATACCCTTTTTATGTCTCAACTCCTCAAATTGCGCGCAGAGCAGACACTACTAAAACAGGAGTATCAATTACCATTGATTCTGGAAAATTAATGGTCAGTTTGTCGTACCGCTAGCAGCATTTTAGCCAAAGACTGTTATACTAGCTGTCAAGTCTGTGTTTTATAAATGTACAATAAGCATAAAACACAATTATATAAAGAATTGACAACTCTTTCTCATTCTGAGAAATAAGATATGCCACTTGATTTCAACATCTGAACAAAGTGGACAGCTAGCATGCTGTTCAAACAATTGGAGATGGACAGAAAGGTTTGTTCATAACAATTCAACTGTTTTATCTTGTTAGCTAGCAAATAGATCCAAGTTGGCTAAACTTTAAATATAACAGATTAGCTGGCTAGTCACTAGCACGTGGGCTTGTGCTTGAGAGATTGTTTATGAGACCTGTGTTAATTTTCTATAATGCCTGCTACAAGAAGTTAGTTATTATTAGTGAATGTGCATTATGCATGGTTCTGGTTACAGTTGTAACACAAAAGGGCATGTTCATAGACCGACCTGAAAGCAGATCAGTGATTATTGCAAAAAAGCAGGTTAAACTATTTTGATGAAATGATTAAATTATTAGTGGGTCTTATGGTTGTGCAAGGCTTATATTTAGCCTAGGTAGGCGCCCTGAATTCATTAGATTACTGCTGCCTGTTTTAAATGCAGTGTATTTGACCTTTTTAATTGTGCAACAAAGCTTATTTAGAGAAAACAATTACGAAATCTAGATATATATTGTGAATCGCCCATAAATTAGAAAAAATCTAGATGATTTTTAGGCCATATCGTCCGGTCCTAAGTGTGTGGGTGTGTGTATATGTGAGTGTGTGTATGTGTGTGTGTGTGGGGGGGTGGTGTATGTGGTTGTCTAATTTCTTTGTCTGCTTGGGCACTTTCTGTCTTCATCTTTTTTTCCTGTCTTGGTGTTGTCGTCATTGGTTGTCATAAAGGGTATTTTGTGGTTCTAGTCATGGCCAAACATTCAGTAAAATTAATTTAACTGAGGTAAGTTTCTTTTTTTCAGGTTGATACTGTCTACAAACTGCATATCTAGGGACATAGGGGCAGTTTCTGTGTAAAATATATCAACTTAGGTGTGTAAGAAGAAAGTAAAAAATGAGGGAACTCTAGCATTCTGTACTTCTCCATTGGTAACTCTAAGTGGAACTGTAATTAAGGTTGTATGATGAGGGCTGTTTTGTGTATTTGTGATTTTTGTGTGTGTGTGTGAGAGAGCAGACACATCTCCTTGCTACATCCCTAGCCTCTTGCCCCTCAATAACCTGTTGTTGTTGTCGCCATCCCATCCATCCCACCCATAGGCCATGGAGCGCTGTGGCAACCGCATGTCTTCGCACACTGAGAGCGCCAGTTTCTTGCAAACTTTAACAGGACGGTTACCCACCAAAAAGGTACCAGCCGCTGTCTACACCGGGGGAGGAGCCATACGGAGCCCCCTCACCTTATTCGCCTGTTTTATGCGTATGTCTGTGAATGTGTGCCTCTTGAACGGATGGTGTATTTGGTGATTGTTGGGAGTGTGTAAATGTCCCGCCTCTTGGCTGTGAGTTGAAGTGTGATGTTGACAGTATTGCACAGGAAGTGTGTGACGTACCAGGCACTAACTGTAGCACTCTTACCCTTGTTCAGGTAAACGGCACTCACTTGATGTTTCTATTTTAATGAAGCCTCCATTTTCAGTGTTACCACCAGACACAGACACACCAAGTGGAGTGTTGAGTTTTTTTAGAGTAAATATGACATATGCAAGATAAGATTAGGGGTTCCCTAACCGTCTTACACTCAAAAGCTGGCTGCAAGAGTTAATTTACACACTCTCAATATTGACTATATAATTGTAGTCATTATATAGTACTGATATTATAGATATCATCATAAAGGGGCAAAGGTTTAGGAACCCCTGTATTGAGATTGATTGTATACTTTGGCACATTCTATAGTGTATATATAATGCTAGATGGTGATGCAGATAGAATGTCTCGGTGCTCTGTTGTAAGATAGACCACCTGCCTGGGTAAAGGTGTTCTTGATTTAGCTTGGCACTTGGTCCATTGTACCGACCAACTAAATCCGGGCCAGGTTGAACCAGGTCTGATGTTCTGTACTACACGTGTCTGACTGTCTGGTCCGTGTGTCTCTGTGTCTCAGTTGTTCCATGAGGAGCTGGCCCTACAGTGGGTGGTGAGCAGTGGCAGCGTCCGGGAGGGAGCTCTCCAACAGGCCTGGTTCTTCTTCGAGCTCATGGTAAGACAAGACAACACTACACATAGCTGCTGCATCACTGGTGCCTGTTTCACACTGCAAAGCCATACTGCTGTGGCCTGGTTACATATCCACAATAGTTGCTGGAGCGGTGTTGGAAATGACAATGTGAAAAGTAAATATCCAGGTAAAGACAGTATGGTTCAGGTTGGCAGGATAGTGTGACAAGGGTACACAGTCGTGCTTTTCATCCTGGCCCCATGACTGCGATTCCCACTACATGGCCAAGCTGCAAAGTAAAACATTGGCTTTATCGGAAACATTTATGAAAACAAAAATTAGCTTCTTAATTTAAAGTTAGGGTTAGGCATAGGGGTGTAACGATTCGTTTTAACAACGATTCGATTTGTATCACGATTCGTGGTTGTCGATACGATTCAAGGACGATATTGGTTCATTTAGAACGATACGATCCGAAACGATTCAGTGACTTGAAATCGATTCAGTAACCTTTTAGCCAAAAATTCAACCAGTGTGACTGAAATAAATACCTGGATACTGGACAGTGCAGGTGAAGTTTCCTAGATTCCTGTTTCTTGTAAGGACCGCAATGGTGGCTTGATAATTTCTCGCTCGTCGGCTTCTCCTCTGTCGTCCGCCATGCTATGTTTTGTTGTCTTTGCGCCTTTGCGCTGCTGCTGCGGATAGGCAGACTGAATTGAGTAATGTTTAAAGCCTTTATCATTAAAAGTGCTAAGAAAAAACATCCATATAAAGTCTGACGTGCTTAAATCCAATGGGTTATTTCCTAGTATCGATACAATCGATTTATTACATTTTAAAACGATGTTAGATTGATATATGTTGTCCAAAAGGCCAACTCGCCGAGCACAGATCGATGTAGTTGGATCATAGGAATATAAATCGATACATCGATGTAGTAGATGGATCGTTACACCCCTAGTTAGGCATAAGGTTAGCAGTGTGGTTAGGGTTAGAATTCAAATAAGATTTTAAGAAGAGATTGTAGAACTAGGTGGGGCTTCCGACTTTGCAACTTGGCCAGATAGTGAGGACCAATGACTACTACTACGTGTTGGGCCCTGTCTCACCTTGATGACCTCACACCCCCAGGTGAAGAGCATCATCCATCACCTGTACTTCACCGACCGGCTGGAGTCGCCCAGGAAGAACCGTTTCCCCGAGCGCTTCATGGATGACATCACAGCCCTGGTCAGCACCATCGCTGGGGACATTGTCTCACGCTTTCAGAAGGTAGGAGTGAAAATTGTTAAACGTTATTGTCATCGAGACACACAGGGACAATACAGGTGGGGCCTACATAAACACAGCAGTTTCTAATGCCACTAACCACACAGATACTGCCAATACAGTGAATGGTCTGAAGGGACCTTTTCTGGTTCTAAGTAAACCAGAGTGGGCAGTGCTCTGTAGACTCAAACCTGACATCTGACTAGGGCTGTTACGGTGACTGTATTACCGCCACACGGGCGGTCACGAGTCAATGAAGCAGTCAAATTCCACGTGACCGTTTAGTCATGGTAATTAGGCTTCTCCAAGCTCTGATGCTGCTGGTCATTAGTAGCCTAGCAAACTTGCTAACTGCCTCAGCACTCTATTGTCCCTCTAATCACTGACATCAATGCAAATGTATCGAAAATCTAATCAAACACTTCATGAGAGCCCCATGAGCTCATGTTGCACAACATTTCCATAGGATTTGCAATTGCGCGAGAAAACAGAGTGATGGCCTCTACTAAAAAGAGGAGGATCCCATCAGCTTTCTATAGGCTAGGCCTACTATATTTATTTCTCAACTTTCCTAATATTATGCACATTGCTTATATTTACAACAGGAGTATAGCCTACCTGGCTGGCATGAAAATGAACCACAAGAAAAGTGTCCTCCATTCGCAACTTAAGTGCATAGATTACATGTCTTTTTTTCCCGCTGCCCCTGTTTTTCGATATAGGTGCATGATAATGGTCCATTCCTAAATCAAAATAAATTTCACACACAGTGACAGTCAAAAGTTTGAACACACCTTCAAGGGGTTTTCTTTATTTTTACTATTTTCTACATTGTAGTATAATAGTGAAGACATAAAAACTATGAAATAACACATATGGAATCATGTAGTAACCAAAAAAGTGTTAAACAAATCAAAATATATTTTATATTTGAGATTCTTCAAATAGCCACCCTTTGCCTTGATGACAGCTTTGCACACTCATGGCATTCTCTCAACCAGCTTCACCTGGAATGCTTTTCCAACAGTCTTGAAGGAGTTACCACATATGCTGAGCACTTGTTGGCTGCTTTTCCTTCACTGCCGTCCGACTCATCCCAAACCATCTCAATTGGGTTGAGGTCGGGGGATTGTGAAGGCCAGGTCATCTGATGCAGCACTCCCATCATCACTCTCCTTCTTGGTAAAATAGCCCTTACACAGCCTGGAGGTGTGTTGGGTCATCGTCCTGTTGAAAAACAAATGATAGTCCCACTAAGTGCAGACCAGATGGGATGGTGTATCGCTGCTGAATGCTGTGGTATAAATAAAACACAGACCGTGTCACCAGCAAAGCACCCCCACACCATAACACCTCCTCCTCCATGCTTTACGGTGGGAACTACACATGCTGAGATCATCCGTTCACCCACACCGCGTCTCACAAAGACACAGCGGTTGGAACCAAAAATCTCAAATTTGGACTCCAGACCAAAGGACAAATTTCCACCGGTCTAATGTCCATTGCTCATGTTTCTTGTCCCAAGCAAGTCTCTTCTTATTGGTGTCCTTTAGAAGTGGTTTATTTGCAGCAATTCGACCATAAAGGCCTGATTCACACAGTCCCCTCTGAACAGTTGATGTTGAGATGTGTCTGTGACTTGAACTCTGAAGCATTTATTTGGGCTGCAATTTCTGAGGCTGGTAACTCTAATGAACTTATCCTCTGCTGCAGAGGTAACTGGGTCTTCCATTCCTGTGGCGGTCCTCATGAGAGCCAGTTTCATAATAGCGCTTGATGGTTTTTGCGACTGCACTTGAAGAAACGTGATGACAGAAGAAAAGTTCTTGAAATTTTCCGTATTGACTGACCTTCATGTCTTAAAGTAATTATTGGCTGTCGTTTCTCTTTGCTTATTTGAGCTGTTCTTGCCATAATATGGACTTGGTCTTTTACCAAATAGGGCTATCTCCTGTATACCACCACTACCTTGTCACAACACAACTGATTGGCTCAAACGCATTAAGAAGGAAAGAAATTCCACAAATTAACTTTTAAGAAGGCACACCTGTTAATTGAAATGCATTCCAGGTGACTACCTCATGAAGCTGGTTGAGAGAATGCCAAGAGTGTGCAAAGCTGTCATCAAGGCAAAGGGTGGCTATTTGAAAAATCTCATATGTTATCATTTGTTGAACTCATTTTTTGGTTACTACATGATTCCATATGTGTTATTTAATGTCTTCACTATTACTCTACAATGTAAAAATAAAGAAAACCCCTTGAATTAGTAGGTGTGTCCAAACTTTTGACTGGTAGTGTATTATTTAGTATATCTAAAGATTAAATCAAGAATAGTCTGATGGGTGACTATTAGCTTATCACTTGTGAATTATTTATCACTTGTGAATAATGCCCAGCATAAGAAACAAATACTTTTTCTAATCATAGTCGCACACCTCATGTAGCCTAGCCCATAGGCATATATGTTTCAATAAGGTTTGTATCACAACTAAAGTGGCCAAATAACTTCCTAAAATTAAGCACATGAATCCGCTTTACAACGGGTGTAGAGCCTAACTGGCATACATAAGCAGCTCGTTGGTTTCAAGTTTGGGGAAGATAATTTCCACAATAAAAATGTGCCTTTATAATAAAAGCATCACATGCATAATTGCATTTGCGTTCACTTTTGATAATGGTGTTTTCTGCTAATGGAACATTCGCGCTTATAGCCTACTACCATGTGATTCGAAGCGCGCAGCACTCAGGGAAAAGGGCACAATGGCCACTGGCCGCAAAAGGCATGGATCTTTTTTAGGGTGCATTACGGCCACACAAAGGGGATGCCGCCATGAAATTCTAGGCATTATCAAGTGCTTGTCAAATTGTGAATGAGTGACTGATGTAGTGTGCACAGCCTGCGCAAAAAACAAAGCAGAGATCATGCCTTTTCAAGCGACTTTTTTCAAATCATCATTAGTCGCATCATGCAGCCTTACAATGTATTAAAAATCAAAACATATAGCCCAGCGTTTGTAGAACAAGTAAAGTTACATGAATAACTCTAAATTAAGCATATAGGAGTACCTGTTTCTTTGTTAACCGCTCAACACAGAATAGTCGCATGTGCGCACTCCCTCAAATCTTTTGGCGAAAATATCCTTTCTATTTTATTCAGCTATGTTCAATTGTATTCTTCATACTGTAAAATAATGCCACGGAATTCTAAGCAAATCTTGTCTGCTAAATGAACTAGTGTGTCCCACAGCCATTTGGCATAGCCAGATCAGGACCTAACGTAAGGACAACTCATTTAGAGTATGCTATTCTGTTCTTCTGAAATTGACTACAATGTGATGGTGTAGGCTATATTACAAAATGTAGATGTTCCAAAGGTCTGCATCAGTGGCTTGTAGGCTATGTGTGGAAGCCAGGAGATGCTAAATGTGTTTATGTTAATTAACGGTAAATTACCGTGAGACCGACAGTTATTTGCTTGACAATCACCGGCTGACAAGATTTTGTGACCGCCACAGCCCTACCTCTGACCCTGTGTTTGTGACCGCCACAGCCCTACCTCTGACCCTGTGTTTGTGACCGCCACAGCCCTACCTCTGACCCTGTGTTTGTGACCGCCACAGCCCTACCTCTGACCCTGTGTTTGTGACCGCCACAGCCCTACCTCTGACCCTGTGTTTGTGACCGCCACAGCCCTACCTCTGACCCTGTGTTTGTGACCGCCACAGCCCTACCTCTGACCCTGTGTTTGTGACCGCCACAGCCCTACCTCTGACCCTGTGTTTGTGACCGCCACAGCCCTACCTCTGACCCTGTGTTTGTGACCGCCACAGCCCTACCTCTGACCCTGTGTTTGTGACCGCCACAGCCCTACCTCTGACCCTGTGTTTGTGACCGCCACAGCCCTACCTCTGACCCTGTGTTTGTGACCGCCACAGCCCTACCTCTGACCCTGTGTTTGTGACCGCCACAGCCCTACCTCTGACCCTGTGTTTGTGACCGCCACAGCCCTACCTCTGACCCTGTGTTTGTGACCGCCACAGCCCTACCTCTGACCCCGTGTTTCTGTCCAATCAGGACCTGGAGCTGGTGGAGCGCCTAAACACCAGCCTGGCCTTCTTCCTGAATGACCTGCTGTCTGTCATGGACCGAGGCTTCGTCTTCTCCCTCATAAAGACCTACTGGAAACAGGTACTGGGAGTGGGAGCCAACCGCTTTAGCACCCCAACAGCACCTCAATGACAACATCCCTGCAGAATCTGCTTTCATTTGAAAGACTTTTGATGAAACCACTATGATAGATGACAGAATTTGTGTACATGATTTCAGCCTTGACACTACAGTACTCTATCCTGCTCTTTGCCCATTGGGTATCACTTACCTGACTTGGAGTAAAGGGCCTCAACAGTGCCTTTCCATCTAACCATGTTTTGGGCAGTTTTCTAGACATCATTCCATGTGTCTCCCCAGGTGTCCGCTAAGCTGTACATGCTACAGAACCCCACTCTGGAGTCTCTGAGACTGGACTTACTGAGGATCGTCTGCAGCCACGAGCACTACGTTACCCTTAACCTGCCCTGCAGCCTGCTCACGCCCCCCGCCTCGCCGTCTCCCAGTGTGTCCTCCGCGACCTCGCAGGTCAGATATGCACAGTACATACACACTGGACAGACACAGACTCACCGGCTACACAAACACAGAGGATCACACACACACTGGACACACACATCCACATCCTGGATGAGTAAGAGATGTGTGGAAAACGTATCTGAATCATCCCCCACTCGTCTTTCTTTCCCGACCTCTTTCCATCTCCACAGAGCTCAGGCTTCTCCACCCATGCGCAGGACCAGAAGATAGCCAATATGTTTGAGCTGTCTGTCCCCTTCAGAGAGCAGCACTACCTGGCTGGACTGGTGCTGGCTGAACTGGCTGTCATCCTGGACCCAGAGGCCGAAGGGTCAGTACCCATACACACACAATTTTGCACGCATGACTGTAAGTCGCTTTGGATAAAAGCGTCTGCTAAATGGCATATTATTATTATTTACACTGTGTTAATGTCTTTGTGACAGAGAGAGATTGTCATTTGGCCCCCATGTCCGTTTCTGTCTCTCTCGACCTTCTCAGCGCTAAGGGGTCTGTATAATGTGTTACTGTGTTTGTGTGAGACGGGTTAGGTCATTGGACCCCTCTGTCTTTCTTGACCCTTTCAAGGCTGATGGTCAGTACATGAAGGGTGTTTTCACAAATAGTCCTCTTTAAAAGAAAGGATATCAGTCCTCTTTAAAGTGAACTCTGGGGTAAAGAAAGAAGCGTAACAGCTCAGTTCTTTGTGTTCACACTGCCCTTACCTTGGAATGAGGACGCAACTGTTTTGCCAGTTAATTTCACCTATTTTGTGGTCTGAGTCCTCTTTGCATTCACATTGCTATGTTCAGAAAGGAACCAAGATCTTTTTCCAACATTCACTCAATGCATTGTGGATTTTAAGAAAGTGCAGGACAAGCCATTTCATCAGAATGTGTTATCGGACAGCTAGATATACCATATGCCAACCTACATTTTGGAAGCTAATAGATTACAATTATTGTGTATCATCTTTGAACTAAATGCGATCAGAAGATACTATTAACATGTAAATATTATTGGAAACAGAATAAATAGCAGAAGAATAACTGCAAATTAAATAATGCTGTAACTGAAAATTGTACACCCAATGTAGGCTACTGCCCCTTTAAGAGCTAGAATTGTTTTTGTACCCTGTGTTGTGATTCTCACCAAACATGTTTTCATCTTCTCTCACTGTTCAAACCCCTATAGATCACATATTGCAATCAAATAATCTGAACTAAAAACTCCACACATATTTTGGAATTTCTGTGCATCCTTGACAATCGCTAATCAATATCCAAAAACTGCACAAACCGGAACCGGGCCGCGGAATTCAAGTGAACCGAACTCAGACCACCTCTCGAGATGGTCTGTTCGCTTTGGGGGCTCTTTTGAGGGGTCTGAGTTCCTTTGGAGTGTTCACACTAGGGCTGTTATGGTAACCGTATTACAGCCACACCGGCAGTCAAATTCCACGTGACCTTTTAGTCATGGTAATTAGGCTTCTCCAAGCTCTGATGCTGCTGATGGTCATTAGTAGCCTACCAGACTTGCTAACTGCCTGGTACTCAGCACTCGATTGTCCCTCTAATCACTGACATCAATCTAATCATCACTTCATGAGAGCCCATGAGCTCATGTTGCGCAACATTTCTATAGGCTATGCAATTGCGAGAGAAAACAGAGTGATGGCCTCTACTAAAAAGAGGAGGATCCCATCAGCTTTCTATAGGCTAGGCCTACTATATTTATTTCTCAACTTTACTAATATTAAGCACATTGCTTCTCTTTAAAACAGGAGTATAGCCTTCCTGGCTGGCATGAAAATGAACCACGCGATAAGTGTCATCCATTCGCTATTTAAGTGCATAGATTACATGTATTTTTCCCCCCTGCCCATGTTTTGAGACCGGTGCATGATAATGGTCCATTCTAAATCAAAACAAATTTCACACATATACAGTTGAAGTCGGAAGTTTACATACACCTTAGCCAAATACATTTAAACTCAGTTTTTCACAATTCCTGACATTTAATCCTGGTAAAAATTCCCTGTCGTAGGTCAGTTAGGTTCACCACTTTATTTTAAGAATGTGAAATGTCAGAATAATAGTAGAGCGAATGATTTATTTCAGCTTTTATTTCTTTCATCACATTCCCAGTGGGTCAGAAGTTTACATACACTCAATTAGTATTGGGTAGCGTTGCCTTTAAATTGTTTAACTTGGGTCAAACGTTTCGGGTAGCCTTCCACAAGCTTCCCACAATAAGTTGGGTGAATTTTGGCCCATTCCTCCTGATAGAGCTGGTGTAACTGAGTCAGGTTTGTAGGCCTCCTTGCTCGCACACACTTTCAAATCTGGCTTTTTATGGCGGTTTTGGAGCAGTGGCTTCTTCCTTGCTGAGCGGCCTTTCAGGTTATGTCGATATAGGACTCGTTTTACTGTGGATATAGATACTTTTCTACCTGTTTCCTCCAGCATCTTCACAAGGTCATTTGCTGTTGTTCTGGGATTGATTTGCACTTTTCGCACCAAAGTACGTTCATCTCTAGGAGACATAACGCGTCTCCTTCCTGAGCGGTATGACGGCTGCGTGGTCCCATGGTGTTTATACTTGCGTACTATTGTTTGTACAGATGAACGTGGTACCTTCAGGCGTTTGGAAATTTCTCCCAAGGATGAACCAGACTTGTGGAAGTCTCCAATTTATTTTCTGAGGTCTTGGCTGATTTCTTTTGATTTTCCCATGATGTCAAGCAAAGAGGCACTGAGTTTGAAGGTAGACCTTGAAATACATCCACAGGTACACCTCCAATTGACTCAAATGATGTCAATTAGCCTATCAGAAGCTTCTAAAGCCATGACATCATTTTCTGGAATTTTCCAATATGTTTAAAGGCACAGTCAACTTAGTGTATGTAAACTTCTGACCCACTGCAATTGTGATACAGTAAACAATTGTTGGAAAAATGTACTGTCATGCACAAAGTAGATGTCCTAACCGACTAGCCAAATCTATAGTTTGTTAACAAGAAATTTGTGGAGTGGTTGAAAAACGAGTTTTAATGACTCCAACCTAAGTGTATGTAAGTGTAAGGCCCTGTGTAACTCAGTTGGTAGAGCATGGCGCTTGCAACGCAAGGGTTGTGGGTTTGTTTCCCACGTGGGGCAAGTATGAAAAATTTATGCACTCACTAACTGTAAGTCGCTCTGGATAAGAGCGTCTGCTAAATGACTAAAATGTAAACTTCGACTTCAACTGTATATTATTTAGTAAATGTAAAAACAAGATTAAATCAAGAATAGTCTGATGGGTGACAATATTAGTTTATCACTTGTGAATGATGCCAAGCTTGTGTGCAGTAAGGCAAGAAACAGCGCATGCCTCTTTTTTTTTTTTGCGACTTTTTCAAATCATAGTCACACAATTTTTTTACATTTTAGTCATTTAGCAGACGCTCTTATTACATTTTTTTACATTTTAGTCATTTAGCAGACGCTCTTATCCAGAGCGACTTACAGTTAGTGAATACATTTTATTTTTTTATACTGGCCCCCCGAGGGAATCGAACCCACAACCCTGGCATTGCAAACGCCATGCTCTATCAACTGAGCTACATCCCTGCCGGCCATTCCCTCCCCTACCCTGGACGACGCTGGGCCAATTGTGCGCCGCCCCATGGGTCTCCCGGTCGCGGCCGGCTACGACAGAGCCTGGATTCGAACCAGGATATCTAGTGGCACAGCTAGCACTGCGATGCAGTGCCTTAGACCACTGCGCCACTCCAGAGCGACTTACAGTTAGTGAGTGCATACATTTTTCATACTCATGTAGCCTAGCCCATAGGCCTATATGTTTTGATAAGGTTTGTATCACAAATAACTTCTTAAAATGAAGCACATGAATCCGCTTTACAACGGGTGTAGAGCCTAACTGGCAGACATACACAGCGCTGAGTTTCAATTTTGGGGAAGATAATTTTCAACATAAAAATGAACCTTTATAATAAAAGCATTACATGCATAATCATCAATTCAATTTGTGGTCACTTTTGAGAATGGAACATTTGCACTTATAGCTTACTGCCGTGTGTGCATTGCTGCGCTTATAATGTGAAGAAATAGCCTAATTGTTGATCAACATTTTAAGCTAAACGTTCTGATCTGTTGTGTCAGCCTCATTGTACTTCTATGAGCATTGCACATATTTTTTGATGCTAGTGGTTGTATTGAGTTGGGATTTATCGCGTCCCACAACTGTCCCAGACTACTATATTTATTTCTCGCACAGAATAGAATAGGTTGACTTTTGTACTATGGGGATAGTAGATTGACATAGGCTAGTGCTTTTGCTGTTCGTTAGGCCTACTCATCTTGTTGGCTGACAAAGTAAATGTGGACAGTTCTTCCAATATCTTCAATATGCGCCTTGGAATTGGATAAGGACTTGCGCAGCTGATCTGATGTGTCTGTCTTTACTTGTAGCCTGTGAGAAAGACCCGGTCACATGACGGAGAGCCATGTGAGTGAGAGTTGCTTCGGAGCATGCAGCCGGGAGAAGGGAATTATAATTCTTATATTCACCCCAAGGGCCCAATGGCCGCTGGCCGCAAAAGGCATGGATTTTATTAGTGGGCATTACGGCCACACAAAGGGAATGCCGCCGGAAAGTTCAAGGCATTATCAAGTGCTTGTCAAATTGTGAATGAGAGACTGATTAGTAAAAAAAATTAAAATATGTATGCATTCACTAACTGTAAGTCGCTCTGGATAAATAAGCGTCTGCTAAATGAAAAAAAAGTTTTTAAAAAGGATTAAGTGTGTACAGCCTGCGCAAAAAACTAAGCAGAGCTCATGCCTTTCATACAACTTTTTTCAAATCATCATTAGTCGCATCATGCAGCCTTAGAATGTATAAAAAATCTAAACATGAAGCCCATCACAACTAAAGTTAGATAAATAACGTGTAGCTCAGTTGGTAGAGCATGGCATTTGCAACGCCAGGGTTGTGTCACTTAACTGTAAGTCGCTCTGGATAAGAGCGTCTGCTAAAATGACTAAAGAAAATAAATGAAAAACCCTCTAGATTAAGCATATAGGAGTACTTGTGTCTTTGTTAACCGTTCAACACAGAATAGGTGCTCACTCCCTTAATGTCAGGAGAAAATATCCTTTCTATTTTATTCAGCTATGTTCAATTGTATTCTTCATACTATGAAATAATATAAAATAATGCCACGGAATGCTAAGGAAATCTTGTCTGCTAAATGAACTAGTGTAGCCCACAGCCATTTGGCATAGCCAGATCAGGACCTAACATAAGGACAACTCAGAGTATACTATTCTGTTCTTCTCAAATTGACTACATTGTGATGGTGTAGGCTATATTACATGGATTTATTCGATTTTTTTTATTTTCTATGTAGAAGTTCCAAAGGTCTGCATCAGTGGCTTGTTGGCTATGCGTGGAAGCCAGGAGATGCTAAATGTGTTTATGTTAATTAACGGTAAATTACCGTGAGACCGGCAGTTATTTGCTTGACAATCACCGGCTGACGAAATTTCATGACCACCACAACCCTAGTTCACACTGCACAAAAAAATAAGCGAAGCGCACAAAAATTGGCTGAAAGGGACTGTTATTGAGACAGGTTCTTTTAACCCCTCTCTCTCCTTCCCTCTCTCTATACTGTAGGATGTTTGGCTTACATAAAAAGGTGGTCAGTGTGGTACATAACCTGCTGTCCAGCCATGACTCTGACCCCCGCTACGCTGACCCCGAGGTCAAGGCCCGCGTTGCCATGCTCTACCTGCCACTCATCGGCATCATCATGGAAACGCTTCCCCAGCTTCACGACTTCACAGGTAAGTGTACATTCTAAATGTAGTCCTCCAGGGTTAGGCAGTAGCTATGTGGATTTAGTCCAGACTTTAATGGTCTGTGTGGTTAATATTTAAAGGAAGATGAAATGGCTTTAGAAATCAATGGAAATCACACTGGTTCAGGTGCTGCTCAGGAAAAGCACATTGGAAAAAAGTAAACAATGTCTGCGACTCTAAAGTTTTAGTCCCAACAGTGATTTGTTTTGTGCTGGTTGATCCTGATTGGTTCCCCCCCCCACCCCCCTCTAGAGTCCCATAACCAGTGGGGTCGTCCCGGCGGGGCTCAGGGGGCTCCGGGTGGGGCCGGGGGGGACGAGTCTGGAGAGGATGGCAACAGCATGATCAGTCAGACCGTTGCCATGGCAATAGCGGGGACATCCGCTCCGATATCTCGTCCCAGCAGCTTCCTGCTCAACCCACAGGTAACTTCCACTTCCTGCTCAACCCACAGGTAACTTCCACTTCCTGTTCAACCCACAGGTAACTTCCACTTCCTGTTCTCTTTCTCCATCATCCCTCTCTTTGTCCCTCTCTCTTCTTCCTGAGTCTCTCTCCTTCTCCCTCTTTATTTTCTCTGTTTTGCTCACCTCTTTTCCCTTTCTCTCTCTCGCTCTCTCCCTCCCAGGCCAGTCGTCAGCATGGCACCTTCTCAGCAGAGTCCAGTCGCAGCCTGTTGATCTGTCTGTTGTGGGTTCTGAAGAATGCAGATGAGTGTGTCCTACAGAAGTGGTTCTCTGACCTGTCTGTCTCCCAGCTCAACCGTCTGCTGGACATGCTCTACCTCTGTGTCTCCTGCTTCGAGTACAAGGTAACGTTGCACCTGGAGCACAAAAAAAGGATGCATGTTGTACTTTGTTTAGATCATTTGCATTAGTAGTGTAATGCCTCAATTCAGTAGAAGCACGTCAAGTGTATTGCCTCACCGACAGTCCTTTATTTCATTCCTGGATAAGACTGGATGGAAAGAAACGACTTTCAAATGGTTCTTTTGAATTTGTACTTCTATGAGTATGTTCTATGAGTTGGTCTTCAAATCTGAGAGCTTTCCTTATTTTTACAGGTTTCCTACTCTTTACTCTGTACTACTCCACATGCAGTGTTCCACCTACTCTTATATAATTTCTAATCCATTTTACCTCTCTTGGTGTGGTGCAGTAACCCTGTAACTTTTCTCCATCCTCATCATGGAAAAAGGCCCATGTTGTGTTCACCATGCAGGGGAAGAAGGCCTTTGAGCGCATGAACAGCCTGACCTTCAAGAAGTCCAAGGACATGAAGGTCAAGCTGGAGGAGGCCATACTGGGGAGCATCGGGGCGCGCCAGGAGATGGTCCGCCGCAGCAGGGGACAGCTAGGTACACTAGGTAACACGGAGTGCACACACACGTTGGGAAAAGGGATCTAAAAATGACCATTCAATCTTTCTCTCCTTTAACTTATCTTGCCCTTTCCCTCCCTCCCTCCCTCCCTCCCTCCCTCCCTCCCTCTCCTGTAGAGAGGAGTCCATCAGGCAGTGCCTTTGGCAGCCAGGAGAACCTGCGCTGGAGGAAAGACATGACACACTGGCGCCAGAACAGCGAGAGGATGGACAAGTATGCTTACCTTTTTACTGTGTGTGTGTGTGAGAGTTTGAGAAAAGTGTGAGTGTTTAGGCTGCTATCGGCCAGCATCATGTAATCAAAGGCAAGACGTCACAATACACTATGATAATCGTTTCTGCACAAGATAATGCATACCTCGCCATCTCACAGTCCACTCAGGCCCTATAGTGGGCTTCTTAAAAGAAACGAGAATCTAATTGAAATGAACAAGCCCACACTGAGAGAGCATATGTTTTGGAGTCCTGATCCTACAACAGAACAATGCATGCTGATGGATCCTATCCTATTGTATTTGGGTGATGATTGTCAGACACCTGTGCCTTTTTCCTCGGTCTCTGTGTGATTCTATCTGTGCTGTTAACTCATTCCTCCATATGTTCTCTGCTGTGTCTCTGTGTAGGAGCCACAGATCACTCAGGTATTGTATTGAATGGTGTCAACCTGGAGTCAGTGTGCTGCAGTGCTTTGAGTTCCTCCTGCTGCTTCAGTGACCCGAATCCTGACCCATTACCTCCGAACCCTGACCCCTGACCTCTCCTGTAACGGTGCTTGGGGTGTTTGTCTGTCTGGTGCCTGCAGTTGGCCTGCTGTGCTTTTAACCAGTGTGCTTCTCCTTTGGGTCCTGACTGATGTGTGTCTGTCTTCCCTATTCTGGGGTTAGATGGGTGAAATCAATGTGATTCTGACGCAGCTGGTAGGGTTAGTGAAGTTGTTCTCTTCTCAATGATTTGATGATTAGTATCTGTGACAATTCACACAGTAGAAAAAGGTAGACGATTGTACAGCATGTGTACTTTCCCTTATTAGAATGAAGTCTCTTCTGAAACAGTTCGACCGCTGTTTGTAACACTGACGTCATTAGTCAACTAAGATGCAGATACTACAACACTACCTAGAAGGACCCTCCAGCCTTACCCCTCTCCATCCCCCGGTGCCCCCCGGCCCTAACCCCCTTCTACCCTTACCCCTCTGCTGCCTAGCTCTCTCCCCCCGGTGGGGCAAGGGATGGAGGTGCGTTTGGGTCCCTGGTCCCCTGCTCTCCTCTGTGTGCTAGCTATGCCATTTCATGCAGTGTGTAGCTACCGTGTTTTGTGGACTCTGTGGTGAACCGTGTGAGTACCGTGTACTGTGCAGGTTTAGAGACAGTGTCCTACTACGCAACCCAGGGAGTCGAACCAAAACCCAAATCCAGGAGCCTTTAGTTGTTAGGTGTGTAACTCCTCATCAACAACAACTGTAACAACATAATCATAACCCCCCCCACCACCACCATCCTACTCCTCAACCCCTCCATCCATCCATCTATCCATACCAAGTCCCCTACAGTACTTTGCACATGGAAGACCTTCTTTCTGTGTGCAATGGCTTGAATGTGACTGACTGGCATGATGAGTGCTGTGGCATTCAAGGGGACCTCATGAATACGGAGCTGGCTGGCGGCCATTTTGGAGTGTGTCTGACCATCTGTCACTTCCTGTTTCCTGTGACAGGACCAGAGCGGAGCTGGAGCACGAAGCACTTATTGATGGTAACCTGGCAACCGAGGCCAACCTGATTATTCTGGACACTCTGGAGATCATCGTTCAGGTAGAAAGACACACACACAACATTCAGGTTGGACAATTGAGACAAATGTAGCTTCTGGGGACAATTGATTGATTGATGTATTATAATATGTGTATCTGCTGTCCGTCTGTATAGACGGTGTCTGTGACGGAGTCTAAGGAGAGTATCCTGGGTGGAGTGTTGAAGGTGCTCCTCCACAGTATGGCCTGTAACCAGAGTGCCGTCTACCTTCAACACTGCTTCGCTACACAGAGAGCTCTCGTCTCAAAGGTCAGATAAGTATATGTGTACGATCATGTAGTTATTCTTCGAGGGGTTGCAATTTTATGGGATTTTGTGAAATCATTTTGTACAATGTCTGCATACTGTAATTGTAATGTCTGTTTTTATATCTTTGTCTGTCCTGTATCATCCATTTCTCTGTGCGTACATGTGTAGTTCCCGGAGCTGCTGTTTGAGGAGGAGACAGAGCAGTGTGCTGACCTCTGTCTGCGTCTACTGAGGAACTGTAGCAGCAGTATCGGCACCATCAGGGCCCATGCCTCCGCTTCACTCTACCTGCTCATGAGGCAGAACTTTGAGATCGGCAACGTGAGTACAACATCAGGACAACACATAGCAAACACGGATACATAGAGTACTGTCTACCTGCCAGCTACGTTGCTATTTTCAATACAACTATTGATTCTCCACATGGGTTCCTTTTCAGGACATGTTAATGTACCTTTAGGTGTTCCATGTTCTCACTCCTACTGTCCCTGGTCCTTCTGTAGAATTTTGCGCGTGTCAAGATGCAGGTGACCATGTCCCTGTCCTCCCTGGTTGGAACGTCTCAGAACTTCAACGAGGAGTTCCTCCGACGTTCCCTGAAGACCATCCTGACCTACGGAGAGGAAGACCTGGAACTCCGGGAGACCACCTTCCCTGATCAGGTAACGCCACGGAGATATACTGGAGATCAATAGATCACTGACTTACTGACATTAAGCCTTTTGTTATTGTAGTACAAAACATTAGAACTACTTGTACAATATATTAAAGTACTACTTGTACAATATATTAAAGTACTACTTGTTCAATATATTAAAGTACTACTTGTCCAATATATTAAAGTACTACTCGTTCAATATACAACACAATGAAAATGTGTCAGACCTCCCAGAAAATGGATGATATGATAGGAAGTACCTTATCCAATCATGTGAGATGATGACACCTTGTTAAACACGCTTCATGTCTTAATCTGTATTTCAGGTCCAGGACCTGGTGTTCAACCTGCACATGATCCTGTCTGATACAGTCAAGATGAAGGAGCACCAGGAGGACCCAGAGATGCTCATAGACCTCATGTACAGGTATGGAAGACACACACACACACACACACACACACACACACACAGTGAGCTTTCCTTGAGTGTGTTGCTGTGTCTTTGTCCAGGATCGCTAAGGGTTACCAGACGTCTCCAGACCTGCGTCTGACGTGGCTGCAGAACATGGCGGGTAAACACTCTGAGAGGACCAATCACGCGGAGGCAGCCCAGTGTCTGGTGCACAGCGCCGCTCTGGTGGCAGAATACCTCAGCATGCTGGAGGACCGCAAGTACCTGCCGGTCGGCTGTGTCACCTTCCAGGTGAGGCCATGGGAGAGGTCTATTTTAGAACTGTGTAGATGTGGGTACTTTGTTTGGACCAGGCAGTCATCCTCAAACCTGCTCCTGGGGAGACGTAGTACTGCATGTTTTGTCCTAGCTTAGTGCCATCACAACTGACTCAACTAATGAATTGATATACAGAGTAACATGTTCTAAAGAAAATGAATACCATGATGAACCCATTACAGTATTATGTCCATGTCTAAATAACTTGTCTCTCTGCATCAGAACATCTCTTCCAACGTGCTGGAGGAGTCAGCGGTGTCTGATGACGTGGTGTCTCCCGATGAAGAGGGTATCTGCTCGGGGAAATACTTCACAGAGGCTGGTCTGGTGGGGCTGCTGGATCAGGCTGCTTCCTCCTTCTCCATGGTGAGTAGCTGCATATGGATGATTCAGGATGGGCAGATTATCAAGCCTACATTTGGATCACATTACAAACCTGCTGACAAATTCACACGTTTCTTTCACTCCCAGTCAAGTATTTAACCTCCAGACTCCACCAATCCCAGTATTTAACTCTAAAGCTGTGCAGTGTGCATAATACTAAACTCCCCCCTCCCAGGCTGGTATGTACGAGGCGGTGAACGAGGTGTACAAGGTCCTGATCCCCATCCACGAGGCCAGCCGGGACGCCAAGAAGCTGGCCACCATACATGGTAAACTACAGGAAGCCTTTGGCAAAATCGTGCACCAGGTAAATCCACATGCTTTTTCCATCTCCTGTATATACTGTAGGTATAGAGAACAGACAGGACTGTTACGTGCCCAGCAGACACTGTTACGTCAATGTGGAGGTTGTGTAGGACTGCCTGTCTATCTGGGATTCTGGGACCGTGTGTTTCAGACATAGAAACAGGACTTTGTCATGTACTGTGACTCCTGTACCGTGTGTGTTAAGCTCAAGGACCCACCAGTACAAGGACCCATTGTCTGTGGGTGGCATGCTGAAACTAACATGCCAAATACGTACACTTCCAGACAGACGCACGGTCACAAAACCCACTCACACACATTCGTACTCTCACACACATTGTTTATTATCACAAAGAATCACTGCACCGTTTTATAGAGGTCTCATAGACCCACAGACAAACATGAATTCACGCCACACTTCAGATACAGTCATTTAAACCCACACACTGCTCAATTTGTTCATATGCACACATAAACACACAATTACCAATGACCTGAACTGCTTTGCATGAAAACAATGATTTGCTGTTTTTCCCCAATGGAACTTTTATTTCCCCCTGGGAATTCAGAAAGAGGACCTGCCTACCCTGTCCTATAGATAGCTTTAAAGTGGCTATTCATTTAAATACAGTCTGCATGGGGTGACTATAGCAGTACAGCATGGCCTGTCCTAGAGGGGGGCCGCACTGTACCAACGTGACTAAACATGTGTTTTCATATTGTCCTGTGTTCTCTTTGTCACCACAGAGCACTGGCTGGGAGGTAGGTCGGTCGCTTAGTCATGGTTCCTGCTTGGCCCGCTCATTTACTTTCTGTCTACTTCATATGTATTATTTGCTAGTCCTGAGCCGTTATTGCTCTCGGCTGCACTGTTACTTTATACTGTACCATCCATTAACATCTACCTGCCTGGACTGGATGCTGTCCATCTGTCCCTCCGTCCATTCAACCAACTGTGGGACTGCTGATGCCATGTTACAGGCAGCAACCCCCCACACTTCTCTCCTCATTCTCCTCTTTCTCTCTTTCTGTGGAAGAGGAGATTGTTTTTTAATGCGACTGTTTTGGCAGGCCATGCATGGGAGCCCCAGTGTGACACTAATGACAAGTGTTGGTGAATGAATGCTTCACCTGTCTGCACCCCTGCCTTGTCAGACCATCTCTCTCATCAACGACAAACTGGTCATCTGCTCGCTCGCCTGTTGTCACAACTCATCTCATCTCCAGCCACAGGGTTCGATTTTAGTGCAAAGGATACACTCCCCAGGTTGTTCTCTAAAAACACACTCACACAAACAAATGAACCACAAAATAACAAACTATTTTTCTAAACTTGCATTTGCCGTATGCAGTTCCAACTGGATCCACATTTATTGAAGAGATAGAACATTTCTTCAAGAGGGTGCAAGTCAAAGTAATCTGGATTGTTTAATTTGTCCGACCCTTGATTTTGATGAGTTAATTTTTCTCCCTTTTTATTTGAAAAAGACAAACTAAATCGACCCCTGAGTTCTCTCGTTCATACGGCTGGTCTTCTGTTAACTGGTATTAACCTGGTCTGTTGCATGATAAGGATAGAGCACTCCTCCCTATTCTTCACAGAGGAAACTAAAGCACTGGGAGTACAGCCCCCTGAATAGTGTGTTTCTAGGGGCTGTGGAACTCACCACTTCACTACGCCTGCCTTTCTCTCTCTTCACTTCCTTTTGCTTCACTCTCTTTTCCTTGCATGTTTTGGATCCTCCACGTTGAGTTTGTGTTCTTTCTCAAAGTCAAAAGGAATGATATGTTTTTCCATTGGTGGTTGCTGTCAATTCTTTTTGTCTTGGTTTATGTTGTTGTTTCTGTTAGTTTCTCTAGTGAAGTACCTGAATCCTGATTTAAAATGTATTCTGTTTTCTCCTTTTGATTTCCCCGTTTGCCATGCCGACCCTTCCTTCCCACTTTACTTATTGTGTGTTGTGGTAAGTTCCTAGTCTGAGGGTTACTTAATTTCTGTTACATTTGAAAGGGGAACGTAATACAATGAACAATGCACTGACAAGGGCTGAGCCAAATGGCAGCGCAACTGATCACAAAAAAATATATACATTGTATTTCACTGTATACCTATACAGTATGTTGTGCTACTGTAAGGCTGTGTAAATAATTGTGCAATACACCATATAAGAGCAGTATTGGGAGCCTGAACCCTTCAGCCTTGAGTTGACCTGGTTTGGCTCAGTCCTGGCAGGTTTCTGTACACTTGATGCCACGTATATCCTCCAACCTCCCCCTCCTCTTCACACACCTGCCGCACGCACGCACACACACACACACACACCACACACACAACACACACACAACACGCACACACACACACAACACGCACACACACACACAACACGCACACACACACACACAACACGCACACACACACAACACACACACACAACACACACACCTATTTCCTTCCCACGGCTGTACTCCTTCCTGATCCTGAACAGCAGAGCTCTGTCTGCTAGACACGTGACTCCTGTTCCTTCCTTTTTCGCTCGCGCTTTGTGGATTTCTCTGTCCATCATCACCATCCCTGGCCTTCTATATGGTGTCATTCAGTTAGGCTTCTGCCTTAGCTGCTCTCAATGGCCTCTCACTCCCCTTCCATCTCTCTGTAAGCCTCCTCAAGGCATTGAGCTCAACCTGCCTCTGCTATTCTATGTCTCTCTCACGTGGATGATATGGATGTACTTCATGTTTACAACCTGAGCTTCTGTTCTGGTTCTACCTCTTGAATGCCCATTTTGATCACCAATCTCTGTCTATGCTGTCTCCATATTATAAACCACTTCTCAACAAAGTCTCTTTACTCTTTGGTAAAACACCTGGTTCCATCCTGAAGCATCATGGGTTAGTTATTCTAGTGCAGAATCAGGATTACCCAGGAGCTTTTCTGAGGGCACCAGATGGGCTCTGGGCCATGGGGACCTTAGATTGTGACACTCTTTACACACGTGTACATACACATACACACACACAGTTTCTGGGTCATTGCACATACTCCAATCTGATCAGCAATAACATCACTGGTCAACAAGGTTATAAATAGTACCTCTGAAGGTTGTTGATCAATTCAAACATGTATATCAGTATCTATTATGCTGAAGTTTGTATGTTTGTTTTATATTTGGTGTTGCAATTGAAGTGTTTGCTGATGATGAGAGAACTTAACCTCTATGGTTGAACTTGAACTCTGGTTTCCCTGAGTTGGATGGATTCCAACTAATGTATCAATAGTCTGGCTCTGACATAATCAGACTCTGTCACCACAGAGTTACTACCGTGTTTCATCCTTACAGTTCCGATGACATTCTGTGTAAAAGCAACATGTTTCGGCCATGTACTATGTATGCGCTCGTATTACATCTGCACAGAGTAAAACATGTTTTCTGTCTCACAGGATGGGAAGAGAATGTTTGGTACTTACTTCAGAGTCGGATTGTACGGCTCTAAATTCGGGGACTTGGATGAGCAGGAGTTTGTATACAAAGAGCCTGCCATCACCAAGCTAGCTGAGATCTCACACCGACTCGAGGTAGATGGCAGTTTGGAGGAGTGTGTCTTTAGGAATGGTCTCTTCTTTGTGAAATGGTGATGCTCTGCGTGTGTCCTGTGCTGTGTTGACTTTGTGTTCTGTGTGTTTGTTCTCTTAGGGGTTTTATGGCGAGCGCTATGGAGAAGACCAGGTGGAAGTCATTAAGGACTCCAATCCCGTGGACAAGTGCAAACAGGACCCAAATAAGGTGTGTGTTTGTGTGTTTGGATAAGGTTGGGGAGAGGGTTTGTGGATAAAGATATGATTCCAAATAATCACTTAATTGAATACAAATTGAATCAAAGCATGATCAAATAAATAGCCTTTTTGGTTATTAGAAGGTTATTGGTTATTAATTGGTTATGTGTATTTTAGTTAGTGTTGGTAAAGCATCATGTTAACCAGGCGTCACTGCTGTGTGTCCAGGCTTATGTCCAAATCACGTACGTGGAGCCGTACTTCGACACATACGAGATGAAGGACCGCATCACGTACTTTGACAAGAACTACAACCTGCGGCGGTTTGTCTACTGCACGCCGTTCACACTGGACGGGCGGGCGCACGGGGATCTGCACGATCAGTTCAAACGCAAAACCATCCTGACCACATCCCACGCCTTTCCCTACATTAAGACCCGTATCAACATCATCCACAAAGAGGAGGTGAGGCCCTAGGGTTTCATCTGACTGGCATGCAGCACCACAGGCAACACATCACTAGTACATGACCTCTACAACCTAACTCCTAGAGGGATCATCCACAGGTCAAACTACTCTCTTTTAGAGAAATCAACATATACAGACACACATTCATAAGACACACAGCACACACTTCTTTGTTTCTATACGTTCTATATAATCAGTGTTTCTAATTGTCTGATGTTCTCTCTCTGGTCCTGTTAGATCATCTCCATGCCCATCGAGGTGGCCATAGAGGATATGCAGAAGAAGACCCAAGAGCTGGCCTTCGCTACCCACCAGGACCCGTCTGATGCCAAGATGCTGCAGATGGTGCTGCAGGGGTCAGTTGGGACTACCGTCAACCAGGGACCTCTGGAGGTGGCACAGGTGTTCCTGTCAGAGATCCCCAGTGATCCTAAACTCTACAGACACCACAACAAACTACGCCTCTGCTTCAAAGACTTCACCAAGAGGTAAATGACACTGTTATTTTACAGTTAGTTGGAGTTTTTAAAGTAAGATTATGGACGCCCAATTTCCTGGGCATGAATGAATGTCAAATAAAAGAATGCATTAATTTCGATCCGAATGTGCAAATTGTCCAAATAGATACGCAAGGTAGATGGATTATTTTAAATATGGTATTGGACCATAAACAGATATGGCTCATTAACCTTTACGGACCAAATAATGATGATCCACAATTCTTTGACAATATATATAATAAATTATCAAGCCTGCAAGCAACTCAAGACAATATTATTATGGTGGGGGATTATAATACTGTTTTAAATAGCTCAATGGACCGAAAAGGAAATCACACCACAAACAATCACCCACATGCTCTTAAGGAAATTGTGAATGTCATGGATACATTAGAACTAGTAGATATATGGAGGCTTAAATATGCTGATCTAGTGAGATATACATGGCGGAGACTGAATCAAGCTAGTCGTCTTGACTTCTTTCTTATCTCATTCTCGTTGGCACCAAAAGTAAAAAAAAGTGTTGATAGGGGACAGAATGCGGTCGGACCGTCATATAATAGGCATATACATTACTCTGACTGAATTTCCACGTGGGCGAGGATATTGGAAATTTAATCAAAGCCTATTAGATGATAATTTATTTATAATTAGAACAAAGAAATTTATAACTGACTTTTTCCAACATAACATAGGTACAGCGAATCCCCTCATTGTATGGGACACCTTTAAATGTGCCTTTAGAGGCCATGCAATTCAGTACTCATCTCGAAAACAAAAGCAATTTAGGTCAAAAGAGTTTATACTAAGAAAGGAAATAGAAAGTCTAACAGAACAGATAGATGGCAATAAAAACTGTAACATAGAGGCTCAGAATAAATTAGAGGAAAAACAAAAAGAAATGGAAAAACTTATTCAAGAAAGATCAAGTGTAATATATTATAAAAATAAAGCAAACTGGATGGAATATGGGAAAAATGCACCAAATTATTTTTTAATCTTCAACATAGGAATGCTACCAAAAAGAACTTAATGAAACTGGTTACAATTGACGGAGTCACCCATAATTCACCTAATGATATTTTGAAGGAAGAAACAAAGTATTTTAAGCATATGTTTTCTTTTCAGTCGCCTCCATCTCCTCTAACTGAAGCTAATTGTAGAGATTTTTTTCCTATTGATAATGTCAAATTAACAGCCACACAGAAAGACTCATGTGAAGGTGAAATTACAGAGGAGGAACTTCTGGATGCAATTAAAGACTTTAAGTCCGGGAAAACTCCAGGGTTGGATGGCATACCAATCGAGGTATACCAAACCTTTTTTGATATACTAAGAGGACCGTTATTAGCATGTTTTAACCACTCCTATGTAAATGGTAGATTATCTGACACTCAAGAAGAAGGTCTGATCTCATTATTACTGAAACAGGATACAAGTGGAAAATATAAAGATCCAGTCCATTTACAAAATTGGAGGCCCCTTACACTTCAGTGTTGTGATGCAAAAATCCTAGCAAAATGTATAGCGCATAGAATTAAAAAAGGTATTGTCGGATATTATTCATTCTAATCAGACAGGTTTTTTACATGGAAGATACATTGGAGATAATATAAGGCAAGTATTGGAAACAATAGAACACTATGGAAAATATGGGAAACCAGGCCTGCTATTCATAGCAGACTTCGAAAAGGCATTTGATAAAGTTCGACTGGAATTTATATATAAATGCCTGGAGCATTTCAATTTTGGAGAATCTCTTATAAAATGGGTCAAAATCATGTATAGTAACCCTAGGTGTAAAATAGTAAATAATGGCTATTTCTCAGAAAGTTTCAAACTGTCAAGAGGAGTGAAACAAGGTTGTCCACTATCGGCATATCTATTTATTGTGGCCATCGAGATGTTAGCTATTAAAATCAGATCCAATAATAATATCAGAGGATTAGAAATACAGGGCTTAAAAACAAAGGTGTCATTGTACGCAGATGATTCATGTTTTCTTTTAGATCCACAACTAGAATCCCTCCACAGCCTCATAGAGGATCTAGATACATTTTCTAACCTCTCTGGATTAAAACCAAATTATGACAAATGTACTATATTACGTATTGGATCACTAAAAAATACAATTTTTACATTACCATGTAGTTTACCAATAAAATGGTCTGATGGTGATGTGGATATACTCGGAATACATATCCCAAAGGAAATAAATGATCTCACTTCAATAAATTTTAATAGAAAGTTAGCAAAAATAGATAAGATCTTACTACCATGGAAAGGAAAATACCTGTCAATTTGTGGAAAAAATCACCCTGATTAACTCTTTAGTATTATCCCAGTTTACCTATTTGCTTATGGTCTTGCCTACGCCTAGCAAACAGTTTTTTAAATTATATGAGACAAATATTCAATTCTATTTGGAACGGCAAGCCAGACAAAATTAAAAGAGCATATTTATATAATGAATATGAATTCGGAGGACAGAAATTATTAAATATTAAAGCATTAGACCTATCACTAAAATCTTCAGTCATCCAAAAGTTATACTTAAATCCGAACTGGTTCTCAAGCAAATTAGTAAGATTGTCTCACCCACTGTTCAAGAAAGGCCTTTTTCCCTTTATTCAGATTACAACCTCTCACTTTCAGTTATTTGAAAAGGAAATAATCTCCCAAATGTCACTATTTCTAAAACAAGCCATAGAAAGTTGGTTGCAATTTCAATTTAATCCTCCAGAAACGACAGAACAAATAATGCAACAAATATTGTGGTTAAATTCAAATATACTAATTGACAAAAAAACCTTTATTTTTTGACAGAATGTTTAAAAAAGGTATAATCTTCGTAAATGATATCATCGGTAGGACTGGTGGAGTTATGTCGCACATGCAGCTAACAAAAACATATGGAAATGTCTGCTCTACCCAAAATTACAACCAAATAATTGCAGCCTTACCGCAAAAGTGGAAGAGGAAAGTTGAAGGGGGAGAAAGTAAGGAACTTGTCTGTCGGCCTTGCATTAAAGAACATAATTGGTTAAGGAAAACTGTGATAAATAAAAAAGTATATCAGTTTCACTTAAGGACCAAAGGATTGACAGCAGTCCCATATAGATTGCAAAATAGTTGGGAAGAGATCTTTGACGTACCGATCCCATGGCATAGTGTTTATGAACTGACACGCAAAACGACACCGGATTCAAAATTAGAATCTTTCAATTTAAATTATTATATAAAATTCTTGCTACCAATAGAATGTTATTTATATGGGGGATACAATCTTCCCAGCTCTGCAGAATTTGCTGTGAAGAGATAGAATCATTAGATCATTTGTTTTGGTTCTGTCCATTTGTAGCTTGTTTTTGGACACAGGTCCAGGAATGGCTAAAGGATTGCAATATTTACCTGGAACTAACCTTGCAGATAGCATTACTGGGTGATCTGAAAAGTCATAGTCAATCAATCAATAATATAATAATACTTTTAGCAAAAATGTTTATTTTTAATTCACAATCTGTAGAAGCAATGAGAATAGAAAGGTTCAGAACTTTTGTAAAACATCACAGTATGGTTGAAATATATATGGCAAATAGAAATCCTATATGGATGGTGTTAAGAGATAGATGGGAGGTATTGAATAGAGTTGAAGGATGGGACTAATAACAAATAACAACAAATAATAACAAAGATAGCTAATAATGTAAGCATACTGTGTCCATAATAAGTATATAGGTTGTATGTTGGGAGCTTTTGGGAAAGAGCACAGTTAGAAAGATATGGCATTTAGAAGCAAACCGGATGGACATCATGAAAATGATCGGAGAGGTTGAGAGTAGAAGAAGTTTAGGAGCAAAAAAATAAATATATATATATATATATATATATATAGATAGATAGATAGATAGATAGATAGATATAGAATTATTGTAAAATTAACTCTGTCTATAAGGTGTAGATAGTAAGTATAGACCGGAAGTAGAGGCCTGGGCGTTGTTGTTCACTAATTTACTCCAAGTAGGGAAAGGATGGTGGGGTTGAAAAGTAATAAAGGGGAATATATATATAAAAAATAAAAAAAACATGGGGGATTGGAAGTGATGCAGACAATTACATTGATAGAAGATACAATCTATCTGCAATATTAAGCTGATCCATCCCCCAAAAAAAAAAAAAAAAAAAGAATGCATGCAAAATTGCTTCTGCCAAGTTCCTTCGGACTTATGTGTAAGGCATGTTGAAGTGCAGTGCTCACGCCTCTCCTATCCTCCATCCCCAGGTGTGAAGATGCCCTGCGTAAAAACAAGAGTCTGATTGGTCCAGACCAGAAGGAGTACCAGAGGGAGTTGGAGAGGAACTACCATCGCCTGAAGGAGGCGCTACAACCACTCATCTGCAGAAAGATACCCCAGCTTTATAAACCTGTGCTGCAGGTCAACTCTCACAGGTGTGTGCGCATGTTCACGTGCACGTGTAGACAAGCAGGAACATACTCTTTCATTTTAGTGTTTTTATGATATGCATTTGGACATATATCTGATATTGCACGTGTTCGCTCTGACTGTTCATGCATCCCCCCCCACATAAATATGATATTTTGCTTGTGCTTCTGTTACATGCAGCAAACGGACAGCTTGACCAGGTAGTTTGGTATTCTCTGATTGGAACCTTCTCTGTAAAACTGTCTGCACTGGGTCTCTACAGGGTGGAAGGTTATATCCATGTCCAATCCGGTATGGCTTCCCCATATTTCACTAACTTTACACTGTGCTTTTTCCCCCCACAGAGATTCCTTCAGCAGAATGAGTCTCCGCAAGCTTGAACTTTGAAGATGAAGAGAAATTGAAGAATCACAACCTTAATTTATTCATGTGTAAATACTGAGAGTCAGTGTCTTCAGAAAGTCAGTGTTCCCCATAGCCAGCGGAAGGAAAGCTAAAGTGTTACTACGAACTCGGTACATCATTCCAGTGTCTTATTCGTTTACAGGCAGCCTGTTACGCAATCAGTGGGTTTAACAAAGTGGAACTTACTACGTACAATGTGTCAAATCTGTATACATATTTCATGTGTGCACTTTCTTTTTTCGTGTATCATTGCATTTTATGACTTTAAAGTTTATTATTTAATCCAAAATGAGAAAAAAAACTAGCAAAATATGTGCCACCACTCTTTGTCATAATGCTTTCTTTTTAGTTAAGATACATTTGTTTAAAGTTAAGGAAATGTTTTAAACATCATGAATAGTTTTATGTCGTTTTTGTTTACTTTAAGTATTTTACTAAATCATTATTTTAATGTCCAATGGATGCACTGGTATTTTCTTTGTGATGGGGGATTTCAATGGAATATGGGTTTCCCAGTCAGGGAAAGATTTCCATGGTCATCTATAAACAAATTCAAGCATGTCACCTGAAATACAAAATGAGATCAGAGAGGGGCGACGCGAGAGGGATAACTGGGCCAAAGATTATGGATATGCTGACAAGATACTTGTCTCTCCGCCCTAACAATGGGGGGAGTCGTCCACAAAGCAGAACAGATGTCTGTCTAGCTCCTGCCTATCCTTTCTTTGGATTGGTGGATACATCTCTTTATTGTAATAGATTTTTTAAATATTTTATGAGGGTTGTTGACGTCAACCGCCTGTATTCAATGGAGAGAGATGCTATGCTACTAGCCTCATGTAATGAATATGCATTACCATTCCGATATCAGTAGCGGTGCGTGGGTAACATCACTGGGGAAGCCAAGCCAGAAAAAATGCCATATTACATGTGTTGTGATAATTGCGTTGTTTGCTCTGTAACCTGTTAGTTGATATACCTTGCGACCGTGATATATAGGCCTAAGGCCGAGACAATAAGAAGACACATTTGCAGAATAAATTCAACCACACCTTTGTTTCATCACAAAACCGGAGCGCAACCTCTGTCCGGTGAAGTCCACAAAGCATATAGCATGTAACAAACAGTTACATGACCTACAGCATGGTCAAGCAAGTTAAGGTTTCCGACATTTTCAGACCACTAAACAACTATTGATTTAGAACCACAGAGTTAACGCAAGTCGCAAAAGAAAACAGGAGCTGCCACCACTCTTCCAGCACCATTTCAGCTTCAATATTTCTACATCAAATCACCTATGCTTAGTCTAATACAGTGACAACTAAAAGATACCAAAAACAATTGTCCAATCAACATAAGCTAAATATGATGTGGGTGTCCATGGTTCTGATTTCTGTGTTCATTCAAGTAGAAAAAACATGTTGACTCACCCTACTTGTAGAAAAATGCCAATGCCATCCTCTTTCATGTTGACGATACGGTCTATCACTCTGTCATACAGTACACGCTTTTATTTTTTGTTGTCCTAGGCTACCTGGCTAAAATGCTTGCTCGCTAGCCTAACTTCCTTTCATGGGCAACGAGGACAACAAAACAACACAACGAGATGCAACAATTCAAGTTGTTTCTGTCAACGTATTGCTCTCGATGTGATGCGAGTGAAGTGTCAAATCCAAACTGGCTTCCCTTTACACTTTGTTTTGAGCTAACTCAGCCTCAAGGGAGGCCAAATGCTCGCTGGCTTCTCTTGAATTTAATGCTATGGGCGGCAACAATGTCATACTCTTTTTGACCAGACAGAATCAGATAGATGGCCTACACATACAGAGGAAGAGGGGCGTTGTTTCGCTCGCTCTGATGCTTTCTCTGGTGAGATACATTCAGCCTCTTGCGAATTGAAGGAAAATTATGAAACCGAGAGACGAAAGATACATTATTTTACAGTGCATTCGCAAAGTATTCAGACCCCTTGACTTTTTCCACATTTTGTTATGTTACAGCCTTATTCTAAAATAGATGAAATTGTTTTTTTTATTCTCATCAATCTACACACAATACCCCATGATGACAAAGCAAAACCAGGTTTAGAAAGTTTTGCACATTTATTAAAAATAAAAATAAACATCACTTACATAAGTATTCATACCCTTTACTCAGTACTTTGAAGCATTTTTGACAGCGATTACAGCCTCGAGTCTTCTTGGGTATGACGCTACAAGCTTGGCACGCCTGTATTTCGGGAGTTTCTCCCATTCTTCTCTGCAGATCCTCTCAAGCTCTGTCAGGTTGGATGGGGAGCGTCGCTGCACAGCTATTTTCAGGTCTCTCCAGAGATGTTCAATTGGGTTCAAGTCCGGGCTCTGGCTGGGCCACTCAAGGACATTCAAAGACTTGTCCCTAAGCCACTCCTGCGTTGTCCTGTTGGAAGGTGAACCTTTGCCCCAGTCTGAGGTCCTGAGAGCTCTGGAGCAGGTTTTCATCAAGGATCTCTCTGTAATTTGCTCCGTTTATCTTTCCCTCGATCCTGACTAGTCTCCCAGTTCCTGCTGCTGAAAAACATCCCCACAGCATGATGCTGCCACCACCACGCTTCACCGTAGGGATGGTATTGGCTAGGTGATGAGCGGTGCCTGGGTTCCTCCAGATGTGACACTTGGCATTCAGGCCAAAGAGTTCAATCTTGGTTTCATCAGACCATGGGAATCTTTTTCTCATGGTTTGAGAGTCCTTTAGGTGCCTTTTGGCAAACTCCAAGCAGGCTGTCATGTGCCTTTTACTGAGGAGTGGCTTCCGTCTGGCCACTCTACCATAAAGGTATGATTGGTGGAGTGCTGCACAGATGGTGACCTTCTGGAAGGTTCTCCCATCTCCACAGAGGAACTCTGGAGTACTCCCTGACCAAGGCCCTTCTCCCCGATTGCTCAGTTTGGCCGGGCGGCCAGCTCTAGGAAGAGTTTTGGTGGTTCCAAACTTCATCCATTTTAAGAATGATGGAGGCCAGTGTTCTTGGGGACCTTCAATGCTGCAGAAATGTTTTGGTACCCTTCCCCAGATCTGTGCCTCGACACAATCCTGTCTCGGCACTCTACGGACAATTCCTTCGACCTCATGGCTTGGTTTTTGCTCTGACATGCACTGTCAACTGTGGGACCTTACAGTGGGGGAAAAAAGTATTTAGTCAGCCACCAATTGTGCAAGTTCTCCCACTTAAAAAGATGAGAGAGGCCTGTAATTTTCATCATAGGTACACGTCAACTATGACAGACAAATTGAGAAAAAAATATCCAGAAAATCACATTGTAGGGTTTTTAATGAATTTATTTGCAAATTATGGTGGAAAATAAGTATTTGGTCACCTACAAACAAGCAAGATTTCTGTCTCTCACAGACCTGTAACTTCTTCTTTAAGAGGCTCCTCTGTCCTCCACTCGTTACCTGTATTAATGGCACCTGTTTGAACTTGTTATCAGTATAAAAGACACCTGTCCACAACCTCAAACAGTCACACTCCAAACTCCACTATGGCCAAGACCAAAGAGCTGTCAAAGGACACCAGAAACAAAATTGTAGACCTGCACCAGGCTGGGATGACTGAATCTGCAATAGGTAAGCAGCTTGGTTTGAAGAAATTGTAGTGTCTGAGGGATTATGACTTCGCTAATGTTTTCAAAGTGGAACCTGAGAGGATGTTTATTCAGTTTTAGGGGGAGCAGTTTTAGAGGGACACCCCATAGAACAGAGGAAGTATGTTGTGTGGAGACAGGTGATTGGTCAGTATGGGAAACCACCCATATCCTGGTAAAGATTATAAGTACTGGTTTGAGACAAAGAAGATCAGAACAGACATATTATTTTGGGACACTGTTCTCCAGATGCTGCAGACGTCTGTAAACTTATGCTGAAATCTTGTGATATAAATAAAACGTATAATCAAAGTACAGTATAAGCGGACTCCTTGGTTTCACAGCATAATTAGCAACGTTTACTCGACACAACAAAATCAACTGTGGGAGCAATTATTAGGAAATGGAAAACATACAAGACCACTGATAATCTCCCTCGATCTGGGGCTCCACGCAAGATCTCACCCTGTGGGGTCAAAATGATCACAAGAACGGTGAGCAAAAATCCCAGAACCACACGGGGGGACCTAGTGAATGACCTGCAGAGAGCTGGGACCAAAGTAACAAAGCCTACCATCAGTAACACACTACGCCGCCAGGGACTCAAATCCTGCAGTGCCAGACGTGTCCCCCTGCTTAAGCCAGTACATGTCCAGGCCCGTCTGAAGTTTGCTAGAGTGCATTTGGATGATCCAGAAGAGGATTGGGAGAATGTCATATGGTCAGATGAAACCAAAATATAACTTTTTGGTAAAAACTCAACTCGTCGTGTTTGGAGGACAAAGAATGCTGAGTTGCATCCAAAGAACACCATACCTACTGTGAAGCATGGGGGTGGAAACATCATGCTTTGGGGCTGTTTTTCTGCAAAGGGACCAGGACGACTGATCCGTGTAAAGGAAAGAATGAATGGGGCCATGTATCGTGAGATTTTGAGTGAAAACCTCCTTCCATCAGCAAGGGCATTGAAGATGAAACGTGGCTGGGTCTTTCAGCATGACAATGATCCCAAACACACCGCCCGGGCAACGAAGGAGTGGCTTCGTAAGAAGCATTTCAATGTCCTGGAGTGGCCTAGCCAGTCTCCAGATCTCAACCCCATAGAAAATCTTTGGAGGGTGTTGAAAGTCTGTGTTGCCCAGCGACAGCCCCAAAACAAAGCCTCATAGCACAGGGTCTGAATACTTATATAAGGTATTTTTTGTAAAAAGATTAAACATTTGCAAAAATGTCTAACCTGTTTTCACTGTCATTATGGGGTATTGTGCGTAGATTGAGGTAAAATATTTTTTAAATCCATTTTAGAATAAGGCTGTAACAAAATGTTGAAAAAATTCAAGGGGTCTGAATACTTCCTGAATTCACTGTATGTTTATTTTATTTTTTGTAAAATTTTGTGGGGAAGCCTGGCTTCCCTTGGCATCAACAAGCCAATGGGGGGGCAGTATGAAAAATAATAATAATGTATGCACTCACTAACTGTAAGTCGCTCTGGATAAGAGCGTTGCCAGAAGTCCTACTTACATCCGTACATTCGTTACAATTTAAGCATTGCGAAACTTATATTAGATCACATAAACCTCATGCAAATAAGCCATTACATTTTTTGGGGGACCAAATTCGACACACTCATTGACCTCCATACGAAAACTCCTTGCTTGGTGGGCAAAACAATGAAAATACGCCACGTGCTGGAGGGAGACAGATTTGGGCCTCCCTCTTCCTCTGACTGGGCCCTAAATCAGTCTGGTTGTCCCTAGTTACCACAGCCACAAAGTCATAAGCCCCGCCTATTTCTACAATTTATCTTCATAAAATGTGATTTTAAACCTAAACTTAACCACACTGCTAACCTTATGCCTAACCTTAATTTAAGACCAAAAAGCTAATTTTAGTTTTCATTATTTTTGGGGGTGACTGTGCTGGTGGGAACCAGTGGAAACCGTTCTGCCTGTTCACACGCGTTTCTGCCCTCTCATTGGCTAGAATGGCCCCACCTGATCTTTCCTCCTCCACAATGCCTTACATTTTTGAAGACATGTATTTTTATTGTTAGAGCGGCCACTGGAGTATCTGGTCATTGTAATGTATAATCTGTGACGAGAAGCAATGCCACCAAATATCTTTTAAAATTAACCAAGATAGATAATAGCCCGTGGTTTCAAATTGAAACAAATTAGTCATAGTGGGCAGAACAAGCAAGGAGGTGGGCAGAGCTAAGCACGAGATAGCGAGATCCTATTGGCGCGTTCTAAAATAATTTGCATATTTCCGTTAGGGGACGTCTACTCTGAAGTGCGCGTGTACAGTAACTCAATTCGCCTTTGCGCTCCTTCTAAACAACACCAGTTTGGCAAAGGGTAAAGTCAAATAAACATAGTCCACTCTGTTCATAACCGATTCTAATTTTGGGAACAGAAAACTGTATTGAGATCAAAAGTTTCATAGATGAGACAATTTGCAGAATATCGTTCAAAATCCATCTCGTTCTATTTTCTCCCACTGCCGGTCAATGGGCTTCCTCTCACCTTTTTTTTTTTACCCTTTTTTTCTTCCCTAATTCAAATCTGTCATTCAGTCATTGGTTAATTTGTGGGACGCGCGGCGTGAAGAACGTTTAGTTGTAGGTGTAGTAATCTTAATAATAATTTGGGAAGTACAATCACGTTCGGAGGGAGGACTAACCCATTTATCAGGGTAAGTATGATTAAAATCGTATTGTAAGACTATCCATATAGAACATATTATGGGAAGAAGAAGGCTGTGTTGGACGAAAATATCACCTCGTAAATTCCGTGATGTGGAACCTTCACACGCACACGGTTGTAGTCCACTTGACAGACGGATAATCAATGATTTGCTCAAGTGTTTTATGAGGAAGGGGACGGGATACTTGAGTAAAAAAGTAAAGATACCATAATAGAAAATGACTCAAGTAAAAGTGAAAGTCACCCAGTAATATACTACTTGAGTAAAAGTCGAAGTATTTGGTTGTAGATACACTTAAGTATCAAACGTGAATGTAATTGCTAAAATATACTTAAGTATCAATAGTAAAAGTATGAATCATTTCAAATACCTTACATATAGCAAACCAGGCTGCACCCTTTTTTTTTGCCAGGGGCACACTCCAACACTCAGACATCATTTAAAACGAAGCATGTGTGTTTAGTGAGTGCCAGATCAGAGGCAGTAGGGATTACCAGGGATGTTCTCTTGATAAATGCGTTAATTGGACCATTTTCCTGTCCTGTTAAACATTCAAAATGTAACTAGTACTTTTGGGTATCAGGGGAAATGTATGGCATAAAAAGTACATAATTTTATTTAGGAATGTAGTGAAGTAAAAGTTGGCAAAAATATAAAAAGTAAAGTACAGATACCCCAAAATACGACGTAAAATCACATTGTATTTGTCACCTGCACCAAATACCTTACAGTGAAACGCTTACTTACAAGCCCTTAACCAACAATAAAGCTTTAAGAAAATAGTTAAGAAAATATTTACTAAATAAACTAAAGTAAAACATACAATAAAATAACAATAATGAGACTATACAGTGAGGGAAAAAAGTATTTGATCCCCTGCTGATTTTGTACGTTTGCCCACTGACAAAGAAATGATCAGTCTATAATTTTAAAGGTAGGTTTATTTGAACAGTGAGAGACAGAATAACAACAACAAAAATCCATGTCAAAAATGTTATGAATTGATTTGCATTTTAATGAGTGTGGGGATCTATTTTCTTATAACTAGATGTGATGCCTAGCTTAGAAATAATACATTAATGATTAAACATAATAGGTTTGTGCTGTACTGATATAGATTGGTCAACATAACAAGCTGTGATTCATGTGAGGAGCTGTTAGGGAGTAGGGGGAGATAAGGCTTGTGATTCTCACATACACAAACACTGCCTCTTTGTTAGACCCCTCAAGGACATGTGTACTGCAAAAGTGCTGACTCTCTGGACAAGTTGCAAAGCAACTTACACCTGGCAACAGTGAAGCGCCAAGGGGCTGGGACCAGCCTGTGCGCCAACGATAGGCTGAGTAAGTCTAAACCACGCTCAGTCTCTACTCTCTACTCAGGGAGCGGGAACTATCTCTGTCAGAGTATTTAAAGAAGAACTTATAACAATGGACCAGTTCTCTGACGGCCCTGCGTGGTTTTTCAGTGAGCCCGTATACGAACTTTCATACATATCATATATACATTTGCATATAATAAATGTAGCTTGAATTGAATACCTCTTGATCATGTTTTCTCTTATTCCAATACCAGATTTGAACTAACGCTATTCTAACATGAGGGAAATAAGTATTTGACCCCTCTGCAAAACATGACTTAGTACTTGGTGGCATAACCCTTGTTGGCAATCACAGAGGTCAGACGTTTCTTGTAGTTGGCCACCAGGTTTGCACACATCTCAGGAGGGATTTTGTTCCACTCCTCTTTGCAGATCTTCTCCAAGTCATTAAGGTTTCGAGGCTGACGTTTGGAAACTCGAACCTTCAGCTCCCTCCACAGATTTTCTATGGGATTACGGTCTGGAGACTGGCTAGGCCACTCCAGGACCTTAATGTGCTTCTTCTTGAGCCACTCCTTTGTTGCCTTGGCCGTGTGTTTTGGGTCATTGTCATGCTGGAATACCCATCCACGACCCATTTTCAATGCCCTGGCTGAGGGAAGGAGGTTCTCACCCAAGATTTGACGGTACATGGCCCCGTCCATCGTCCCTTTGATGCAGTGAAGTTGTCATGTCCCCTTAGCAGAAAAACACCCCCAAAGCATAATGTTTCCACCTCCATGTTTGACGGTGGGGATGGTGTTCTTGGGGTCATAGGCAGCATTCCCCCTCCTCCAAACATGGCGAGTTGAGTTGATGCCAAAGAGCTCCATTTTGGTCTCATCCACAACACTTTCACCCAGTTCTCCTCTGAATCATTCAGATGTTCATTGGCAAACTTCAGACGGGCATGTATATGTGCTTTCTTGAGCAGGGGGACCTTGCGGGCGCTGCAGGATTTCAGTCCTTCACGGCGTAGTGTTTTACCAATTGTTTTCTATGGTCCCAGCTGCCTTGAGGTCATTGACAAGATCCTCCCGTGTAGTTCTAGAACATTTGTGGGCAGAACTGAAAAAGCGTGTGCGAGCAAGGAGGCCTACAAACCTGACTCAGTTACACCAGCTCTATAAGGAGGAATGGGCCAAAATTCACCCAACTTATTGTGGGAAGCTTGTGGAAGGCTACCCGAAATGTTTGACCCAAGTTAAACAATTTAAAGGCAATGCTACCAAATACTAATTGAGTGTATTACTTCTGACCCACTGGGAATGTGATGAAAGAAATAAAAGCTGAAAGAAATCATTCTCTCTACTATTATTCTGACATTTCACATTCTTAAAATAAAGTGGTGATCCTAACTGACCTAAAACAGGGCATTTTTACTAGGATTAAATGTCAGGAATTGTGAAAAGCTGAGTTTAAATGTATTTGGCTAAGGTGTTTGTAAACTTCTGACTTCAACTGTACATTTACAAATTACCTTGACTAACCTGTACTCCCGCACATTGACTCGGTACCGGTACCCCCTGTGAGGGAAAAAAGTATTTGATCCCCTGCTGATTTTGTATGTTTGCCCACTGACAAAGAAATGATCAGTCTATAATTTTATTGGTAGGTTTATTTGAACAGTTAGATACAGAAAAACAACAACAAAATTAAGAAAAATGCATGTCAAAAATGTTATAAATTGATTTGCATTTTAACGAGGGAAATAAGTATTTGACCCCCTCTCAATCAGAAAGATTTCTGGCTCCCAGGTGTATTTTATACAGGTAACGAGCTGAGATTAGGAGCACACTCTTAAAGGGAGTGCTCCTAATCTCAGTTTGTTACCTGTATAAAAGACACCTGTCCACAGAAGCAATCAATCAATCAGATTCCAAACTCTCCACCATGGCCAAGACCAAAGAGCTCTCCAAGGATGTCAGGGACAAGATTGTAGACATACACAAGGCTGGAATGGGCTACAAGACCATTGCCAAGCAGCTTGGTGAGAAGGTGACAACAGTTGGTGTGATTATTCGCAAATGGAAGAAACATAAAAGAACTGTCAATCTCCCTCGGCCCGGGGGCTCCATGCAAGATCTCACCTCGTGGAGTTGCAATGATCATGAGAACGGTGAGGAATCAGCCCAGAACTACACGGGAGGATCTTGTCAATGATCTCAAGGCAGCTGGGACCATAGTCACCAAGAAAACAATTGGTAACACACTACGCCTTGAAGGACTGAAATCCTGCAGCGCCCGCAAGGTCCCCCTGCTCAAGAAAGCACATATACATGCCCGTCTGAAGTTTGCCAATGAACATCTGAACGATTCAGAGGAGAACTGGGTGAAAGTGTTGTGGTGAGATGAGACCAAAATGGAGCTCTTTGGCATCAACTCAATTCGCCGTGTTTGGAGGAGGAGGAATGCTGCCTATGACCCCAAGAACACCATCCCCACCGTCAAACATGGAGGTGGAAACATTATGCTTTGGGGGTGTTTTTCTGCTAAGGGGACAGGACAACTTCACCGCATCAAAGGGGCGATGGACGGGGCCATGTACCGTCAAATCTTGGGTGAGAACCTCCTTGTCACGATCGTTCAAGGAAGTGACGGACCAAGGCGCAGCGTGATATGCGTACATTCTTTATTTTCAGTACACAACACGAACCAAAACAACAAAACAAACGATACGTGAAGTCCTGGGTTGAACACAAACCTTCCGGAACAAGATCCCACAATAAACAGTGCCAAACAGGCTGCCTAAGTATGGTCCCCAATCAGAGACAACAAGCTACAGCTGCCTCTGATTGGGAACCACCCTGGCCAACATAGAAATACACGAACTAGAACAAAACATAGAAAATAACACATAGAAAATCCACACCCTGGCTCAACATATGAGTCCCCAGAGCCAGGGCGTGACAGTACCCCCCAAAGGCGCGGACTGCGAGTGCGCCAACCAAACACAAGAGTGTAGGGGCCGGGTGGGCATTCCGCCTCGGAGGCGGATCCGGCTCCGGGCGTGACCACCACTCTCTCTCTACCCCCCCGTAGCGCCCCTGGTCTGGTCTGGCCCCGCTGGCCGGAGCTGGACTGGACATCGGTGGAGCGGATTGCTCTGGCTCCGGTGTGGAGCAGCTGACCGGTGCCGGACCAGGCTGGCGACGCGCACCACTGGCTTGGTGCGGGGAGCAGGAACGGGCCGGACCAGGCTGACGACGCGCACCACTGGCTTGGTGCGGGGAGCAGGAACGGGCCGGACCGGGCTGGCGACACGCACCACTGGCTTGGTGCGGGGAGCAGGAACAGGCCCGACCGGGCTGGCGACGCGCACCACTGTCTTGGTGCGGGGAGAAGGAACAGGCCGGACCGGGCTGGCGACGCGCACCACAGGCTTGGTGCGAGGGACAGGAACAGGCCGGACCGGGCTGGCGACGCGCACCACTGGCTTGGTGCGGGGAGCAGGAACGGGCCGGACCGGGCTGACGACGCGCACCACAGGCTTGGTGCGAGGGACAGGAACGGGCCGGACCGGGCTGACGACGCGCACCACTGGCTTGGGGAGCAGGAACGGGCCGGGACTGGCGGCGACGCGCACCACAGGCTTGGTGCGAGGGACAGGAACAGGCCGGGCTGGACTGTGGAGACGGACTGGAGGTCTGGAACGGAGAGCTGACACAACCCGTCCCGGCTGAATGCCTATTTCCACACACTCTGTGTGAGGCATCAGCACAGGACGTACAGGGCTGTGCACTCGTACTGACACTACAGCACGTGGCACTGGCGCAGGATATCCGGGACCGAGGAGGGGTACTGGAGGCCACGAGCGTTGAGCCGGCACACTCCGTCCTGGCTGCAAGCCCACCGGAACACTCGCGGCACAGTACGTAGCTCCGCATAACTCGGAACCTGCCCAGTCTCACGCTGCCTAGCCTGAGTACGGGGAGTTGGCTCTGCTCTACCTCTAGGCTCCGCCAACCACCCTTCCAGCCCCCCAAACCTGGTGGCCTCCTCTCCTAAATCGCCGATGCGCCCTGTAGCTGCCTCCAGCAGCCCCGTCGTCCATGCCGTGTGCCCCCCCAAAAACATTTCTTGGGGTTGCCTCTCGCGTGTCCGTCGTCGGCACGGTTGGTGCCGTTTCTCCTCTCTTGCCAGGGCCTGTACCTTTGCCCAGGGCCCTCTGCCCGCGAATATGTCCTCCCAAGACCACCATTCGCCCACCTGGGACATCGCCAACTCCTCCTGCTTGGCACGCTGCTTGGTCCTTTTATGGTGGGATCTTCTGTCACGATCGTTCAAGGAAGTGACGGACCAAGGCGCAGCGTGATATGCGTACATTCTTTATTTTCAGTACACAACACTAACCAAAACAACAAAACAAACGATACGTGAAGTCCTGGGTTGAACACAAACCTTCCGGAACAAGATCCCACAATAAACAGTGCCAAACAGGCTGCCTAAGTATGGTCCCCAATCAGAGACAACAAGCTACAGCTGCCTCTGATTGGGAACCACCCTGGCCAACATAGAAATAGACGAACTAGAACAAAACATAGAAAATAACACATAGAAAATCCACATCCTGGCTCAACATATAAGAGTCCCCAGAGCCAGGGCGTGACACTCCTTCCCTCAGCCAGGGCATTGAAAATGGGTCATGGATGGGTATTCCAGCATGACAATGACCCAAAACACACGGCCAAGGCAACAAAGGAGTGGCTCAAGAAGAAGCACATTAAGATCCTGGAGTGGCCTAGCCAGTCTCCATACCTTAATCCCATAGAAAATCTGTGGAGGGAGCTAAAGGTTCAAGTTGCAAAACGTCAGCCTCGAAACCTTAATGACTTGGAGAAGATCTGCAAAGAGGAGTGGGACAAAATCCCTCCTGAGATGTGTGCAAAACTGGTGGCCAACTACAAGAAACGTCTGACCTCTGTGATTGCCAACAAGCGTTTTGCCACCAAGTACTAAGTCATGTTTTGCAGAGGAGTCAAATACTTATTTCCCTCATTAAAATGCAAATCAATTTATAAAATTTTTGACATGCGTTTTTCTGTTTTTTTTTTTCTTTCCATTTTTGTTGTTAATCTGTCTCTCACTGTTCAAATAAACCTACCATTAAAATTATAGACTGATCATTTCTTTGTCAGTGGGCAAACGTACAAAATCAGCAGGGGATCAAATACTTTTTTCCCTCACTGTATGTATATGTATGTATTTGTATGTATGTATATATATATTTATATGTGTGTATATATATATATATATATATATATATATATATATATATATATATATATATATATATATATATATATATATATATATATATATATATATATATATATATGAGGATCTTCAGATCTTCTGCTCCAATGTGCTTTGAGAGGAAGACGATGAGGGTGGACGTGAGGAATCAGGTAAATACAATTGAGATGCACCTATAGGATCATGTGCCTAGTTCAGGGGAATGTAATGTATTTCCAGTTCATTTTGGGTTGTAGCAAAACAAATGCACATAATACTACGTGAGGGTCCTGCTCATCAGAAGCCACTAAATCATGACACAAAGATACAATAACTTACTAAAATGTCTGTGCTGTGGGTGGTTTGTTTGCACTTCAAGATCTAATATATAGACTTAAAGGTTATGTTATTGTTCATTTGGTTACTTTTCCTAACAGTCTCTGGACTCATAGCCACATGTTTTGTCTCTAAACCAGCATGATGACCTCTCCTGTGGGCCTCAGTGGACTGGGTTTTATTTCAGAGCACACAATAAAAGTTGTTCATTAATTTTTTTAAGGAATGATCATGTCATCACATACCACTACACATGACACCACAGCACTGGTATGACTTGTACATCGACTTAACATTAGTATGGTCTCTACAGTTAACATAAAGTACCCACAATAAGGGAGGATATTATATTTTAATCATAATATTGTTTTTGATCATAATGGTAGGTAGGTTTAATCATATTTTAACAATACGTCTGAAACCCCTTCATGAATCTACTCTGACTTCCTCCCTGTCTTTGTGATCAGTGTTTGTCATTACTGAGTGGTCTCTGGGGTTGAGAATAGTGTGTTACTCAGGGAGAGAGGGCATGGCTGTGGGGACCCTCGCTCCCTCTCAAGGGCTCTCTACTGTTCCAATCATCACACTGTTGCATGGCAACCAACCCCACTGATTGCCGTGGTGATTCCAGCGTGGAGCTTCTTATTAACGGGCGCCAAAACAGATGTCTCAGGGGGGCTTTGATAGCATACTGTATCATTCATACAGACACGCAGGCACACACATACAGACAAAGACACTAGAACACACACCAATGCCTGTACACAAACAAATCCATCCACATATATTAATTGTACATAGATATGTATAGTGATTTTAAGCTGTTAAGTCATTCTAAGCTTACTACAACCCTACACACACAGAAAACTCCACTTCCTGTCCATATAGACTATATACATATACAGCGCATTCGGAAACTATTCAGAGCCCTTCACTTTTTCCACATTTTGTTACGTTACAGCCTTATTCTAAAAATGGATAAAATTATTTTTCCCCCTCATCAATCTACACACAATACCCCATAATGACAAAGTGAATACAGATCATCCTTGATATGTTTCTACAACTTGATTGGAGTCCACCTGTGGTAAATTCAATTGATTGAAAATTATTTGGAAAGGCACACACCTGTCTATATAAGGTCCCACAGTTGACAGTGCATGTCAGAGCAAAATCCAAGCCAAGAGGTCGAAGGAATTTTCCGTAGAGCTCCGAGACAGGATTGTGTCGAGGCACAGATCTGGGGAAGGGTACCAAAACAATTCTGCAGCATTGAAGGTCCCCAAGAACACAGTGGCTTCCATCATTCTTAAATGGAAGAAGTTTGTAACCACCAAGACTCTTCCTAGAGCTGGCCGCACGGCCAAACTGAGCAATCGGGGGAGAAGGGCCTTGGTCAGGGAGGTGACCAAGAACCCGATGGTCACTCTGACAGAGCTCCAGCATTCCTCTGTGGAGATGGGAGAACCTTCCAGAAGGACAACCATCTCTGCAGCACTCCACCAATCAGGCCATTATGGTAGAGTGGCCAGACGGAAGCCACTCCTCAGTAAAAGGTACGACAGCCCGCTTGGAGTTTGCCAAAAGGCACCTAAAGGACTCAGACCATGAAAAACAAGATTGTCTGGTCTGATGAAACCAAAATTGAACTCTTTGGCCTTAATGCCAAGCATCACGTCTGGAGGAAACCTGGCACCAGTGGCATGGACTGGGAGTGGCAGGGTCTGGGAGACTAGTCATGATCGAGGGAAAGATGACCGGAGCGAAGTACAGAGAGCTCTTTGATGAAAACCTGCTCCAGAGCGCTCAGGACCTCAGACTGGGGTGAAGGTTCACCTTCCAACAGGACAATGATCCTAAGCACACAGCCAAGACAACGCAGGAGTGGCTTCGGTACAAGTCTCTGAATGTCCTTGAGTGGCCCAGCCAGATTCTGGACTTGAACCTGATCGAACAACTCTGGAGAGACCTGAAAATAGCTGTGCAGCGACGCTCCCCATCCAACCTGCCAGAGCTTGAGAGGATTTGTAGAGAAGAATGGGAGAAACTCCCCAAATACAGGTGTGCCAAGCTTGTAGCATCATACCCAAGAAGACTCGAGGCTGTAATCGCTGCCAAAGGTGCTTCAACAAAGTACTGAGTAAAGGGTCTGAATACTTATGTAAATGTGATATTTCAGTTTTTTATTTCTAATACATTTGCAAAAGATTCTATAAACCTATTTTTGCTTCGTCATTATGGGGTATTGTGTGTAGATTGATGAGTGGAAAAAAACAATTGAATCAATTTTAGAATAAGGCTTTAATGTAACAAAATGTGGAAAAAGTCAAGGGGTCTGAATACTTTCCGAATGCACTGTATATGTACGGCCACATCCTGTGTGCATCCTCAGGTGACCCAAGCCCAGATACAGTAGATGACTTACCGCAGTCAGCCTCGTCAGATTTGTCCTTGCAGTCGGCGTCGCCGTCACACTTCCAGTTGAGGTGGACACACTCTCCACTTCCACACTGGAACTCCCCCGCCATGCACCGGGGCTTCTGGGGCTCTGTCCAGTGACTACAGCGCTCCATAGACTCGTCAGACTTATCCCCGCAGTCTGGGTCCCCATCGCAGCTCCACAGGGCCGGGATGCACTCAGAGTCGTTACAGCGGAACTCGTGAGAGCCACAGGTGGAAATGGAACATGTCACCATCGCACACAAAGATGGGAGCCACACACTTCCTGTTATGGCACTGGAACTCCTTGGCGGGGCAGGCCTTGGCGTCTGTAGAGGGAAGAGCGAGACGTGGAGGGAGGGAGGGAGAGAGAGGTCTAAACATGGGAGAGTGATGAAGAGAAACCATGAGCTGTCATGTAAGAGATCATAGACAAAATACAACAGTAAGAAAGAGGAACTTCTTCTAACAGATTGCCTAACAGAATGACAGTGGGCGCTAAAAAGGGATGAGATTAGGGATGAGAAACGCAATTACACTCCAGGCCCTGCTCTGAACTACACATCCAGCCATGGAGCCTCCAGGGCCCAGAGCCACAGGTGCCTGGCCCTGCTCTGAACTACACATCCAGCCATGGAGCCTCCAGGGCCCAGAGCCACAGGCGCCTGGGCCTGCTCTGAACTACACATCCAGCCATGGAGCCTCCAGGGCCCAGAGCCACAGCCATGCTAAAAACACTTGGCTTCTGTACTGTATGTGTCTGAGACTGAGAGAGATGCTCTGAGACAGGCTCTGACAGGCTCCTCTATAACCTCTCTGTGTCTCCCTCTAACCTCATTGATTTCCTGGCTGCCCAAATAGCCCCAGGCCTGGCCCTGGCTCTGTGTAGTGGCAGCACAGGCTAAATGACTGTTAGTATGCAGTGATAAGCATCTGGCCCTGCCTTAATAGGGTCAGCTGAACCAAAGGGATAACTGTGGAGGTATTGAGTTTTATGGCCTTTTTATGTACAGGATTGCTATAACACTGTGCAGACACACTGCAGAGAGGGAATTCACAGGCTCATTTAAACACACAAAGACACGGACAAGCGGGCTGTCATGTGCCTTTTACTGAGGAGTGGCTTCCATCTGGCCACTCTACCATAAAGGCCTGATTGGTGGAGTGCTGCGGAGATGGTTGTCCTTCTGGAAGGTTCTCCCAACTCCACAGAGGGACTCTGGAGCTCTGTCAGAGTGACCATCGGGTTCTTGGTCACCTCCCTGACCAAGGCCCTTCTCCCCCGATTGCTCAGTTTGGCCGGGCGGCCAGCTCTAGGAAGAGTGTTGGTAGTCCCAAACTTCTTCCATTTAAGAATGATGGAGGCCACTGTGTTCTTGGGGACCTTCAATGCTGCAGAAATGTTTTGGTACCCTTCCCTAGATCTGTGCTTTGACACAATCATGTCTCGGCGCTCTACAGACAATTCCTTCGACCTCATGGCTTGGTTTTTGCTCTGACCTGCACTGTCAACTGTGGAACCTTATATAGACAGGCGTGTGCTTTACCAAATCATGTCCAATCAATTGAATTAGCCACAGGTGGACTCCAATCAAGTTGTAGAAACATCTCAAGGATGATCAATGGAAACAGGATGCACCTTAGCTCAATTTCGAGTCTCATAGCAAAGGGTGTGAATACTAATATATTTGTCCTTTTGCTCAGTTGTGCACCGGGGCCTCCCACTCCTCTTTCCATTCTGGTTAGAGCCAGTTTGCGCTGTTCTGTGAAGGGAGTAGTACACAGCGTTGTATGAGATCTTTAGTTTCTTGGCAATTTCTCGCATGGAATAGCCCTAATTTAGCCCTAAAATAGACTGACGGGGCTCAGGAGAAAGTTATTTGTTTCTAGCCATTTTGAGCCTGTAATCGAACCCACAATTGCTGATGCTCCAGATACTCAACAAGTCTCAAGAAGGCCAGTTTTATTGCTTCTTTAATCAGCACATCAGTTTTCAGCTGTGCTAACATAATTGCAAAAGGGTTTTCTAATGATCAATTAGCCTTTTAAAATGATAATGTGGTCCTCTGTAGCTCAATTGGTAAAGCATGGCGCTTGTAACGCCAGGGTAGTGGGTTTGATCCCCGGGACCACCCATACGTAAAAATGTATGCACACATGACTAAGTCGCTTTGGATAAAAGCGTCTGCTAAATGGCATATTATTATTATTATTATTATTATTATTATTATTATTATTATTATTATTATAAACTTGGATTAGCAAACACAACGTGCCATTGGAACACAGGACTGATGGTTGCTGATAATGGGCCTCTGTCTGGGCCTAATGGGCCTCTGTCTATGTAGATATTCCATTAAAAATCTGCCGTTTCCAGCTACAATAGCCATTTACAAGATTAACAATGTCTACACTGTATTTCTGATCAATTTGATGTTATTTTAATGAACAAAAAAATATATATATATACAGTATCTCACAAAAGTGAGTACACCCCTCACATTTTTGTAAATATTTGAGTATATCTTTTCATGTGACAACACTGAAGAAATGACACTTTGCTACAATGTATAGTAGTGAGTGTACATCTTGTATAACAGTGTACATTTGCTGTCCCCTCAAAATAACACAACACACAGCCATTAATGTCTAAACTCTCTGAGGATCTGAAAAAAAGAATTGTTGCTCTACATAAAGATGGCCTGGGCTATAAGAAGATTGCCAAGACCCTGAAACTGAGCTGCAGCACGGTGGCAAAGACCATACAGCGGTTTAACAGGACAGGTTCCACTCAGAACAGGCCTCGCCATGGTCGACCAAAGAAGTTGAGTGCACGTGCTCAGCGTCATATCCAGAGGTTGTCTTTGGGAAATAGACGTATGAGTGCTGCCAGCATTGCTGCGGAGGTTGAAGGGGTGGGGGGTCAGCCTGTCAGTGCTCAGACCATACGCCGCACACTGCATCAAATTGGTCTGCATGGCTGTCGTCCCAGAAGGAAGCCTCTTCTAAAGATGATGCACAAGAAAGCCCGCAAACAGTTTGCTGAAGACAAGCAAACTAAGGACATGGATTACTAGAACCATGTCCTGTGGTCTGATGAGACCAAGATAAACTTATTTGGTTCAGATGGTGTCAAGCGTGTGTGGCGGCAACCAGGTGAGGAGTACAAAGACAAGTGTGTCATGCCTACAGTCAAGCATGGTGGTGGGAGTGTCATGGTCTGGGGCTGCATGAGTGCTGCCAGCACTGGGGAGCTACAGTTCAATGAGGAAACCATGAATGCCAACATGTACTGTGACATACTGAAGCAGAGCATGATCCCCTCCCTTCGGAGACTGGGCCGCAGGGCAGTATTCCAACATGATAACGACCCCAAACACACCTCCAAGACGACCACTGCCTTGCTAAAGAAGCTGAGGGTAAAGGTGATGGACTGGCCAAGCATGTCTCCAGACCTAAACCCTATTGAGCATATGTGGGGCATCCTCAAGCGGAAGGTGGAGGAGTACAAGGTCTCTAACATCCACCAGCTCCGTGATGTCGTCATGGAGGAGTGGAAGAGGACTCCAGTGGCAACTTGTGAAGCTCTGGTGAACTCCATGCCCAAGAGGGTTAAGGCAGTGCTGGAAAATGATGGTGGCCACACAAAATATTGACACTTTGGGCCCAATTTGGACATTTTCACTTAGGGGTGTACTCACTTTTGTTGCCAGTGGTTTAGACATTAATGGCTGTGTGTTGTGTTATTTTGAGGGGACAGCAAATGTACACTGTTATACAAGCTGTACACTCACTACTTTACATTGTAGCAAAGTGTCATTTCTTCAGTGTTGTCACATGAAAAGATATATTCAAATATTTACAAAAATGTGAGGGGTGTACTCACTTTTGTGAGATACTGTGTGTGTGTGTGTGTGTGTGTGTGTGTATATATATATATATATATTCAGGACTTTTTTACAGTTTCATTGTAGCCTAGACGCAATATGAACTGATTGTATTTTGCAATTTAATCAACAATACAATTGATATAGGAATACATGTATTGTTTACGTATCAATACATTGACCCAGCATTCCTTGTCTTTTCAGTTTTGTTTCTGACCAGTTGTCGGGCACCTCAGTGGTCTGAAACATTTACCCTACACAGTCAACGAGGATCATCATTTGAGGTGTAAGGACGTTTCCCTGGCTGACCTTCAAGAAAACAAGGAGGTGATGAACGTTTCAATTTAGTTATTCAACATGATCATTTGACAATTGATAGTTCAGTACAATGAGATACTTAATGTACTTGAGGCTTTGGAATATGTGTATGATACCAACTGTGAATGAAAGTAAATGTTACTGGTTTATCGCTCATGTCTTTATTTTATCTCTCCTTTTGGGTAAGAGTATTTGTATTTTTCTTCCTTTGTAGGTGAATATTACCCTTTATGTGATTCGGAAGCTGAATGAGGGCAAGGGTAAAACACGTGCTGGGACAGACATGCAGAAGGTGGAGTATCGTGTTGCTGATTTGAACGCACTTGCTGAGCTAACCGTGTGGGGGCCGGAGAAGGTTGAAGAGGGGCGATAGTACAGAATCACCAAAGTCTCTGCGGGTCAGTTTGGGGGCAGGATCACGCTGGGTACAACACCATCCAGTGAAATTTACAGTGTGGCTAGTCGTAGGAGATGTGAGAAGTTTAAGGGAAAAATCTGTGGAGCCAGTTTGTCCCAAGTGGAAAGGAAAACCAGTGGATTGATCTTCATAGACAAGACAGACAAGCTTCTGAAGGTAGATGACGCTGTCATCAGGGATGCCCGAAATGGAGAGTGTATTGAGAGTATGTCTACAGCTGATCTGGAGGTGGCGCTAAATTAAGTACTGGTCGAAGTCACAGTGCTTAATGAACTTGTTGAATCAATTACCCCTCAACCAGTCTAATCAATTTTTGTTTTTCTCACCCATTCACACACAATACCCCATAATGTCAAAGTGAAAACAGGTTTTTAGAAATGTTTGCAAATGTATTGAAAATGAAATACATAAACATCTAATTTACATAGGTATTCGCACTCCTGAGTCAATACATGTAAGAATGACCTTTGGCAGTGATTACAGCTGTGAGTCTCTAAGAGCTTTGCACACCTGGGTTGTACAATATAACTCTAAGGGTTGTACAATATTTGCGTTTTTTTTTTTTTAAAGTTCTTCAAGCTCTGTCAAGTTTGTTGTTGATCATTGCTAGACAGCCATTTTCTAGTCTTGCCATAGATTTTCAAGCCGATTTAAGTCAAAACTGTAAATAGGCCATTGTCGCGCTGAAAGGTTAATTTGTCTCCCTGTGTCTGTTGGAAAGCACACTGAACCAGGTTTTCCTCTAGGATTTTGCCTGTGCTTAGCTCTATTTCGTTTATTTTTTATCCTAAAAAACTCCCCAGTCCTTGCCGATGTCAAGCATACCCATAACATGATGCAGCCACCACCGTGCTTGAAATATGAAGAGTTGTACTCCGTGATGTGTTGTTGGATTTGCCCCAAATAAGGCTTTGTGTTCAGAACATAAAGTTAATTTCTTTGCCATTTTTTTACAGTTTTACTTCAGTACCTTATTGCAAACAGGATGCATGTTTTGGAATATTTGTGTGTTTAAAATGCACTGCTCGACTGAGGGACCTTACAGATAATTGTATGTGTGGGGTACAGAGATGAGGTAGTCATTCAAAAATCATGTGAAACACCATTATTGAGTCCATGCAACTTATTATGCGACTTGAATATGAAGTTGAACATTTTTTACATTTCCATTTAAGTCCACTGGATGAGAAGGGCTGCACTTGACTTCCCTGCCCTTCTCCCTCCTAGGCCAGCCATTTCAGGGATTTATGGATACATTTATGTCTCTTGGGACGTTTTTCTGTTTTGGAATGTATTAATGTCTTATTTATAATATTTTTTGTATTTATGTATCTTACGAAGTGAAAAAACACATTCTTTCTTGAAAATACAACTGGCCCTCAGCAAATCTTTCTATTTAATTGTGTAATGTACTACTGTATTATTGAGCATAATTACCTGACCAAATCAGTTTATTTTTCATATGCACAGGATACAGCAGGCCAGGTATACGGTACAGTGAAATGCTTGCTTGGGAGCTCTCCTCTCAAACAGTGTAGTAACAATATACACTACCGTTCAAAAGTTTGGGGTCACTTAGAAATGTCCTTGTTTTCGAAAGAAAAGCAATTTTTTTGGCCGATTTTTAATGGATTATCTACATAGGCGTACAGAGGCCCATTATCAGCAACCATCAGTCCTGTGTTCCAATGGCACGTTGTGTTTGCTAATCCAAGTTTATCATTTTAAAAGGCTAATTGATCATTAGAAAACCCTTTTGCAATTATGTTAGCACAGCTGAAAACTGTTGTGCTGAATAAAGAAGCAATAAAACTGGCCTTGAGACTTGTTGAGTATCTGGAGCATCAGCAATTGTGGGTTTGATTACAGGCTCAAAATGGCTAGAAACAAATAACTTTCTTCTGAAACTCATCAGTCTATTCTTGTTCTGAGAAATGAAGGCTATTCCATGCGAGAAATTGCCAAGAAACTGAAGATCTCGTAAAACGCTGTGTACTACTCCCTTCACAGAACAACGCAAACTGGCTCTAACCAGAATAGAAAGAGGAGTGGGAGGCCCCAGTGCACAACATTTTACATTTTACATTTTAGTCATTTAGCAGACGCTCTTATCCAGAGCGACTTACAGGAGCAATTAGGGTTAAGTGCCTTGCTCAAGGGCACATTAACGTCATTTAGCAGACGCTCTTAGCCAGAGCGACTCACAAATTGGTGCGTTCACCCTATAGCCAGTGGGATAACCACTTTACAATTTGGGGGGGGTTAGAAGGAATACTTTATCCTATCCCAGGTATTCCTTAAAGAGGTGGGGTTTCAAATGTCTCCGGAAGGTGGTGAGTGACTCCGCTGTCCTGGCGTCGTGAGGGAGCTTGTTCCACCATTGGGGTGCCAGAGCAGCGAACAGTTTTGACTGGGCTGAGCGGGAGCTATGCTTCCGCAGAGGAAGGGAGCCAGCAGGCCAGAGGTGGATGAACGCAATGCCCTCGTTTGGGTGTAGGGACTGATCAGAGCCTGAAGGTACAGAGGTGCCGTTCCCCTCACTGCTCCATAGGCAAGCACCATGGTCTTGTAGCGGATGCGAGCTTCAACTGGAAGCCAGTGGAGTGTGCGGAGGAGGGGGTGACGGAGAGAACTTGGGAAGGTTGAACACCAGACGGGCTGCGGCATTCTGGATGAGTTGTAGGGGTTTAATGGCACAGGCAGGGAGGCCAGCCAACAGCGAGTTGCAGTAGTCCAGACGGGAGATGACAAGTGCCTGGACCAGGACCTGCGCCGCTTCCTGTGTAAGGCAGGGTCGCACTCTCCGAATGTTGTAGAGCATGAACCTGCAGGAGCGGGTCACCGCCTTGATGTTGGCGGAGAACGACAGGGTGTTGTCCAGGGTCACGCCTAGGCTCTTCGCACTCTGGGAGGAGGACACAGCGGAGTTGTCAACCGTGATGGCGAGATCATGGAACGGGCAGTCCTTCCCCGGGAGGAAGAGCAGCTCCGTCTTGCCAGGGTTCAGCTTGAGGTGGTGATCCGTCATCCATACTGATATGTCTGCCAGACATGCAGAGATGCGATTCGCCACCTGGTTATCAGAAGGGGGAAAGGAGAAGATTAGTTGTGTATCGTCAGCGTAGCAATGATAGGAAAGGCCATGTGAGGATATGACAGAGCCAAGTGACTTGGTGTATAGGGAGAAAAGGAGAGGGCCTAGAACCGAGCCCTGGGGACACCAGTGGTGAGAGCACGTGGTGCGGAGACAGCTTCCCGCCACGCCACTTGGTAGGAGCGACCGGTCAGGTAGGACGCAATCCAGGAGTGAGCCGCGCCGGAGATGCCCAGCTCGGAGAGGGTGGAGAGGAGGATCTGATGGTTCACAGTATCAAAGGCAGCAGACAGGTCTAGAAGGACAAGAGCAGAGGAGAGAGAGTTAGCTTTAGCAGTGCGGAGAGTCTCCGTGACACAGAGAAGAGCAGTCTCAGTTGAATGACCAGTCCTGAAACCTGATTGGTTTGGATCAAGAAGGTCATTCTGAGAGAGATAGCAAGAGAGTTGGCTAAAGACGGCACGCTCAATAGTTTTGGCACGCTCAATAGTTTTGGCAAGAGGACAAATACATTAGAGTGTCTAGTTTGAGAAACAGACGCCTCACAGATCCTCAACTGGCAGCTTCATTAAATAGTACCCGCAAAACACCAGTCTCAACGTCAACAGTGAAGAGGCGACTCCGGGATGCTGACCTTCTAGGCAGAGTTGCAAAGAAAAAGCCATATCTCAGACTGTCATATAAAAAGAAACGATTAAGATGGGCAGTCTGAGATATGTATTTTTCTTTGCAACTCTGCCTAGAAGGTCAGCATCCCGGCGTCGCCTCCCGGAGTTGTATTGCTTCTTTAATAAGCACAACAGTTTTCAGCTGTGCTAACATAATTGCAAAAGGGTTTTCTAATGATCAATTAGCCTTTTTAAATGATAAACTTGGTTTAGCAAACACAACGTGCCATTTGAACACAGGACTGATGGTTGCTGATAATGGCCCTATGTACGCCTATGTAGATATTCCATAAAAAATCAGCCATTTCCAGCTACAATAGCCATTTACAACATTAACAATGTCTACACTGTATTTCTGATCATTTTGATGTTATTTTAATGGACCAAAAAATTGCTTTTCTTTCGAAAACAAGGACATTTCCAAGTGACCCCAAACTTTTGAACGGTAGTGTACACTGAACAAAAATATAAATGCAACATGTAAAGTGTTGGTCCTATGTTTCATGAGCTGAAATAAAAGATCCCAGAGATGTTCCATATGCACAAAAAGCTTATCTCTCAAATGTTGTGCACAAATTTGTTTACATCCCTGTTAGTTAGCATTTCTCCTTTGCCAAATAATCCATCCAGCTGACAGGTGTGGCATATCAAGAAGTTGATTAAACAGCATTGTCATTACACAGGTGCACCTTGTGCTGGGGACAATAAAAGGCCACTCTGACATGTGCAGTTTTGTCACACAACACAATGCCACAGATGTCTCAAGTTTTGAGAGAGCGTGCAATTGGCATGCTGACTGCAGGAATGTCCACCAGAGATGTTGCCAGAGAATTTAATGTTAATTTCTCTACCATAAGCCGCCTCAGTACGTCCAACCGGCCTCACAACTGCAGACCATGTGTAATCACACCAGTCCAGGACCTCCACATTCGGCTTCTTCACCTGTGGGATCGTCTGACCAGCCACCTGGAGAGCTGATGAAACTGGGTTAGTACAACTGAAGAATTTCTGCACAAATTGTTAGAAACCGTCTCAGGGAAGCTCATCTGTGTGCTCGTTGTCCTCACCAGGGTCTTGACCTAAATGCAGTTTGTCGTTGTAACAGACTTAAGCAGGAAAATGCTAATCTTCGATGGCCACTGGCACGCCAGAGAAGTGTGCTCTTCACGGATGAATCCCGGTTACAACTGTACCGGGCAGATGGCAGACAGCGTGTATGGCGTCGTCCGGGTGCGCGGTTTGCTGATGTCAACGTTGTGAACAGAGTGTCCCATGGTGGCGGTGGGGTTATGGTATGGGCAGGCATAAGCTACGGACAATGAACGAAATTTGAATGTACATAGATACCGTGACGAGATCCTGACGCCAATTGTCGTGCCATTCATCCACCGCCATCACCTCATGTTTCAGCATGATAATGCACGGCCCCATGTCGCAAGGATCTGTACACAATTCCTGTAAGCTGAAAATGTCCCAGTTCTTCCGTGGCCTGCATACTCACCGAACATGTCACCCATTGAGCATGTTTGGGATGCTCTGGATCGACGTGTACGACAGCGTGTTCCAGTTCCCGGCAATATCCAGCATCTTCGCACAGCCATTGAAGAGGAGTTGGACAACATTCCACAGCCTGATCAACTCTATGCCAAGGATATGTCGCGCTGCATGAGGCAAATGGTCGTGACACCAGATCCTGGTTTTCTGATCCACGCCCCTACTTTATTTTTATTTTTTTATCTTTATTCTCAGTTATGTGAAATCCATAGATAAGGGCCTAATGAATTTATTAAAATGGACTGATTTCCTTATATGGACTGTAACTCAGTAAAATCTTTGAAATTGTTGCATGTTGCGTTTTATATTTTTGTTCAGTGTGTATGTGTATGTGTATATATGTATACAGTACCAGTCCAAAGTTTGGACACACCTACTCATTCCAGGGTTTTTCTTTATTTTTACTATTTTCTACATTGTAGAATAAAAGTGAAGATAAAAACTATGAAATAACACATATGGAATCATGTAGTAACCAAAAAAGTGTTAAACAAATCAAAATATATTTTATATTTGAGATTCTTCAAAGTAGCCACCCTTTGCCTTGATGACAGCTTTGCACACACACAGTGTATTCGTAAAGTATTCAGACCCCTTAACTTTTTCCACATTTTGTTACGTTACGGCCTTATTCTAAAATTGATTAAATTGTTTTTTCCCATCAATCTACACACAATACCCTATAATGACGCAGCAAAAAACAGTTTTAAGAATTTTTAGCAAATGTATTCAAAATAAAAAATATTTCATTTACATAAGTGTTCAGACCCTTTACTCAGTACTTTGTTGAAGCACCTTTGGCAGCGATTACAGCCTTGAGGCTTCTTGGGTATGACGCTACAAGCTTGGCACACATGTATTTGGGGAGTTTCTCCCATTCTCTGCAGATCCTCTCAAGCTCTGTCAGGTTGGATGGGGAGCGTCGCTGCACAGCTATTTTCAGGTCTCTCCAGAGATGTTTGATCAGGATCAAATCCGGTCTCTGGCTGCGCCACTCAAGGACATTCAGAGACTTGTCCCGAAGCCACTCCTGCATTGTCTTGGCTGTGTGCTTTGGGTCGTTGTCCTGTTGGAAGGTGAACCTTCGCCCCAGTCAGGTCCTGAGCGCTCTGGAGCAGGTTTTCATCAAGGATCTCTCTGTACTTTGCTCCGTTCATCTTTCCCTCGATCCTGACTAGTCTCCCAGTCCCTGCCGCTGAAAAACATCCCCACAGCATGATGCTGCCACCACCGTGCTTCACTGTAGGGATGGTGCCAGGTTTCCTCCAGACGTGACTCTTGGCATTCAGGCCAAAGAGTTCAATCTTGGTTTCTTCAGACCAGAGAATCTTGTTTCTCATGGTCTGAGTCCTTTAGGTGCCTTTTGGCAAACTCCAAGCGGGCTGTCATGTGCCTTTTACTGAGGAGTGGCTTCCGTCTGGCCACTCTACCATAAAGGCCTGATTTAGTGGAGTGCTGTAGAGATGGTTATCCTACTGGAAGGTTCTCCCATCTCCACAGAGGACTCTGGAGCTCTGTCAGAGTGACCATCGGTGACCAAGGCCCTTCTCCCCCGATTGCTCAGTTTGGCCGGGCGGCCAGCTCTAGGAAGAGTCTTGGTGGTTCCAAATATCTTCCATTTAAAAATGATGGAGGACACTGTGTTCTTCGGGACAAGTTGTAGAAACATCTCAACGGTGATCAATGGAAACAGGATGCGCCTGAGCTCAATTTCGAGTCTCATAGCAAAGCGTCAGAATACTTATGTAAATAAGGTAGTTCTGTTTTCTATTTTTAATACATTTGCAAACATTTCTCCCCTATGGACTCGGGAGAGGCGAAGGTCAAGAGCCATGCGTCCATCGAAACACGACCCTACCAAGCCGCAGTGCTTCTTGACAAGCTGCTCGCTTAACCCGGAAGCCAGCCACACTGTGTCGGAGGAACACCGTCCAGCTGGCGACCGGCCCGCCACAAGGAGTCGCTAGAGCGCGATGGGACAAGAAAATCCCAGCCGGCCAAACCCTCCCCTAAACCGGACGACGCTGGGCCAATTGTGCGCTGCCTTATGGGTCTCCCGGTCACGGCCGGCTATTACAGCCTGAGATGCAGTGCCTTAGACCGCTGCGCCACTCGGGAGGCCCAAACGAATCAAAGTTAACAAGACTGACCAAAAGTTTTGTATTTATGCTACACATTTTATACAATATAAAAATCTGGACATTTCTTGGTTTCATTGTAGCCTAGACTAACAATATCAACTGATTTTGCTATTTTTATCAACAATGCAATTGATATAGGAATACATGTATTGTTTACCTATCAATACATTGACCCAGCATTCCTTGTCTTTTCAGTTTTGTTTCTGACCAGTCAATTTAGGCCATTAGAAAACCCAACTACCGACCATCCAGTGATGGGATTTATAAATAAATGATCTGGGCTCCCAAAAGGACTGATCTCTATAATATATTAACTTTTGTAAAACTATTATTCTAAGCTAGCTTTTAAAAAAGTATGGTCCACAGATCTAAGTGAATCTGAACAACCCTTTAACGGGAACAGAATATGGAAAAATATGACCTTGGGATCCCATAATCCAAATGATCAATTTATACATTTTAAGTGTGTTCAGACTAACACCAGGGAAACGTTTCATGAAATTGGCCCCAACTCCCAATTGTTCAGTCCCCCTAAATCAGGTAGGCACATTCCTTCATATGACGTGGGAGTGCCCTGCAGTTAAATGCATTGATTACTGTTGGAAGGCAGCACTGTCACAAAAAAAAAGATGTTGGCTCTTACTTACAGTATATGGCAATCACCTCACTCTTTCCCAATTCACCAGTGGATACAGTTACTATTAGAAGTTATAACCAAATTATCAACAGCGATAATGAATGGTGCTAGTCAAGGAACAAGTGAGGCCTGGACAAATATATTTGACTCTAAATAATAATCCTCCTCTCTGAGTGACAAAATGAATACAAATTCCCCCCTCAAAAAGGTACTGGTGTGTTTACTTGGTAATCCATTAAATGTATAAATAAACCATTGTGGTCTGTTAAACTGGCCATGGTCACGCGTTTGACAATCACCTTGTAGATTTGCAAGTATTAGTTAAATAACATTTGGAAACTCACAAAGTGCTTTGCATATGCTGGTGTTTTATTACATGTACAAGAGAATCTACAAATTAAAGCAGGAGAGAGAAGTAGATCAATAGTGGGAATTATTCGCATGAAAAAGGTAATTTAGTCTACTTTCCTGGTTTCAAACCCAAACCATTTCTTTTAAATCTATAATACTTCACAGCAGGGAAAGGATTAATAGAAATTCAGTTTTACATGAAAGTTCAAACTTTATTGCTTGTATAGTACGTTATGATCTTCCACAGGGCCCGTGAGTCAAACAGTATGGCCACACAGCCCCTTTTCACTGGAACGAGGTACTGCCGTTGAACAGAGCTGTACAACTTCAGGAGAAAACAACCAAGGCTTAGAGGAAAAGACCTACACTAGGGGCACTATTCAATCTGTAAAACTGAAGCGTTAGATTCCGCAATGTAAATTTAAAGGTAATTTCCCCATTGAGCAGACATACGCAGCGTTTACCGTGAATGCAGTCTCCACTAAAGCGGGAACATTACATTTAAATCACACTGTAAAGCTGAACTTCTGCGTTACAGATTGAATAGAGCCCTAGGGTAGACAAACATTCTTCTTCCCCCTCCATACATATCAAATCTGAGACTAACAGCTATGCAATGTTGTACTAGCATTTTGTAAAGTGATTGTCTATCTTACTGGCTAGGTATTTCATCACTGGTTTCACTCACTTATAAAACATTGTACAAAATGATATCAACCAAGATAAGTTATTTATTTTTCTCCACGTGCAAAAGTTCTTCCACCAAGAACTAGACCAAGATGGCCGTCTTATCTGAATGTAACTGAATTTAAACATTATGGACAAAACTAGTCCTCTTACTTCTGACAGTCCAACAGTATTAACACTAATCAACAGACATCTCTCTCCTGGGTAGAAGGCATGGAGCCAGGGCAGGATAAAGATGTACAATAATAAAATGTGCTCTTTATTTAAAAAAATAATCTGAAACCAAAAAAAGTGGCAGGGAGAAACATTCTACTTTCCATTCAGACCACTTACAAGAGGGAAGGAAAATCAAAGGGCAGGTTGCTTGATGTCATAAGTGCCAAGGTGCATTTTTGTAGACTTTGCAAATGTTATATTCCCAGCATAAAAAAGGATGAACTGAATATTAAACATTTAAAAGGACCTATACAGGTTATAAACATCAGTGACAGGAGTATCAAAATCCAGCATACCAACCAGGCTGACTCTCAAGTCAACTCGTTCTCAAAACCTCAGGTGATCTTTTACAATGCTCTCCTCACTTCCCTATGATATTTGAGAAAGAGTTAAGGAGAGAGGACTTGAGGAATCAAGGAAAATACTTAATTCACCCACAAACATACAGAGGTTTCAGACCCTCCTATAGAACAGAAGATATGGGGTAGATGTGGAGCAGGTTTCTGGAGAACAGGCTCTCAGGAAGTCCTCCTCCTCAAACAGACGCACCTCAGAGTCGTCAAACAGCATCCACTTCCCTTCATACTGCAGCAGGCTGCTTAGGGCCTGCTCCGTAGCCACCCCAGCCCCCTCACACCCAGCCACAGAGGCCTCCTCGCCCCCCTCACCCTCCTTCTTAACCCCTCCACTACCGCTGTGTCCCGGGGCACTGGAGGTCCGTCTGGATGATCTGGTGGCAGTGCTCTCTGCCCCAGTAGAGGCAGCTTTGTCTGGGTTGGTTGTCTGCTTGTTGCCCCCTAGGTCATAGCTGGACAGGCTCCTTTGGCCCCCCAGGAGTCCCACCCCCTCTGAAGCCTTCTTGGAGCCCATCTTACTGGTGTTGGTGGTGCTAGCGGAGTTAGTATTCACAGCACCACTCTTTCCTGTTTTACCATGGAGACTGAAGGACACTTCCCCATCATCATAATCCAGCACCTCTTCTTTGGGTTGCGGACCGTGCACTTTCTCACCACACTCCTCTTCTACCTGCTTCTCATCCCCCTCGGGCAGGCAGACCTTGGTGTCCTTAAGGTCCATCATCCTGACGTAAGTGGTGTAGTGTCCGCTGGAGATGGTGACCCCGCTGTGCATGACCACAGCAAACAGCTGGTAGTGCTTCCCGCCGGTGGCAGTGGCTGAGGGGTGAGTGCACCACTCCTCCAGGGAGAGCTTCAGAGGGGTCTGTAGGGGGGTGTTCACCTTTGAGAGGCCACCGTACGGGTCCATCCTGAACAACAGAGGGAGTCAGTTTACACGTGCTGAGTAACATGATGGAGAGGTCCCTAATTTTCCTGAGATCTGCTTACCATGTGCCATTGTATTAATACGGTATTACATTCATGTGTTGTATCGGATTGTGTGGATTTTGATGTTGTGACAGACAGGCTCTGAGGAAACTATTACTAAAGACTCACTCTAACCCGTTGGCTGAGAAGCACTTGAGATGGATGGTGACGACCTCTGGGGTTTTATCAAACAGGAGACTCCTCTCAGCCTCTGTGTAGTGGTGGCAGGTCTCACAGAAGTACTTGTCCTCTCCTACAATCCTCTCCACTGAGGCAAACTGGGAGATGGCCCACTTCAGAGTCTTCAGCGCCGGTTTGGGATCAGGGGAGACTGGGGGGTGGAGAGAGGGGTTTGGGTGAGGTAGTTGGAACAGGAGAGGATAGACATTTGTGAGACAGCGTTGTGCTTCGGCTGATCTTTGACAGCTTGTTTGTGTGGTGACTGTTCATGTATGTGCCTTGTGTGTATAGTTCAGTCTAGCGCTACAGAACTTGCCCTTTTATACAAGAACACCGTGTGAGTGTGTACACAACTCTCCTTACCCTCTGAGCTGCTGTCTGGGCTGCAGGGTTCTTCCTCCTGCACTGGGACACTGATGTCCTGGAAGTCTTCTCTCCTCTCAGTGTAACACTCACACTCCAGACAGCGTGTCCTCAACACCAGTCGGCCCTGGAACAGACGCTCCATCAAGTCCACACCCAGGCACTCTGGACAGGAGAGAGGGAGAGGGGACAGTCAGCGTTCAACATAATAACAGACAAAACAATGGCTAAAGCAAGGGCACAAAACCTGTGACAGACAGGACATGATCGATGACCAAGTTTGTTTCCAACAGCATGATTCAACAACTATAAACTCACCTTCACTTTTAGCTTTCTCCTCCCCAGGCACTTTTGTTACCTTCTCCTGAGGGTTCATCCCGCGTTCCCCACAATCATTCTCCTGAGGTTGGCTAGGACCTGTCTCCTCCTGGCCAGGTTTGGCCGTCTCCGTCTTCCCCCCTGTGTGGCAGCTGATCCGTCCCATGGTCATGAACTTAGAGAAGATACTGGGCTGCTTCCCTGAGGGCCTCAGCCAGCTCAGCTTGGGCCTCTTCTTCCTCTTCACCTCCGCCTCTTTAGGGGCCACCTCTACCTCTCCTTTCCCCTCCACGTCGCTTTCCTCCTTCTCTCCCTTCTCTTCCTGCTTTTTCTCCCCCTCTTCTTCACCTTTGTCTTTTGGCGCTACAGTGATGCCACCGGAGAACTTCCTCTTGGAGCGGGTGAGGGGTTTGCCATCGTCGGCCACAACAGCATTCTTGGATTTGGGCTTCTTCTTGGCGTTGCCTGCCTCTGTATCGCTCTTCCTCTTACCACTGGTTTGGCCGTCATCGTCAAGGGATGTTTCTGAAGTTTTGGCCTGCTCCTCTGTTGAAGCGCCGTTGGTGCCCACAGGAGAGGCACTGTCTGGCTTGACCTCTATGACATCATTGTCCTGGTCACCCTCCTGTTCCTTCCTGATGGTCTCTGAGGCCTCCTGGATGTATCCCAGGATGCACTGCAGCACCTCCTGGGCATCATGCTGTAGGTAGCCCTCGTACATGGGGTTCAGCTGTCTGTAAACACACAACCATCAGTCAGTCAAATACAATACCAAACATCTTGTTCAAGGATGTTGAAACCCTGATTTGAGGAAGTTTTCTGTAAAGCTAAAACCCTGGTGTTCTGTATCATCGCTCCACCCATAAACCACCATAATATCAGAATATTCTGCCTAATGAATGTGACCCAGTATTGCAGGGCCTTGCTGTAGTGCTGGGGTCTGACCTGAGTGTGTTTAGTAGTTTGCGTGGAGGTGTGGCCAGCTCCCCATCACTGTACTTGTCAGGGTTGTGCAGGTAGCTGGACTGGAGCTGCTCCACTGAGGTGATCAGACTGTGGAAACTACCCAGCAGTTCCATGTGCACCGGCACCGCCTCCTCTGGACTCTCCGTCTGCTGAGGAAGAAAGAGTGATTACTGTTATTATAGTATTCATATGCTCTACGTTCAAAAGATTTAAACACGCTAGTACAGGCAGCAATGACGACAGTGTAACTGAAGCACATGGTGACTGTAGTCTTAAAAACGCATCTCTATATTGGAAACATCATAGGGAACCTACAGTCTTGCTGGATTATAATAACCAGACACTATTTACGAAAAGCTCATGTATTTATTTAATATTCTGAGGGGTTAGCACCTTTATTGAGATGTGTGCTGGTATAAATGTATGCATGATTATGACCTTTAATCTCTGGATTGTAATTTGTGCATTGTAAGGTTAATTGCGTTTACTGATGTGAAACTGACTCATTGGCTATTGCATGATGGGTAGTCCGATCTACTCCTAAGATTCAGTATTTTTGCAACGGAGGAAACTAGTTGCCGTAAGTTACTTCCGAGAACAAACTCTTGCATCTTTCACAGCTAACGAGAGAGAGGGCACAGCCAGGCAGGCATGTCAGCCACCAGGCAGACATTCAGAACCATGCATCGGTAATCAAAAGATGTATAGGCTATCGCAATGCTGTACCTAGGCAATTTCATGGCTTGCAATGTCTCGCGCAAGTTCACTAAAGTAGGGACTATAAATGAGTAGGATGAGCTATTCTACACGCAGCAGACTGAAGACCAGACACACACTAGTGTTTTTCATAGCAAAGAGAAAGAGCAGGCGAGCCAGCGAGGAACGGGGCAGACAGACTGTTGGAACCGTGCACATAGGCTATAGCTTGGTAATCTGTATCTCGCAATGCCTTGTAAATTCACCAAAAGTATGTATGTATATATACAGTACCAGTCAAAAGTCTGGACACACCTACTCATTCAAGGGTTTTTCTTTATTTTTACTATTTTCTACATTGTTAGAATAATAGTGAAGACATCAGCTGTGAAGGGGTAGGCCACACAAGCTCACAGAACGGGAAAGCCGAGTGCTGAAGAGCATAGCGCGTAAAAATTGTCTGTCCCCGGTTGCAACACTCACTACACAGTTCCAAACTGCCTCTGGAAGTAACGTCAGCACAATAACGGTTTGTCGGGAGCTTCATGAAATGGGTTTCCATGGCCGAGCAGCCGCACACAAGCCTAAGATCACCATGCGCAATGCCAAGTGTCAGCTGGAGTGGTATAAAGCTCAGCGCCATTGGACTCTGGAGCAGTGGAAATGTGTTCTCTGGAGTGATGAATCACGCTTCACCATCTGGCAGTCCGACGGACAAATCAGGGTTTGGCGGATGCCAGGAGAACGCTACCTGCCCCAATACATAGTGCCAACTGTAAAGTTTGGTGGAGGAGGAATAATAGTCTGGGGCTGTTTCAAGTCCCCGCAGCAATGTTCCAACATCTAGTGGAAAGCCTTCCCAGAAGAGTGGAGGCTGTTATAGCAGCAAAGGTAGGACCAACTCCATATTAATGCCCATGATTTTGGAATGAGATGTTCGACGAGCAGGTGTCCACATACACTACATGACCAAAAGTATCTTGATTTCCTTGCGTTTTTTTCTCCTCTCCATTATCGGCCTGTCTGCTCCTCCCCCCTCTTATCTGAGCAGAGCAGGCAGGCACGTTGCCCTAGCGACTCAACACAGACACAGCATGTACACATTCTGCTCCAGAGCCAGTACTATCCTTCCTTCAGACAAGCAAGCATCAAAACTTTGTTCATTTGCACAACGGCTCATTCACATTTGCTTGTAAATGTCCAAACTCACCAAAAATGACATTCGGTAGCTCCTACCTATATATGTATAACTTTATGAGCTGGATTGGCTATCTTTGCAATTTGTTTATTTTTGTTTGCGCTCCTTAGCATATTTAGCTAGCAGCCTCCATGGAAATTCGCTATTACTTGTGCTAATTTCGTTAGAATTCTGGTAACTGATGCCCAATGGGCCTTTTTGCGGGGGTTTTTTATGCCCCCTTGTGTACTAAACCAGTAAATCTTGGGATGAGAGAAGGACGGTATGACAATATGAAAATCTGGACCCTGCCCAATCCTAGTTCAGTGGTCTATTATTATCATCTAGACATGACGTTGAAATATCTTCACGCCTAGAATCAAAACCTCCTAGTTTTCGTCATGAGTCAATTTAATTTGAAAAAATTACGAATTACAGGGGGCAGTTTGGAAAAAACGAATCCTGTGTGAATCCTCTGGAATAACGCACATGCTTGGATAATAATTACATAACCAACGTCTTGTAATACCTGTCCGAATAGGGCTAAAACATGGCAAAGAATAGGCTTATCAAAGTAGAGTGCACCGCATCATCCCATTGGATCCGTCAAGGCTGCTGCGCACCGCAGAAATATCACTGAAATATTTGAGTTCCTACACATCACCTTCTTTATTCTAACAAAATAGGCCTTTTATTGGCTAAATTGATGAGCAAATGGGCAGCATCATGCTCATGTCGGTCTTCTTAAACGGAAATGTCGTCTTCCTAGTAGGACTGCAATAATTAGATGGTGTGCACATCCGTTTCAGAGTGTTTTGGGAGTCGAGCAAGAGTTAACTACTTCGACTCCAACCACAGGAGTAGACTCCAAAAATCCTGGAGTCGTCCACCATTAGTTTTAGGGAGACAGACAGGGAACAGGTCGACATGCTGCCGAATTTTTCAGGCATGATTGAATCTTGGGTTCTCTCTTGAACAAGCTAATATGATTCAGTTTGTTCTTTGTTGCTCTTTGACCAGTTTGTTATTTCTGTAAATATTGGGCGCCTGTTTATTCCTCACCTTTAATAAAAGCCTCACTGTGCAAGAAAAGTAAAGAACTGCTGTCTCCTCCTCACTGTTAAAATCCAACCGCATGGTCAACCTCACATTGTTGTACATAGGTAACATACCTCATCACTATTAGCAGCCTCTTCCTTTTGCTTGTCCCTTGTTTTGGACAAATTGTAGAGGTTCTTGATGCCATCTCTGAGCCCAGGACAGTAGTACAATACCTGGGTTGGTGATAAAGAAAAGTTTCATTTCTAAACTATTTAGTATGATAATAATGAGCCTACCTATACTGTTATCAAAATGTTGATGGCATGATGCAGCTGTTGAGAATGAAATACCACACCTGTAGAATACTGTTCAGGTAACAGGTGTTTCCCAGGTTATTGAGCCCAACAAAGGGCACCAGAGTCTCCTCTCCATTATCACTGGGGCGGATGGGAGAGGTTGGACACGGGGCATGTCCAGGCAGTGGGATTGGCACAACCTGGTCACAGCTAGAAAATAATGAATACAATGAAAGGTTCTCAAAACCATATTCCTAAGAACATCTGAGGAGATATTTAAAATAGTTGCCAATTCACACAGTACTTTAAATTGAGTGGGCGGTGCGAACAAGATGCTACCTCAGAAGGGATTTCCACAAAACATGATCATTAGAATAGCCACTCTAACTTCGCCCTCATGTGGGTGCTAGCAAGCAGGCTAGGTATCAACAGCCAATCCTGTATTGTCTGGAAGCTATAGTGAGCTTTGATTGCTCAATAGCGTAGCATTATTGGAACATTTGCTTAAAGTTCTGTTTCGGTCCCACACTGTTCAGCTCCCATCGCACACTTCACTTTCCTCCATTGAAATCGAACTGGGCTACGTTGTTTGATCACCCCCATCGTGTTGTGGAAATGCATTGTCAGCCTTTATTTTATCATTAGTTACCTGGTCAAAACTGTTACTCACCTTGCAGGATCCTCAGGTTCAACTGGGGCTGGTTTTGGTTCCTCTACTTGAGGTTCAGAGAAGTCCAATGCTCGCTTCGTCTCCTTCTTCTGGAAAAACTTCAGAGATAGTTTGCTCTTTTTGATGGGGCTCCCAAGAGCCGCGCCATCGCCCTGTAGGCCGGGCATCTTCGACCGTCTTTAGTAATTTATGATACACAGCCAACACAACAGCGCTCCACACTGGCAACAGAGCGAAAGTGAGACTGGGTGAATTTCGTTATCAAGTTTGTGCTCCCTCCCTCCCAGATAGTTAACTGGCAAAAAGAAAAGTGAACAACGCTGATACTAAATTGTTTGTTGACTAGATAGACTACAGGACTAACTTCGTGGCAAATGCATTCAGTTCATCTAGCTAACTAACTAGCTCGCTGCTAGCACCAGATGGGTTGCCTAGCAGGCTAACTTAAGATAACCAAAATACAAAAGCTGAGCTGGTTGTCAGTAACGTCGAGCTAACGAAGTAACGTTAGCTATTTACCAACACATGCCGTTTACAAAATTTGGTCATATGTAATTTCTAAGTTATAATTATCTAACTAACTACCATCATGTTAGCGTGCCAGCTAGCTAGCTAGCCATCTTGCTACGCAGTGAGTGAGGGGGGGGAAAAAGCGACAACACCGGGCGGTTTAGTTGTTAGCAAGGCCAGTTAACCAAAATATATCCAACCACTTTAGTTTACTCACCTTATTGAGTCATGTTATACTTTATTTTCGCTTTCTTCGATAGCTTATTCAATTTCATAGTCTATTTGGAAAACAATTTGATAAACCACGCAATGTGCGCAGAACTTGGCGCTTTTTCCGACCGCAAGACCCCAGCTGCACCCGCGCCTGCACGAGATCGTTACTATCAATAAAAAAAATACAATACTGTTAGTAAAACGTTGCCTATATATATTTTTAAACTTCCATCACTGATTTTAATTTTAGAAAGTGAAAACGAAGGACTGCAACAGGCATTTCTTGAGACAACATAGCACTAACCCATCAGTACCCGTGGGAGAAACACGGTCTTGGCTTCTTCTTCAGTGGGGTTTATCGGCGGTTGGCATCCAACGTTATGGTGCATTACCGCCACCTACTGTACTGGAGTGTGGGCCAGAGACAGGGAGAAATTAAATCCTACCTGTCAACCCCGTTTCTCTTAAAAAAAGATAACAAAATATTTGAGACTATATCTAATGACGTTCTACTCAATATACTCTTTAAACTAATTTCCCGTATCCCCTTCTCCCTCATACTAGATCTCATCCTCTCTCTTTCCCTCTGATACTGCCCACACTGTAGCAATACATGCTCCACGGTCTCTATTTCCTGACAATAATCACACTTTCCTGATGGATCCTTTCCTATCACATTTACTGTTTTATTCAACTGGCTGTGTCCCACCCTTAATCTTGTAAAAATAGCCTCCTCTCTTCTGTCCCTTCCTGCCGTCCTCCCCTCCCCGACTTTCCTCTGTACTTGAAATAAATGCCTTCCCTTATTATCTCTATTCCACTGCTCCTGCCATTTCTGCGCCATTACTGTATATATCAGTCTTTTTGCCTCTGCCTTGCTCATTGAAACTTCAACATCCCCACTACTAAGTGCTTGTTTAGCCTGTTCATCTACTGCCTCGTTCCCCTCCACCCCAACATGGGCTGGGACCCAAGTAAATCTTATCTGAATACCCATCTGTTTAATCCTGCCATGGGTTTGTAGCACCTCATAAAGCAGGTCTTGTCTGCTACGTGAGCTAAAGGACTGGAGACTCATTAACACTCAACATGAATCAGAGCAAATAACTACACTGTCTTGTTTGACTTCCTCCACCCACTGCAAGGCCAACAGTATGGCCATCAGCTCCGCCATATTTACAGCCAGATGATCCGTAATACGTTTCCTGACTTCCACCCCACATTCCTGCACTACAAATGCTGACCCAGTACGTCCTGTCCTTGGATCTTTTAAACCATCTGCGTAAATGGCCACAAAATCCTGACAAACAGTTTCCAGGCGTCTCTTAAAGAAATCAGCTGGATCAACACCCTCCCTATCTTTCTGTAGTCTCTCCAACACTTCTAGATCAACTACTGGAGGCGGGAGTAGCCATGGTGGATTTACAGGAATAACTACCGTTGGACTAAACTCCCTTTCATACAGTCCCATCTCCGTCACACTGTCTTGGCTAGAAGGGATCCAGCTTTTGTCAAAAGTTGTTTTTTTGTGTGCATTTTAGCTAACCCTAACCCCTTTTCTAATCTTAACCTAAGTATCTTAACCTGCTACGAAAAGTCAAATCTGACGTTAATTTGACAAAAGCTAGATCCCTTCTAGCCAAGACCGTGAAACACCGTGTGCACACGGTGGTCATCATGGAGCAGCCATCTTTGGAGGGTCATCTAATGTTTTTTTATCATGCATGAACATTTTCTGGCTTTGTTGGTCTAAAAACAGTTGCTACATCAAAAATGTATACAACATAATTACATTACTTCCCCCTAAATCTATCAATATAATTGAAAGACTGGAGAGTGATGATCAGTGATCTCTGATCTATGGTGATGATTCCAGATCGAGGTACACTCCAGTACAAGATTTTAGCCAGCAGAGGGAAACCTTGGACATGTAAATAATATATCGCTCGTTTACCCTGAGAAATAGCCGTGCATCTCTTGCATCTTTGGAGCATATTTACCTTGTATCTTCCTTATGCAAATGCAATAATTAACGGTAAGACATATATCATATTTGTACCCGTTTTGTTGCAGTGGTTTTTCATGTAATAGAAAGTGGCTGAAATGTTTCGCTATGTCAGATTGCTTTACGTAGGCTATAGGGAATATCCTCTATCATTTGATGTGATGGTGTAACCTATATCCCATCCATTGTAGGAAAGGGGATCCGTATGGTATTGCATCCATTCAATAATCCGTGACTATATGCTTTTCTATCTTGCACATTTATGTATCCCATGAAGATCCATGCGTTCAGTAGACTTTCAGACGATTATATGGTTATTATTGGCGAGCGCCAAAATAAATGACAGGTGTATATTCTGGTACCCTACTACAGATATCGAGCCCATTAGCACAAAACGGCTTGCGGATACTACCGAGCCAGTGTATTTGTCAATACAGAGCGGATAATGCATGCAGGGCATTGAGCTGCTGATGCGGTTCTTTGCCTGGTCAGCAGCCCGACGTCTTGATGGATGCTGAGCTGTGTGCGTCTTGGATAATCCATTCTGGTCGAGGCTGAGCGCGACAGAGTGATGTGATGCTCCAGCTCCAGAGCATACATGGGCTACTGCAGCCCCAGGCTCTGGTACGAAACCTGAGAGATGAGATTATTCATGCATTTATTTACCCAGTATAGCCTGGGCTACTGTAGCCTACATAACATTACTGGATATGTTCAATCAAATATAAAGGCATTAATGCTATCAAGCAGATGATTGTGCAATAAATGTACCTCGATATGAGAGTATTTAATCTAATGCATGATGTTGTATACTAAATATAATTATTCTATTTATTCTATTTCTATGGTTGTAGAACTAGTCTGATAGTGGGCTAGGTATGCTATTGAAGGAGGTATAGCCTGCCTGGCCTGCTGATTCCAAGTCAGGTCTGTGGGTGGTATAGCAGCTAGAGTGGGATCATTAGGGGAAATGCATGGAGAGGGAGACATGGATAGAGGGATAGGGTAGTGCACTCCAAGAATGACAAGTATGTCCTGGAGCTGCCGAAATGAAACCCCCAGTGCTGTTTTTTCTAATTACAGTGGGGCTTAGCATTACATCCCCCTCCCCAGTCAAACACACACACACACACACACACACACACACACTACAGTGAGTGCTCAGTCATACCCTCACAGACATTAGGAGCCGTGTAGGCTACATGCTCAGACTGTCCTGGTTTTTAAATCCCCCTTATTGTTTTGCTTTTTAAATCCCCCTCATTGTTTAGCATTTTCATCAGTGGGTTTATTTTCCTCTCAGTCTTTAAGCAGCCACGCTGGCTTTCCTCAGTCCAGCTGCCTGCCCACTGTGTGTGTGTGTGTGTGTGTGTGTGATCTGACCCCCAGCACTCTCATTGGACCAGTGCTGAGGAAAGTGGGTGTGTCCCCACCAGCTAGTCCGGCCCCCTCAGTGTTGTGAAGTACTTTGCCGTCCCGTATGTTAAGTCCTCTACATTCAACTCAATCGTTCCTGTTCCTCTGCTCCAGATGCTGAGTGTGAGGGAGAGATAGAACACACACACACACACACACACACACACACACACACACACACACACACACACACACACACACAGAGGACACTGACAGAGGACTGAGGCAGCACACTGGACTTCCATCAACACCTCTGAAGACAAAGAAAATAAGAGCCTTGATTAGAGGTGAGAAGATATGATAAAGATTACACTCTTCACTCATTTCTTTCTCTCAACCCTTTTCTTATCTCTGTGTGTTTTCTCAACTGGGATTCTTTCTCATTCTCCCTCATTCCTTCACTCTTCTTTTCTCCTCTGTTTTGTTACTATCTCCGGTCCCGCCACTCTCCTTTCTTCCTGTCCTCCGATATCTTGTTTTATTCTCTCCTCTGTTCCTTGGGGGTTTTCAGACTTTCAGAATGTGGTTATAGGATGCCACACACACACACACACACACACACACACACACACACACACACACACACACACACACACACACACACACACACACACACACACACACACACACACACAGCGAGAGAGAGAGAGTACACTCAGTGTAACCACTATGGTCTGTCTTCATGGGTCTATTAGAGCTCTTTACTGTCGCTGTATTCCATATTCTATCCCATTTGACGGTTGGCCGTGCCATGTTTTAGTTTAGAGTTCTGCTGGTCTGGCTAATATCTTACAGCTGGGGGTTCAGTCAGCCAACCAGGACAAGCATACAGGGGAATGGGGATGGATAGGAAGAGAGAGAGAGAGAAAGAGAGAGACAGAAGTGGATATCGATCGAGAGAGAGAGATCATTGCACTAGGCTGGGCTTTAACGTGAGTGTATATTCGCTTGGCTGCTCTTCTGTGGCCTGCATGTACACACACAGCATTGCTCCTGACTCCTGCCTGGTCAGTGAGTCTGTGAGTGAGTGAGTGCATCGTCCATTGTTGGCTTCTCAGAGAGGGAACATTAAAGGCAAGGCGTTTACTTTGATCTGATCTCTGCCTAGCTGCCTCTGCTCTGTGGAGCCTGCCTGGAGCAGGGGGGCTGGCAGAGTGGAGCAGGGAATGGCAGAGAGTCTGCCTCTGCTCTGTGGAGCCTGCCTGGAGCAGGGGGGCTGGCAGAGTGGAGCAGGGAATGGCAGAGAGTCTGCCTCTGCTCTGTGGAGCCTGCCTGGAGCAGGGGGGCTGGCAGAGTGGAGCAGGGAATGGCAGAGAGTCTGCCTCTGCTCTGTGGAGCCTGCCTGGAGCAGGGGGCTGGCAGAGTGGAGCAGGGAATGGCAGAGAGTCTGCCTCTGCTCTGTGGAGCCTGCCTGGAGCAGGGGGGCTGGCAGAGTGGAGCAGGGAATGGCAGAGAGTCTGCCTCTGCTCTGTGGAGCCTGCCTGGAGCAGGGGGGCTGGCAGAGTGGAGCAGGGAATGGCAGAGAGTCTGCCTCTGCTCTGTGGAGCCTGCCTGGAGCAGGGGGGCTGGCAGAGTGGAGCAGGGAATGGCAGAGAGTCTGCCTCTTTGGAGAGCCGGTGTGTGTACTGTTGTTGTTTCTGTGTGTGTGGCTATTTTGGTCCTCGTGTGCAGTGTTTGTTTTTCCTTTGAGTTCACCAGCAGGAGAGCTCTGTTAGTAGAGCTCACTGCTCTTAGTTAACTCCCCTCCCCAGGTCATGAAAAGGAGTGTGTTGTGTTGTTGGATTCTGCACAAACATCACACGGCTGCTACCCACCGTTGGCCAATGCCCTAGTCATTGTGTGTGTTTTAGGGTGATTCCCTTGGAGGTAGTGAGTCATCTGAACTGAAGCTGAGTCACAGTGCTTGAGACTGTAAATAGGTTAATTGGTTCACAGTACAAGCAGGTTCAACACTTAAACACTGTACCGTGTGTGTGGGGTGCAGAGGAACTAACTACCTGTTGGAAGTATGGACTTAGAAGTAGGGCTGGGCGGTATACCCTATTCTACTATATACCGTTATTGATGCACGGTCCTGTTTAGGTTTTTACTTTACCTTCTATAACGGTATTTTAATGTTTGGTTTGTTAATGTGATATGCTGTGTGTAACGTCCATTTTTATAGTTTACACGCTACTTCAGTCATCCCTCTCAGCTCTCTCTCTCCATGCCGCTTTCCACACAGACCTAGTCTCGCCCCCTGTCACTCAAGGAGAGCATTTGTTGTTGCTTGACCAGGAGACTCTTGTGTTCAGTCTGCATGGTCAATGCAGCACATGTAACAATGTTGATGACAATGATGTTGTTTCCACTTTCCTTCTTAATATAAATCCACATGCATTCTATAATTACACTATTAGGTTGTGTTTCTTACATCTGAAAACAGCTAGTTTGTCTTTTCTTAGCAATTTGTCTTTTCTTGTTAGCTCCTAATGCTAATCACTAGTTAACTGGCTACCTAGCTAGCTAATAAATGTACTGAGTCAGAGCAAACCATTTTAGCTAGCTAATACAGCCTGATAACAGCGCTGGTGTAGGCTTAAATCACCATGTTGTTTGTGCAACAGTATCTTCTAAATCAAAGAGGAATATGTGAAGCACAAATAGGTTGGCTACCTGAAGAAACATTTAATGTAGCCAAAGATTACAGGGTCCACTAGGAAACACTGACCATCACTTTGGTTCCTACCATGTCACAATAACTCTTCCCTGGCATTTTCATTCGTTGTCATGTCAAACAACACTGTGTTCAAAGTGACCACTGTTATTTATATTCTAACTATAGAATTAGATAAACATTCTATTTCCATGATTCCAACAGTTCACCCAAGTGTTTTGATCTAAATCGCAAGTCAAATAGCAATTGCAACATTTGGTTAAAAATAAGGAGTCTTTGTTTCTTTTTAGGTTGAAGTTGAATTGAACAGTATAAAACAATCAGAATGGGGAAAGACCAATTGCAATCACTTAGAATGTATGTGTTGCCAACGTAGGGTCACGCACTAGTCATGAACCAAATGAAGAACTTTTATTATTCAAAAACATAAAATACCATAAAATACTGTCCTACCATCACATTTTTTACAAATACCGTGAAATGATATTTTGGCCATATCGCTCAGCCCAAGCAGTAAAGAATGGGGGGTCCAGTGTGTTTGGTAGATGTGATATCCATTTGCTCTGTATGGTGTGTCCCTATCTTCATAACTTACATTTCATTTGTTTTTAAGATTGAACCACATTTGAAGTATTTTGGAGATTGTGATCAAGTCTGCAGTCCTTTCAGTTTAGTATCATTCAACCCTTCCTCGATCCACAGTTGTTATCAACTTTATTCTGGGGTTTAATCCCCTTTGCCCTTTATGCCCCAAATGGGTCACTTTGTCATGTCAGCAGGCTGACCTGGGTATAGGAAGGGCTTCGTAAAGTAATAATGAGGCGTTCATACCCGGGTCCACCCTGGAGCTGTGGACACTACTGAACACAGAGCTTCATAGAGCTCCCAGAGTGCATTTAGTCAACCAAACATATTCCAAGCATTCTAGCCATACACTTACTGCACGAAATAACAGGCCTAGCCTACACAGACATGAATCTGTGGAGATACTGATGCATGGGTCCTGTGTGAACCCTGTGAAAGGCTTTAGCTTACACAGGCCTGGTGGGGATATGCATAGGGCCTGTGTGAACCCTGTGAAAGGCTATAGCTTACACAGGCCTGGTGGGGAGATGCATAGGGCCTGTGTGAACCCTGTGAAAGGCTATAGCTTACACAGGCCTGATTGGGAGATGCATAGGGCCTGTGTGTGCCCTGGCTCACACACACCTAGACACAGCGATGCCGGAAAACATGTGGCGAGTGTCACAAGCCGGGCTAGAAACTCCGGTCTCAGATGTGGAGAGCTGGGGGTACTACCCCTTAGCCACAGAGGAGGTGTTGTAGGACCCAAATGAAACACCCAAGGCAATACTCCAGGCAAGTAGATTTAATGTTCCAAAACAGGAGGCAAAACAAAACAACTCCACGAGGGGAGAAAAACAAACTAAAGATAACTTTGAACAACTTACTAGGACAGACACGGTGGGACAAAGCAGGAGACACATAGTCAGGACGCAATGACCAAGTGAGAAACAAGGGGAAAACACACAGCTAAAATACACAAGGGGAAACAAGGCACAGGTGACCTGGATCAAGCTAATTAGGACACATGAGGAAGAACTAAGGCAGAGGGGAACACAGATGACCTCTAGAGGCCCGGAGACAAACAGGAGGCAGGAAGCTGACACACACGAGGAAGAACTAAGGCAGAGGGGGAACACAGATGACCTCTAGAGGCCCGGAGACAAACAGGAGGCAGGAAGCTGACAGGACCCCCTCCTCTAGGAACGACTCCTGACGTTCCTTCCAGAACACCCTGGCCCCAGGGTGCGAAAATCTCGGATCAAACCTGGGTCCAGGATGTCCCTGGCTGGAACCCAGGAGCGCTCCTCCGGCCCGTAGCCCTCCCAGTCCACCAGATACTGCAGAGAGTTCTGGACCCTCCGGGAGTCCAGTATCCGGCGGACTGTGTAGGCTGGCTGGCCGTCAATGATCCTGGGAGGTGGCGGGGTCTGCGTGGGGGGCAAAGGGAGAAGACAAGACAGGTTTAAGGAGTGAAACATGGAAAGTGGGGTTAACTCTAAGGGAGCGAGGGAGAACCAAACGATACGACACAGGGTTAACCTTTCTAGCAATGCGGAAAGGCCCGATGTATCTCTGGGAAAGCTTCCTGGATTCGACCCGGAGGGGCAGGTTCTTAGTGGCCAACCAAACTCTCTGACCAGCTCGGAAACTAGGGGGCCGTCCGGCGGTGGCGATTAGCCTGACTTTGGTATCTCTGGGAGGTCCGAAGGAGGGCACGCCTGGCCTTCTTCCAGGTCCGCCTACAGCGTTGGACAAAGCGCTGGGCCGAGGGAACACCAACTTGCGCCTCCTCCTCTGGAAACAATGGAGGGTTGTAACCGAACTGGCATTCGAAGGGGGACAATCCGGTGGCTGAGGACTGGAGGGTGTTGTGGGCATATTCAGCCCAAATGATATAGGTGGCCCAAGACGTGGGATTACTGGCCGCCATACACCGCAGGGTGGTCTCCAGATCCTGATTAATCCGTTCCGTTTGGCCATTAGACTCTGGATGGAACCCCGACGATAGGCTGGCTGTGGCCCCAACAAGCCTGCAGAAGGCCCCCCAAAACCGGGACGAGAATTGGGGACCTCGGTCAGAGACCACGTCCAGGGGAATACCAAATATCCGGAAGACATGGTTCATGAGGAGCTCAGCAGTCTCCTTAGCCGAGGGCAGCTTGGGCAGGGGAATAAACCGGGCAGCCTTAGAGAACCGGTCTACCACCACTAGGATGACGGTGTTGCCCTGGGATAGAGGAAGTCCCGTAACAAAGTCCAGAGAAAGGTGTGACCATGGCCTTCGAGGAACAGGTAAGGGATGGAGCAGTCCCTGGGGTCGCTGGCGTGTCGACTTTCCCTGGTTGCACACAGGGCAGGCCTCAACATAGACCTGCACGTCCTTCTTGATGGACGGCCACCAAAACCGCCGTCGGAGGAACTCCAGTGTGCGAGCACTGCCTGGATGGCATGTCAAGGGCGACTCATGACCCCACTGCAAGACGCGGCCCCGAACAGAGAGAGGCATGACAGGCGACCGGCAGGACCACCGCCTGGATCGGGCTCCTGGACAAGAGCTTCTCGTACCCCTCTTTCTAGTTCCCACTGAAGAGGTGCGACGATCCTAGACCTCGGAATAATCGATGCCAAGGGCTTCTCTTGTAACTCGGGAGAATAGACTCGAGACAGAGCATCCGGCTTGACGTTCTTGGTGCCAGGTCGGTAAGTCAGGAGGAACTGGAATCGATTAAAGAAAAGGGACCATCGTGCTTGCCGAGGGTTCATCCGCTTAGCCTGTTGGAGATATTCCAGGTTCTTGTGGTCTGTGAGAACCTGGAAAGGGTGCTGAGCCCCCTCAAGCCAATGGCGCCACTCTTCCAATGCCAGTTTTACCGCAAGCAACTCTAGATCCCCCACGTGGTAGTTGCGCTCGGCCTCAGACAGGCGGCGAGACATGAAGGCACAAGGGTGTAATCTCCCATCCGCACCCCTCTGTGACAGGACGGCTCCCACCCCCACCTCTGAGGCGTCCACCTCCACCACGAAAGGTCTCTCTGGGTCAGGGGTCACCAGAATCGGAGCAGACGTGAAGCGGCGCTTGAGATCCTCGAAGGCCCCTGCTGCTTCCGGACCCCAGTGAATCTTGGTCCCTCCTCCCTTGGTAAGCGTCGTCAAGGGGGCTACCACCGAGCTGAAATTCTTAATGAACTTCCGATAGAAGTTAGAAAAGCCAATGAACCGTTGAACCTCCTTGACCGTGGCAGGTGTGGGCCAATCGTGGACCGCCTTGACCTTCTTGGGATCCATCTCTAGGTGCCCGGGAGTGACAATAAACCCGAGAAACTGAGTCTGAGAAACATGAAATTCACACTTCTCAGGCTTAACGTAGAGGTGATTGTCAAGGAGCCTCTGGAGAACCCTGCTAACATGCCCCTCATGCTCCTTCAGTGACCTCGAGAAGATGAGGATATCGTCCAGGTACACGAAGACGAACAGATTAAGCATATCCCGGAGAACATCATTAATCAGGGCTTGGAATACTGCGGGGTCATTGGTGAGCCCGAACGGCATCACCCGATATTCATAGTGCCCCGTGGGCGTGTTGAACGCCGTCTTCCATTCGTCTCCTTGCCGGATCCGCACGAGATGGTAAGCATTGCGGAGATCCAGCTTAGTAAAAATGGAAGCCCCTTGAAGCAGCTCAAAAGCAGTGGCCATGAGAGGAAGGGGGTATCGATTCCGAACCGTGATTTTGTTGAGTCCCCGGTAATCAATACAAGGCCTAAGACCCCCGTCTTTCTTTTCAACAAAAAGAAGCCCGCCCCAGCCGGGAAGTAGAGGCATAGATGAGGCCGGCTGCCAAGGACTCCTTAATGTAGGTGTCCATAGCTGCGTGCTCGGGGGAGGACAAGGAAAAGATCCGACCTCTAGGAGGGCAGCACCCAGGGAGTAGATCAATGGCACAGTCATACGTGCGATGAGGCGGTAAGGAAGTAGCCCGGGCCTTGCTGAACACTGCCTTGAACCGATGGTAAACACTGGGGACTCGGGAGACGTCAACAGACTCTTGAAACTGGGTACTAGGGGCTGAGGGACTCTGAAGCATGCAGGTGAGTTGGCAGGCGGGACCCCAGCTTAGAATGGTGCCCGTAGGCCAGTCGATCTGGGGATTATGTCTGCATAGCCAAGGGTGACCCAGGATAATAGGATACTCGGGAGAGTCAATGAGATAGAAGGTCTCCTCCTGCTGGTGTTGAGAGATGGTAAGTCGCAGGGACTGAGTCGCCTCGGTAACCTTTCCTGGTTCCAGAGGTCTGCCATCTAAGGCTGTAACTGCCTGGGGTTGAGGGAAGTAGTTGGGTAGGGATCTTAAGTTCCTTAGCCAAGGTTACATCCAGGAAATCACCTGCGGCACCGGAATCGATCATAGCCTGGACCCGATGCTGGTGGCCCCCCAGGACAGAGTGGCTGGAATAGCCAGGACAGCGTTAGTAGGAGGCGCTCTAACTCTCCCCATCACAGCCCTCCTGTAGCTGGGCGGGGACAGGCGTTTCCAAGCTCGGGGCAAGTGGAGCGGAAGTGGCCGGCAACCCCGCAGTAGAGGCACCGACGTTCCCTCATGCGACGTTCCCTTTCGTTGGGAGAAAGCCTGGAACGGCCTAACTGCATGCTCTCCGGGGAATCCTGGAGCAGTTCAGGAGCCGGGGAAGCTCTGAATGACGGAGTCCAAACAGGAGAAACAGAGCCGCTCAGAGGAACTTGGGAATGAGACACCTGACGGCGAGCCGTTCTCCGCTCTCTTAGACGATTGTCCAGGCGGATGGCCAAGGCTATGAGGGACTCGAGATCACCAGCTGGTTCTCGGGTGGCTAACTCATCTTGAAGGGGCTCAGATAACCCTCCCCTGAAAGCAGACCCTCAGCGCTTCATCATTCCATCCGCTCCTTGCTGCTATGGTCCGGAAATCAATGGCAAAATCTGCCGTGCTTCGGGGCCCCTGACGGAGAGACAGTAGGCGCTTGGAAGCCTCCCGCCCACTGACAGGATGATCGAACACCCGCTTGAACTCTTCTACAAATGCAGCGTGGGAGTCACAACAGGCCTCCTGGGACTGCCACACCGCAGAAGCCCAGGCGAGCGCCTTGTCTGAAAGAAGGGTAATGATGTAGGCAATCTTGGAACGGTCTGTGGGAAAACTTGAGGGTTGGAGCTCGAAGGTGAGGGAGCATTGGGTGAGGAAACCCTGGCAAGAGCTTGGATCCCCAGAAAAGGGCTTGGGAGGTGGTAGTCGGGGCTCCGCCAACCGAGACGACCTGTCGTCACTGGGGGTGACCTGGGGGAAGGGAGAGGACCAGGGAGGCGTTCAAAGAGCTGGCGGAGGGAACTCATCATTTCGGCCAGGAGTTGAGAATGACTAGCCATCAGCTCCTCTTGTCGGCTGAGAACGGCTTCATGGCGCTGGAAAGAAGCCTCATGTCGAGTGATCACCGCCAACAGGTCCGGGGAACTGAGTGTTTCTGGGTCCATGATTGTCTTGGTCATTCTGTCACAAGCCGGGCTAGAAACTCCGGTCTCAGATGTGGAGAGCTGGGGGTACTACCCCTTAGCCACAGAGGAGGTGTTGTAGGACCCAAATGAAACACCCAAGGCAATACTCCAGGCAAGTAGATTTAATGTTCCAAAACAGGAGGCAAAACAAAACAACTCCACGAGGGGAGAAAAACAAACTAAAGATAACTTTGAACAACTTACTAGGACAGACACGGTGGGACAAAGCAGGAGACACATAGTCAGGACGCAATGACCAAGTGAGAAACAAGGGGAAAACACACAGCTAAAATACACAAGGGGAAACAAGGCACAGGTGACCTGGATCAAGCTAATTAGGACACATGAGGAAGAACTAAGGCAGAGGGGAACACAGATGACCTCTAGAGGCCCGGAGACAAACAGGAGGCAGGAAGCTGACACACACGAGGAAGAACTAAGGCAGAGGGGAACACAGATGACCTCTAGAGGCCCGGAGACAAACAGGAGGCAGGAAGCTGACAGCGAGGCGGCATTTGCCATAGCACTTTTCAATCCTTTTAATTTAGTTTAATGAAATATATCGACGCAAAACGTTAAAAAGAGGGGCAAAGTGCTGTTTTGTAGATCGATTTGCCTCAATTCGCGCACAGATTCTCTGTCCTTCACATCGCAGTGCTGCTGCAGGCTCTTTGCGTGTCTTGACCAATCAGATTCACGGAAATCGCAGGTCGTGCGGGCCAGGCACAACGCACAAAGCTCAAGGCGCGCTTTCCACTTTCCTCCGGTATTTACTTAGCAAGCGGGATAACACATCACTCCCGACAGACACAAACAAAAACTCTTACATAAATGTCTAGCAGCCTGTACACACTCTAAATATAAAAGATTCCTGGAGTATCCTTAGGGGTTCTTCAAATTGAAACTGTGGGGGAACCCCTATAAGTTCTTTGAAGAACCCTTTAGAATGGTTATTCAAAGAACCCCTTTTAATGGATCCTCAAATAACCATTTGAAGAACCTTTTGGGGTACATTTTTGCACTAATAATAATATAATAATATGCCATTTAGCAGACGCTTTTATCCAAAGTGACTTACAGTCATGTGTGCATACATTTTTACGTATGGGTGGTCCCAGGGATGGAACCCACTACCCTGGCGTTACAAGCGCCATGCTCTACCAGCTGAGCTACAGAGGACCACAAACTACCCCCCCTCCCCTATTATTATGAATATTATGAATAATACGCCTAACAATAACACCATATTTTAGTTGTCAGTGGTTATTATGATTTTAGTGGCATAGCAGAATCAAATATCCAAATATGAGGTAAACCCTATGACACAGCCTTTGATCGAACGCGGGTCTGTAGTGACGCTTCAAGCAGTACGATGCAGTGCCTTAGACCGCTGCGCCACTCAGGAGGCCCCATACCTTGGTTTTTGTGGTTAATGTGAATTTAAAAAACTGTTTTGATAATGGTTTTCATACACATACAGTGAGGGAAAAAAGTATTTGATCCCCTGCATATTTTGTACGTTTTCCCACTGACAAAGAAATGATCAGTCCATAATTTTACTGGTAGGTTTATTTGAACAGTGAGAGACAGAATAACAACAAAAAAATCCAGAAAAACGCATGTCAAAAATGTTATAAATTGATTTGCATTTTAATGAGGGAAATAAGTATTTGACCCCTCTGCAAAACATGACTTGGCAATCACAGAGGTCAGACGTTTCTTGTAGTTGGCCACCAGGTTTGCACACATCTCAGGAGGGATTTTGTCCCACTCCTCTTTGCAGATCTTCTCCAAGTCATTAAGGTTTTGAGGCTGACGTTTGGCAACTCAAACCTTCAGCTCCCTCCACAGATTTTCTATGGGATTAAGGTCTGGAGATTGGCTAGGCCACTCCAGGACCTTAATGTGCTTCTTCATGAGCCACTACTTTGTTGCCTTGGCCGTGTGTTTTGGGTCATTGTCATGCTGGAATACCCATCCACGAACCATTTTCAATGCCCTGGCTGAGGGAAGGAGGTTCTCACCCAAGATTTGACGGTACATGGCCCGTCCTTCGTCCCTTTGATGCGGTGAAGTTGTCCTGTCCCCTTAGCCGAAAAACATCCCCAAAGCATAATGTTTCCACCTCCATGTTTGACGGTGGGGATGGTGTTCTTGGGGTCATAGGCAGCATTCCTCCTCCTCCAAACACGGCGAGTTGAGTTGATGCCAAAGACCTCGATTTTGGTCTCATCTGACCACAACACTTTCACCCAGTTCTCCTTCAGATGTTCATTGGCAAACCTTCAGACGGGCCTGTTGTCACGGGTGCTGTAGGTGGGTGTGGTGCAGGAATCAAGCGCAGGACGCAGAAACTAAGTCCAAAAGACTTTAGTGAAAAATTCACGTAGTACACGAGCTCAACAAGCCCGGAGGCAAAAATAAAGCCTCACACAGGCGTCAAACAAAAGGCGCACTAACATGTGCGAAAAACCCTCTCCAAAACAACGGAGGGAAACACGTAGCACAGAACACCAAACAGAAGCGCAATCACACACAACACCTGACACACACAACGAGAACTAAATAGGACACTAATGAACACTAACTGGAAACAGGTGTACAACATCAAGACAAAACCAAACGAACATGAAACATACAACGGTGGCAGCTAGTACTCCGGGGACGACGACCGCCGAAGCCTGCCCGAGCAAGGAGGAGGAGCAGCCTCGGCCGAAACCGTGACACCTGTATATGTGCTTTCTTGAGCAGGGGGACCTTGCGGGCGCTGCAGGATTTCAGTCCTTCACGGTGTAGTGTGTTACCAATTGTTTTCTTGGTGACTATGGTCCCAGCTGCCTTGAGATCATTGACAAGATCCTCCCTTGTAGTTCTGGGCTGATTCCTCACCGTTCTCATGATCATTGCAATTCCACAAGGTGACCAACTGTTGTCACCTTCTCACCAAGCTGCTTGGCGATGGTCTTGTAGCCCATTCCAGCCTTGTGTAGGTCTACAATCTTGTCCCTGACATCCTTGGAGAGCTCTTTGGTCTTGGCCATGGTGGAGAGTTTGGAATTTGATTGATTGATTGCTTCTGTGGACAGGTGTCTTTTAAACAGGTAACAAACCGAGATTAGGAGCACTCCCTTTAAGAGTGTGCTCCTAATCTCAGCTCGTTACCTGTATAAAAGACACCTGGGAGCCAGAAATCTTTCTGATTGAGAGGGGGTCAAATACTTATTTCCCTCATTAAAATGCAAATCAATTTATAACATTTATGACATGCGTTTTTCTGGATTTTTTTGTTGTTATTCTGTCTCTCACTGTTCAAATAAAGCTACCATTAAAATTATAGACTGATAATTTCTTTGTCAGTGGGCAAACGTACAAAATCAGCAGGGGATCAAATACTTTTATCCCTCACTGTACCTTGTCTATCGGATTTTAATTGAAGAGGTAAGGGAGGAGGATGGTACATATGATCTGCATAACATACCAATACCAATTGACATACCTATGTATGCCTCCTCATCTGTATACCTGACACAGACACAAAAGTGAGCAGTTCAGTCATCTGCACCCAATACAGCTAGCCTTCAACATATTCTTATAGCATACATATTCTTACCTCTTTGTTGATTGATATCCATTGAATTGTGTCCATTTTCTGTTTTAGAAAGATTTGCACAAATATGAAAAGATAGATGGTATCATCATTAAACAATATTAATGTTTCAGTTGGGCAGTTAGGTTCCTGCAAGAACCCCCACCAACTAAGGAGGTTCCTCGATTAACCCCACCTCCTATGGGGTTCTTGGAATAACCTTTTGGGGGCAATTTTCAGTGCCAAGAACCCTAAGGTTCTTCAAATAACTTTGAGGATCTTCGAAGAACCCTTGTTGAACCCCTAATTTTTTGAGTGCACCTAAACATTAGCGATCTGACATGCTGTAATGCGTGGAAACAAGACTATTTTTCAGTCTGATCAACTGTAGGCTACTAACAGCAGCAGCTGCATAGTCTAGCCTACTATGCGCCCTGTCCCTCTGGCCAGGGTAAATGAAGTGGGAATGTTATGTATTTATATCCCATTTGTTTGTGCGAAAAAGTGAATGGGATCAAATTTGGTTTATATTAAAACTTGGGCAGACTAGGCTACCTAGACTTTTTCAATACAAAATTATTATCTGGAATTAATCAATAAAACAATAGCTGACATAGACTGTGGGTACATGTCATGTGAATTTCTATCTCTAATTCAACCTAATCTTGAATCATTACCAGAGGTTGTAAGGCTCTGGTTTTAATCATCAATGATTCAAGGTCCACAACCACGAAGAAGGATTTTTTGTATGTTTATTCATGGAGAGCTCTCCCGCCAAAGACACAAACAGACGATTTTATACCTCCTGGACTTGACTCCTCCCACCTTTAGGTGACTTTTCTAAACAGTTTCCGCCTTCCCCCTTGAATGTTTAGTACCGCCCCCTCTGTTAGTGGGTTGACACTACATGATAATTCTAACATTTATACTGTGTTTGGGGTGAAATCCTTTAGTCATTATTCTTAAAATCCAAATTAATCTAACAGTACATTTTTAATTAGGCCTAAAGTAGCAAAGGGCAGAACTACATGATGCTCTGCCTAGACCTGGCATAGCTCACACACACCTAGACCTATGGAGATGCATGGTGCCTGTATGTGCCCTATCACCGTTGGACAGGCACCTTCAGATGGTTCAAATTCCCCAGACTCTGGTTCCCACTAAATATAACTCTGGTTCCCACTAAATATAACTCTGGTTCCCACTAAATATAACTGTTGTTCCCACTAAATATCACTGTTGTTCCCACTAAATATAACTGCAGCTCCCACTGAATATAACTGTTGTTCCCACTAAATATCACTGTTGTTCCCACTAAATATAACTGTTGTTCCCACTAAATATCACTGTTGTTCCCACTAAATATAACTGTAGCTCCCACTGAATATAACTGTAACTCCCACTGAATATAACTGTTGTTCCCACTAAATATAACTGTTGTTCCCACCAAATATAACTGCAACTCCCACTGAATATAACTGTTGTTCCCACTAAATATCACTGTTGTTCCCACTAAATATAACTGTAGCTCCCACTGAATATAACTGTAACTCCCACTGAATATAACTGTTGTTCCCACTAAATATAACTGTTGTTCCCACCAAATATAACTGTAGCTCCCACTGAATATAACTGTAGCTCCCACTGAATATAACTGTAGCTCCCAGTAAATATAACTGTAGCTTTCACTGAGACTTACACTGAGTGTACCCCACCCCCCCCGGTGGCACACATACACATTCCATGTCTCAATTGTCTGAAGGCTTGAAAATCCTTCTTTAATCTCCTCCCCTTCATCTGCACTGATTGAAGTGGATTTAACAAGTGACATCAATAAGGGATCATAGCTTTGACCTGGTTTCACCTGGTCAGTCTATGTCATGGAAAGAGCAGGTGTTCTTAATGTTTTGTGCAATGTGTATATAAACAGGTAGCATGGTGTGTGTGTGTGTGTGTGTGTCTGTGTGCGCATGTGTGTATGTGTGTGCGTGTGTGTGTGTGCGTGTGTGTGTGTGAGTGTGTGTGAGTATGACTGTGAGGCATGCAGAGCGCTGTACTACTCTAGGGATTTCACATGGTTTTATCTTCATAGGATGACTAGAGAAAAGCACATCTTCTCTCCTTTCACTTAATAGGGCTAAGGAGATTTAGTGCCTCTTAATGCCAGCTTGCCTCGCCTAGTCTCGGGGGGGAGGGAGAGGTGTAAGACAGGCAGGGAAGCAGTGAGGAAGGGAGGCAGGGAGGGAGGCAGGGAGGGAGGGAGGGAGGGAGGGAGGGAGGGAGGAAGGAAGGAAGGCAGGGAGGGAGGGAGGGAGGGAGGGAGGGAGGGAGGAAGGAAGGAAGGAAGGAAGGCAGGGAGGGAGGGAGGGAGGGAGGGAGGGAGGGAGGGAGGGAGGGAGGGAGGGATGGAGGGAGGGAGGGAGGGAGGGAGGGAGGGAGGAAGGAAGGAAGGAAGGAAGGAAGGAAGGAAGGAAGGAAGGAAGGAAGGAAGGAAGGAAGGAAGGAAGGAAGGAAGGAAGGAAGGAAGGAAGGAAGGAAGGAAGGCAGGGAGGGAGGGAGGGAGGGAGGGAGGGAGGGAGGGAGGGAGGGAGGGAGGGAGGAAGGCAGTGAGGAAGGCAGGCAGTGAGGAAGGCAGGCAGTGAGGAAGGAGGGAAGGAAGGCAGGGAGGAAGGCTGGCTGGGAGTGAGGAAGGGAGATAGAGAAAAAAAACTCCCTGTGTGTGAGAACCAGGAATTTCAGAGAGAGCACCGATCACAACTAAGACTAAACAAATGCCTTGGAATAGTACTGGGTTAGTAATGGGATAGTAATAATGTTTTGCAGAGTTTATACTGAAGTCCTTAGCTATGTTACAGCTTTTGTCTCTCTCACACCATGTTATTGTGCTTCCGTGTTTCTCCTAGGGCCCAGAATTGTATTTTGCAATCCCAATGTGGCCCTCAAGCCAAAATTATAGCCCACCCCTGTGCTAGATGCCCTGCTTTGCCTCGCAATGAACTACTGTACTCTACCAATGGAGAATAGCTGGGCTGCATTGTCACTGGCTTGCCTTGCAGTGTGGACTGTCCTCTACCAATAGAGAATAGCAGCCTAGCATTGTCGCTGCAGCAACAATAGCAACACGGAGCTCGAGTTCCAATACAGAGCTGTACAGTCTTTGTGGAGAAAGGCAGGCTCCATAGTGGGCGTGTGAGTGGAGAATGTCAGCCGGGCAGGGGTCACCGTAGTGGGGTAAGGGTTGTAGCATTGCCAGAGGGGTATGGAGGACGGAGGAACACACAAGGGCAGGAGGGTGATTCTTTGTCCTTTGTTTCCCTCCTAGGGGAACATTTCTCAGGGAACGGACTGAGGAACAACGGATGAGCTGACTTTACAGTTGGCCCCAATAGTCTTAAAGGGGTACGATATGAGTCAGAAACATTAATTATAGTGTCAAAATTGACTACAAAGTGTAAATAGGATAATTTTGGTTATAAAATCAGTCTCGCCAAACCGAGATTTGGAAGTGAGTGCGTCATGACAGGTAGCGATGGGTTGGGTATGGATTACTTACTTGTCCACTTTTGCCAATGGTGCCCAATTGCCCAGAGACAACAAGGTGTGGTCCCCAGCTGCCATGTGTTGTGAACATATTGTCAAGTATGCAACGCACACACACTTGAACGGCATAGGAGTGAAGATGGGCTTCCATAAAGTTGGTGCAAACTTGTAATAATAATAATAATAATAAGCCATTTAGCAGACGCTTTTATCCAAAGCGACTTACAGTCATGCGTGCATACATTTTTGTGTATGGGTGGTCCCGGGGATCGAACCCACTACCTTGGCGTTACAAGCGCCGTGCTCTACCAGCTGAGCTACAGAGGACCATAATGCATTCAACATTATTGTGCAAGATGGCAAAGAATGGATTACATACAACAAACGTACGACATGATGGCTGTAACTGGTGTGTGGTGAGTAGCTAGCTAACTAGCTAGCTATAACACTGTCATACTGTGATGTAACTAGCTAAATACATAGCCTTTCGCTAATGTGTAATGTGATGTAATGTCATAGAGAGGAATATTTGCATAGCTAACGTTGCACCTGACGACAGGATGTATCGTTCAATAATGTTTCAACTCGAATTGGCTAGCTAAGAAGTTCCCTGCTCGCTAACGTTAACTAGCTAGCTAATTAATTTAAACTCTGAAAAAAATATTGATTACTAACCCAGATTTGCGAGTTAGGTAGCTAGCTATATTTATGAGAACAGGCATGTTGTTTGGATTAGCACTTGCTCTTGATAACGCAGGGCGGCATTCTGCCTTTACTGTAATGGAACTGGGAGTCATGATCAAGGGCTAGGTTAGCACTAACGTTAGCTTGCTAGCATTCTGGGGCTTTTTCTACTAGTGCTAAAACCATTAGCCTGTTCTCATAAAAGTCTATTGTGTATTTTCTAGGGCAAAAATAAATGAAAGATGGTACTTGTCTAGCCTGAGTACCTATCGTTTTAGCTAACATGCTACAAATACGTGTCAGCAAGCATTCAGCAACGTAACATTACACAACTGGTTGCATAGTAACGGCATCACTGGCCTGAATCTATTCCGTACTTACGGTCACTCTATTAGTATAATTATTTACAAACTAGAAATTTTTTATTTTTCTCGCTATATGTTTATTGAGTGATGATATTTTCTTTCATTCACAGGCTACTTACAAAACCTGGTGGATATGTTGTTCAGCAGTGTGTTGTGGGAACCCCCCGACCATATCAGGAGTAGAAGGCTGAGGCATTCTACTCTGTGTATTCTTCAACCATGTCAGGGAACTGTCTTATATGGGACACCATACGAAGGGATGAAGACTAACATGTACCACCAGACAAAATGTTGATAGGTCCAGTATCTGTATCGACTGTGAATGACAACAAAAGATGAAAGACAAGTGTAATTTTTGCAAATGTTTATATTAGCAGAACACTGCTTCTACAGTATTATGTGAAGGATGGTTTATTCTACATGGAATCTGTTACACTTGAAAGTTATCAAAACACTGTTTAGAATATCTATATAAGTTCAGCAATTGCACTCGTCTCATATTACTCTGTAGGCTACTGACCGATTCAAAGCTTCGTCCTGGACTGAAGACCGGACATTCAACTTGCAGTTGTTGACATCGTTTCCACGGTAACACGTCTTTACATGATGTGATAAAACTTCAAGTTGCAAGCTACTTTCATAGCAAGGTGTTGTAGAACGAATGTCACATGAAACACATTCCAGACACTGTTACTTCTTGGCATCTGTGATTTGACAGAGAAATATCAAGTAGACAGGCTAGCCAGCTGTAGCTATCCCCAAGCTATGCTAGCTAGATGCTGTTAGGTTGGCTAAATACAAGGTCAGCGCAGGCTTTAGCCTACACATAGAACTGAATTAGCAGATCATCTTGAGATGGCGAGTCAGTCAGGAGGAGAGAAGTCCTCAACTTCAAAACTTCTCTCCATAGCAAAGCTATCTTAGCTTACCTCGCTGTTACTTAGTTACTCACTACTGCCCTTGTTTATTTGTTGTGATTGAATGGCAAAGACACACCGAAGAAACACCCACATTAAACCACGCCCCAAAGACAACTCTCATTTGGGCTTCAGTAATGGCCGCTGCATTACTTAATGAGCACCGGAAGAACACGTGCAGAATCGGTGAGGTTTGCAGTCAGAGATACTTTTGGGGAGATGGGAAACTCCATTGGAATCATTGTGGACAATGCCCAAGTGTTGTCAATGGGCTGCACAGTGCATTCTGGGTGATTCTGGGACAAGGAGAGCACTCCTTCAAGGAGTGAATGGGAGACAATTGGGCGCAAGCTCAAAAACCCAACATTAGCATGAATTTTGTGAACAACAAGAACAACATTACAAATATTTTCTGAGATGTGAGATTATTAACTTGTTATCTGTAATATTGGATAGCTTTTGAATCATGACCTTACATACTTTCGAGTAAAATAGGCAGGTTTCTCGACTCATCCTGACTTTGAGAAGAGATTGTGTAACGATTAGCTTAGCAACCGTGTGACGCAGCATGACAATTTGAACGCGATTGGTCGACAGTCTGCTGGGTGGGGCGTTATACGTTCCTCCATTCATTGCCCAATGGGATTCCTATCGCCTCCTTTTTCGAATACCGTATATCTGGTGCAGTTCACCTTTAATGCTGACAGGAAAAAACAAGCAGTTGTCATGAGAGGCCTGCGGAACGGGGATGGAAAGGGGTTTCCTTACTTGGACCCTCCAAGAGACACCGACCACTCTGATTGGACAGCTGGAGAGGAAACTTCCTGTTGGAATCCCCTGTTGGAGCTGGAGGAGACCGCTCCCTGCAGCTGTAGCCAGTAGGACGGTAGCATGTGTGAAGTGTGTGTATGTATTTGAAGGGCCCAGTGTGTGTCTGTGCACCTGTGTGACTGTGGTGCCTTGGGACCTGGGGTGTGTCCTGACAGTTGGCTGGGGGCTTCACAGCAGAGGTGCTCCTCTCCCCATAGAGACGTGCTGCCAAAAGCCTGGAGCCATGCTGACTGTGGACTATTGTTTTTAGTGGGTGTCACTGTCACACTACTGGCAGGCCACTGCAGTGGCTACTCACTGGCTGACAAATACAGACTGAGAAACTGTCCTTAGACCACAGCTATGTGAGAGTGTAAAAGAGGCTATGTTTGCCACTCTGGCTCTTTGTTTTCAACTTTCTTAGATTGAGTCATTTTGCTATTCATTCAGTCATTCTTCTGGGAATCTCTTATTCTCTCCCCGTCTCTCCTCTCTCTCTCTCTCTCTCTCTCTCTCTCTCTCTCTCTCTCTCTCCCTGTCTCTCCACTCTCTCTCTCTCTCTCTCTCTCTCTCTCTCTCTCTCTCTCTCTCTCTCTCTCTCTCTCCTCCACCTCTCCTCTATTGTGGCAGGTCAGAGGGGAATGTGGGGGCCCCTGTAGTGTCCTTGTAGTGAATGATAGTGTTGATGTAATTAAAACGGTAAAACATAAAGTGCTCCACCTCACTACCTCTCCTGTTCTCTCAGGACAACAACACTGTGCACATGCATTTCCAAACTGATGACTTGTTATCTAATAAAAGTTTTATGAGTCCCGTCCACAACCTTGAGGAAACTTGAGTTTATTGCTCTTTCTTTCACACCTCACTCTGCAGTGGTTTTTGGGTGATAATTGCATTCTGAGGGCCCAAACACATGCCGTCCAAACCCACTGAGAATCCGATAAGAGATGTGCAAGAATGAGAGGAGGGAAGGGGGAGGAGAAGGGATAGAGTAGGCCTGAAGAAGAGAAGGGAGAGTGGGGGTGAAAGATGGAGAGAAACTGGTGGTGTTTAACTATCTGAAGTCGCTCCATCTCTCAAATTCTCCCATTCTATGAAGACGCTGCAAATGGTTCGTAGCGAGCGGAGCGCTGGAATGTAGATAAGCTGAAGCTGTGCAGTAGATCAACAGATGGGGCTGTGTGTGCGACTGTATATCAGTTTATCAGCTCTTTCTGTGAAGGCACGCCAGCCCAGGCGAGGCGTGGGGAGTGGGGAGGATAGCCAGCCAGTCAGTCAGTCAGTGGGTATACTATGTTCTATATGTTGTGGAGTCACACACAGGCCCATCTGTTTTAGCAGACTGCCAGAGATGGAAAAAGGAGAGTGAGTCCAGCTCACATGGTGTACTGTGTGTACTGTATACTCTGAGAGAGCTGTGGGAGTAGACAAGACCAGACCAGACACACACACCCGTCAGTCCCACAGAGTTGAGCTGCAGCCGCAATACAGGTGTTTTATAGCTAGTAGTAGGAATTTTCCCACTCATATCTGTCATACCCTTGAGGAATCACACTGCTGCTGCACGGCTAAATCAACTCAGGCACAGTGTGGTGTGGACGGGAGAGACATTATCAACTGTGTGTGTGTGTGTGTGTGTGTGTGTGTGTGTGTGTGTGTGTGTGTGTGTGCGTGCGTACGTGCGTGTGTATGAGTCAGTGTGTTTGCCCTCTCCAGAGCTCAGTAGAGGTGCACTGACAGCTATTTAATGAGGCCTGCAGTATCCCTGTCTTTCACAGTTCTCTCTCCAGCAAGCCGTTAAGTGTGTGTGTGTGAATCATTTTCACAGCTCTGTCTCTACCTCATGAAGCTGTTAAAATGGCCATTTCTTCTCAGGGACTGTGAGTGAACATTAAATTGTGCTTTCCTAGTTTTATTTACGTTGTGGAAGGAGAACACTTACACGCATGCATGAATAGTGTGTCTTTATAGACTCACCACAATAAGCTCCATGGAGAGGTGTTTTCATGTGGCAATTTATTCATCCAAATATTGTTGTGTGTTATGACCCAGAGTCAGATAAGGATTTGCTTACACAGCGTTCATTATTATCTCTTAGCTCGCTACCGGCTCTGTCTCTGTTCTCCCCAGATACTTGGCAGCTCACAATATCATCCAATAAGATAATAAGCCCCTGATTCTGATGCAGGAACACATACTTTCATCCTGCCACGATGAAGGAGGGGTGTAGGGAGGCAGGAGGGGATAGATACTGGTACTGTAGATAGGATCATACTCACACAGTGGTAGGGGGGAGAGATAGAGAAAGAGGGGAGAGAGAAGGAGTTAGAGAATGAGAGGAGAGACTGAGAGAGAGAGAGAGAGAGAGATGGCAGCACAAGCCCCCGCCCATCTGGTGCATTCCAGCCTCCTGCATACACAGCTATCTGCCTGCTGTCTGCCTCCCAATCAGTCATTTCCATTAGTCAGCAGTCTACTGGAGGCTGTTGGTCCTACCACGCAGTGTACTGTGATGCAGAAAGAAAGAAGGGAATGAGAGAGGAAGGGAAGGAAAGAGAGACTGGATGGATAATTGCATCTGGGAAAATGGTGGGAGTCACAGAGGTCAGTTTGGGGTATAGGGAGAGAAAGATGGAGAGGGAAATGGAAATGGAGAACGGAGAATATGAAAAATGTTCCTCACACTGATGCCCCATGGTAACCCAGTCCTGCTATTGGCTATTTGGAGGGGTCAGAGGTCAGCTATGGGTCATATGGATATTCAATCACATCAAAACCACTTATTTAGACCTCTGTTTATTTCATCATCGTTATTCCCTACTTGAGCTGCCCTGTACCATTTGTCCCTAATCCTGTCTCTCCTGAGGATTGGATAACCTGATCCACGCAGGATAGCATTGTGTTGTGGCAAAGATATGAAAGTGGTCACTAATGCTCTGTTGTTGTTGTTGTTGTTGCAGATGATGTAGCAATCATCTGCATTGTCTACTGTGGCTGACTGGCTAGAAGCCTCTTCAGTGTCTCTCTCTCTACGGATGAACCATCTGGCTTTCGGACAGAAATGCAGATTATGTCCGAATCATGTTGCTCCGGACTGTCAGTGAGGGTTTATGAATATAAAACGCGTAACAACCCAATAAGTTATCTGGACAGTGGATCATATGGCTACTGATTATTTTCTCAATGTGCCTGTTTGGGTTCCTTTGACTTCTACCTCTGGAATTTTTATTTGATTTATTAGGATTCCCATCAGCCGACGCCAATGGCGACAGCTAGTCTTACTGGGATCTGACACATAACGAAAAATATATTACAGACAAAAGACAATTTACAGTACATACACACAACAAGTAGGTCACATGGGGGAGAGGCATTGTGCCGTGAGGTGTTGCTTTATGAATTTTTTTGAAACCAGGTTTGCTATTCACTTGCGTATGAGATGGAAGGGAGTTCCATGCACTCATGGTTATGTATAATACTGTACATTTCCTTGAATTTGTTCTGGACCTGGGGACTGTGAAAAGACCCCTGGTGGCATTTCTGGTGGGGTAAGTGTGTCAGTGCTGTGTGTAAGTTGACTATGCAAACAATTTGGAATTTCCAACACAATGTTTCTTATAAAAACAAGAAGTGATGCAGTAAGTCATTTCTTAACTCTTAGCCAAGACAGACTGGCATGCATAGTATTTATATTAGCCCTCTGATTACAATGAAGAGCAAGATGTGCCGCTCTGTTCTGGGCCAGCTGCAGCTTAACTAGGTCTTTATTTTATTTTTGTAAAAATGTGTTTATGGGGTAGATCAGCTTTAATATTGCAGATAGATTGTAACTTCCATCAATTGTCTGCACCACTTCCAATCCCCCATATGTTTTTTTTATCTCGCAAAATATATATATATATATATATATATATATATATATATATATATATATATATATATATATATACAGTGCTATGAAAAAGTATTTGCCCCCTTTCTGATTTTCTCTACTTTTGCATAACTGTGATACTGAATGTCAGATCTTCAACCAAAACCTAATATTAGATAAAGGGAACATAAGTGAACAAATAACACAACAATTACATATTTATTTCATAAACAAAGTTATGCAACACCCAATTCCCCTGTGTGAAAAAGTAATTGCCTCCTTACACTCAATAACTGGTTGTGCCACCTTTAGCTGCAATGACTCCAACCAAATGCTTCCTGTAGTTGTTGATCAGTCTCTCACGTCGCTGTGGAGGAATTTTGTCCCACTCTTCCATGCAGAACTGCTTTAACTCAGTGACGTGTGGGTTTTCAAGCATGAACTGCTCGTTTCAAGTCCTGCCACAACATCTCAATTGGGATTAGGTCTGGACTTTGACTAGGCCATTCCAAAACTTCCAATTTGTTGCTTTTTAGCAATTTTCATGTAGACTTGATTGTGTGTTTTGGATCATTGTCTTGATGCATGACCCAGCTGCGCTTCAGCTTCAGCTCACAGACGGATGGTCTGACATTCTCCTGTAGAATTCTCTGATACAGAGCAGAATTCATGGTTCCTTCTATTAAGGCAAGTCGTCCAGGTCCTGAGGCAGCAAAGCATCCCCAAACCATCACACCACCACCACCATGCTTGACCTTTGGTATGATGTTCTTACTGTGGAATGCAGAGTTTGGTTTTCGCCAGGCATTACTGGAACCATGTCATATTTATCACAATTTTCTTTAACTAATTATGGTCTTTAATGCAGGGCCGACAGACAAGTTCCTTTCTTTTTTCCCCTTCCACTTTCCTCTTCCATTTTTGCGGTAATGCTGCAATTATTTGGTTGTAATTTGGGGTAGAGTAGACATTTCCATATGTTTTTGATAGCTGCATGTGCGACATAACTCCACCAGTCCTACTTATGATATAATTTACGAAGATTAGACCTTTTTACAACATTTTAATTTAATTTATCAATTAGTATATTTGAGTTTAACCACAATATTTGTTGCATTATTTGTTCTGTCGTTTTGGAGGATTAAATTGAAATTGCAACCAACTTTCTATGGCTTGTTTTAGAAATAGTGATATTTGGGAGATGATTTCTTTTTCAAATAACTGAAAGTGAGAGGTTGTAATCTGAATAAAGGGAAAAAGGCCATTCTTGAACATGAGGTGAGACAATCTTACTAATTTACTAGAGAACCAGTTCGGAATGAAGTATAACTTTTGTATCACTGAAGCTTTTAGTGATAGGTCTAATGTTTTAATATTTAATCATTTCTGTCCTCCGAATTATATAAATAGGCCAGTTTAATTTTGCCTGGCTTGCTGTTCCAAGTAAAATGGAATCTTTTTTTCTCATATAATTTAAAAAACTGTTCGCTAGGCATAGGCAAGACCATAAGCAAATAGGTAAACTAGGATATTACTAAAGAGTTAATCAGGGTGATTTTTCCACAAATAGACAGGTATTTTCCTTTCCATGGTAGCAAGATCTTATCTATTTTTGCTAACTTTCTATTAAAATGTATTGGAGTGAGATCATTTATTTCATTTGGGAAATGTATTCCGAGTATATCCACATCACCATCAGACCATTTTATTGGTAAACTACACGGTAATGTAAACATATTTTTTAGTGATCCAATACGTAATATAGTACATTTATCATAATTTGGTTGTGATCCAGAGAGGTTAGAAAATGTATCTAGATCCTCTATGAGGCTGTGGAGGGATTCAAGTTGTGGATTTAAAAGAAAACATGAATCATCAGCGTACAATGACACCTTTGTTTTTAAGCCCTGGATTTCTAATCCCGTGATATTGTTGTTGGATCTGATTTTAATAGCTAACATTTCAATGGCCATAATAAATAGATATGCCGATAGTGGACAACCTTGTTTTACTCCTCTTGACAGTTTAAAACTTTCTGAGAAGTAGCTATTATTTACTATTTTACACCTAGGGTTACAATACATGATTTTAACCCATTTTATAAGAGATTCTCCAAAATTGAAATGCTCCAGGCATTTATAAATAAACTCCAGTCGTACTTTATCAAATGCCTTTTCAAAGTCAGCTATGAATAGCAGGCCTGGTTTCCCAGATTTTTCATAGTGTTCTATTGTTTCCAGTGCTTGCCTTATATTATCTCCAATGTATCGTCCATGTAAAAAACCTGTCTGATTAGAATGAATAATGTCCGACAATACCTTTAATTCTATGCACTATACATTTTGCTAGAATTTTTACATCACAACACTGAAGTGTAAGGGGCCTCCAATTTTTTTAACGGACTGTATCCTGTTTCAATAATAATGAAATCAGACCTTCTTCTTGAGTGTCTGATAATCTACCATTTACATAGGAGTGGTTAAAACATGCTAATAACGGTCCTCTGAGTATATCAAAAAAGGTTTGGTATACCTCAACTGGTATGCCATCCAACCCTGGAGTTTTCCCGGACTTAAAGTCTTTATTGCATCCAGAAGTTCCTCCTCTGTAATTTCACCTTCACATGAGTCTTTCAGTACGGCTGTTAATTTTACATTATCAATAGAAAAAAATCCCTACAATTAGCTTCAGTTAGAGGAGATGGAGGCGACTGAAACAAAAACATATGCTTAAAGTACTTTGCTTCCTCCTTCAAAATATCATTTGGTGAATCATGGGTGACTCCGTCATTTGTAACCAGTTTCAGTAAACAAAAAAACAGAAAACTTGAGCGTGCAAACTATTCACCCCCCCAAAGTTAATACTTTGTAGAGCCTACTTTCGCAGCAATTACAGCTGCAAGTCTCTTGGAGTATGTCTCTATAAGCTTGGCACATCTAGCCACTAGGATTTTTGCCCATTCTTCAAGGCAAAACTGCTCCAGCTCCTTCAAATTGGATGGGTTCCGCTGGTGTACAGCAATCTTTAAGTCATACTACAGATTCTAAATTGGATTGAGGTCTGTTTTTTGACTAGGCCATTCCAAGACATTTAAATGTTTCCCCTTAAACCACTTGAGTGTTGCTTTAGCAGTATGCCTAGGGTCATTGTCCTGCTGGAAGGTGAACCTCCGTCCCAAATCTCTGGAAGACTGAAACAGGTTTCCCTCAAGAATTTCCCTGTATTTAGCGCCATCCATCATTCCGTCAATTCTGACCAGTTTCCCAGTCCCTGCCGATGAAAAACCACCATGCGTCACTGTGGGTATGGTGTTCTCGGGGTGATGAGAGGTGTTGGATTTGCGCCAGACAGCATTTTCCTTGATGGCCAAAAAGCTAAATTTTAGTCTCATCTGACCAGAGTACCTTCTTCCATATGTTTGGGGAATCTGCCACATGCCTTTTGGCTAACACCAAACGTGTTTGCTTATTTTTGTCTTTAAGCAATTGCTTTTTTCTGGCCACTCTTACATAAAGCCCAGCTCTGTGGAGTGTACGGCTTAAAGTGGTCCTATGGACAGATACTCCAATCTCCGCTGTGGAGCTTTGCAGCTCCTTTGTTGCCTCACTGATTAATGCCCTCCTTGCCTGGTCCGTGAGTTTTGGTGGACGGCCCTCTCTTGGCAGGTTTGTTGTTGTGGTGCCATATTCTTGCAATTTTTTAATAATGGATTTAATGATGCTCTGTGGGATGTTCAATGTTTTGGATTTTTTTTATAACCCAATCCTGATCTGTACTTCTCCACAACCTGTTTGGAGAGCTCCTTGGTCTTCATGGTGCCGCTTGCTTGGTGGTGCCCCTTGCTTAGTGGTGTTGCAGACTCTGGGGCCTTTCAGAACAGGTGTATATATACTGAGATCATGTGACAGATCATGTGACACTTAGATTGCACACAGGTGGACTTTATTTAACTAATTATGTGACGTCTGAAGGTAATTGGTTGCACCAGATCTTATTTAGGGGCTTCATAGCAAAGGGGGTGAATACATATGCACGCACCACTTTTCCGTTTTTAAATTTTTTAGAATTTTTTGAAACAAGTAATTTTTTTCATTTCACTTCACCAATTTCGACTATTTTGTGTATGTCCGTTACATGAAATCCAAATAAAAATCCATTTAAATTACAGGTTGTAATGCAACAAAATAGGAATAACTCCAAGGGGGATGAATACTTTTGCAAGGCACTGTATTGTGGTTAAACTCAAATATACTAATTGATAATCTTTGTAAATGATATCATAACTAGGACTGGTGGAGTTAGGTCACACATGCAGCTAACAAAAATATATGGAAATGTCTGCTCTACCCAAAATTACAACCAACTAATTGCAGAATTACCGCAATAATGGAAGAGCCAAGTGGAAGGGGGGAAAAGTAAGGAACTTGTCTGTCGGCCCTGCATTAAAGACCAAATTGGTTAAGAAAATTGTGACAAATAAAAAAATATACCAGTTTCATTTAAGGACCAAAAAATTGACAGCTGTGCCATATAGATACTCCCCAAGATGGCGTAGTAGTGCGGTTGTGTATTCTATTGTGTCCTGTGTAAATAGAGTTTTTTCATTTTTTGTCTTTTTTCGTATATATTTCTCTATCTCACTTTCCATCCTTTAACTAAATATACTTTCCTGCAGCCCGCCTCACCCAATGTGGAACGGATTCTATTATTTCTTTATTTTTATCAAGATCCTACGGCTGAAACTAGCCAGCTAATTAGCTACTTGCTATTAGCCACCATTAGCGGTCTTCACCACTGTCCGTGGCCTGCACTACCTACCAGCCAGCTCTAGCCTGGACAATTATCGGCCAGTGCACAGCGTGCTATCGACCCAGAGCATATCGGATTTTCTGCCGGAATCACTGAATAACTGGACCTTAACACCGGACCATCGCAACTAGCTAGCTGCAACCGAATGGCTGTTGTTGGCTAATCACCACTGTCCCGACGTACCAGTTAGCCTTGAGCTAGCCTCGAGCCAGGCCCATCTCCCGGCTATCTACCTCTCTGTCAACCGGACGGGACCTCCTAGTGTCGACACGGAACCCCACCGATCCATCACGACTGGTCTGCCGACGTAATCGTCTGATGTGGTTTCAACAGGCTTCCCGTTACGACGACCACGAAGATCCATCTGCTAGCCCCGGCCCGCTAGCACGCGCAATCAACAGCCATGCCTCCTGCTCGCCTGTGCTGTAGCAGCCTACGAACTGCTCCCAGACTTACTTATTGCTGTTCACTGGACCTTATGATCACTCAGCTACACAGCTAATGCCTGCAGGACTGTTCCTTTACACGGTACCCCATCCTGTTTAATTGTTTAGCCTCAGCCCAAACTTTCGTCGCCATTACCAGTTGTTGTCTTAGCCCTCTCGAACAACACCTGTGATTGCGTTATGCCTCTCTCCCATGTCAATATGCCTAGCCTATTGCTGTTTGGGTTAGTTTTTATTATACAATTTCACTGTAGAGCCCCAAGTTCCGCTCAACCAGCCTCAGAGAGCTCCTTTGTCCCACCCCCCATACACGCGGAGACTGGCTCAATCGGTACCTCCAGTGATGCTATCTCTTTCATAGTTACCCAATGCTTAGGTGTACCTCCACTGTACTCATATCCTTCCATATCCTTGTCTGTACATAATGCCCTGAATCTATTCTACAACGCCCGGAAATCTGCCCCTTTTATTCTCTGTACCCAACGCACTAGACCAGTTCTTAAAGCCTTTAGCCGTATCCTTATTCTATTCCTCCTCTGTTCCTCTGGTAGAGGTTAACCCAGGCCCTGTAGCCCCCAGTATCACTCCTACCCCCCAGGCGCTATCATTTGTTGACTTCTGTAACCGTAAAAGCCTTGGTTTCTTGCATGTTAACATCAGAAGCCTCCTCCCCAAGTTTGAGTTATTCACTGCGTTAGCACACTCTGCCAACCCTGATGTTCTAGCAGTGTCTGAATCTTGGCTTAGGAAGGCCACCAAAAATTCAGAAATTTCCATCCCGAACTACAACATGTTCCGTCTAGATAGAACTGCCAAAGGGGGCGTAGTTGCAATCTACTGTAGAGATAGCCTGCAGAGCTCTATCATACTATCCAGGTCTGTGCCCAAACAGTTTGAGCTTCTGCTTCTAAAAATCCACCTTTCCAGAAATAAGTCTCTCACTGTTGCCGCTTGCTACAGACCCCCCTCAGCCCCCAGTTGTGCCCTGGACACCCTATGTGAATTGCTTGCCCCCCATCTATCCTCAGAGTTCGTACTGCTTGGTGACCTAAACTGGGATATGCTTAACACCCCGGCCGTCCTACAATCTAAACTAGATGCCCTCAATCTCACACAAATTATCAAGGAACCTACCAGGTACAACCCTAAATCCGTAAACATGGGCACCCTCATAGATATCATTCTGACTAATTTACCTCTAAATAAACCTCCGCTGTCTTCAACCAGGATCTCAGCGATCACTGCCTCATTGCCTGCGTCCGTAATGGGTCCGCGGTCAAACGACCACCCCTCATCACTGTCAAACGCTCCCTAAAACACTTCAGCGAGCAGGCCTTTCTAATTGACCTGGCCCGGGTATCCTGGATGGATATTGACCTCATTCCATCAGTAGAGGATGCCTGGGTGTTCTTCAAAAGTGCTTTCCTCTCAATCTTAAATAAGCATGCCCCATTCAAAAAATTCAGAACTAAGAACAGATATAGCCCCTGGTTCACCCCAGACTTGACTGCCCTTGACCAGCACAAAAACATACTGTGGCATACTGCATTAGCATCAAACAGCCACCGCGATATGCAACTTTTCAGGGAAGTCAGGAACTAATATACACAATCAGTTAGGAAAGCAAAGGCTAGCTTTTTCAAACAGAAATTTGCATCCTGTAGCACTAACTCCAAAAAGTTTTGGGACACTGTAAAGTCCATGGAGAATAAGAGCACCTCCTCCCAGCTACCCACTGCACTGAGGCTAGGAAACACTGTCACCACCGATAAATCTACGATAATTGAGAATTTCAATAAGCATTTTGCTACGGCTTGCCATACTTTCCACCTGGCTACCCCTACCTCTACCCCGGCCACCAGCTCTGCACCCTCCGCTGCAACTTGCCCATGCCCTCCCCGCTTCTCCTTCACCCAAATTCAGATAGCTGATGTCCTGAAAGAGCTGCTAAATCTGGACCCTTACAAATCAGCTGGGCTAGACAATCTGGACCCTTTCTTTCTAAAATTAGCCGCCGAAATTGTTGCAACCCCTATTACTAGCCTGTTCAACCTCTCTTTCATAACGTCTGAGATCCCCAGAGATTGGAAAGCTGCAGCCAAACTGTTACAGACCTATATCCATCCTGCCCTGCCTTTCGAAAGTATTTGAAAGCCAAGTTAACAAACAGATCACCGACCATTTCGAATCCCACCGTACCTTCTCCGCTATGCAATCTGGTTTCCGAGCTGGTCATGGGTGCACCTCAGCCACGCTCAAGGTCCTAAACGATATAATAACCGTGATCGATAAAAGACAGTACTGTGCAGCTGTCTTCATCGACCTGGCCAAGGCTTTTGACACTGTCAATCACTACATTTTTATTGGCAGACTAAATAGCCTTTGTTTCTCAAATGACTGCTTCGCCTGGTTCACCAACTACTTCTCAGATAGAGTTCAATGTGTCAAATCGGTGGGCCTGTTGTCTGGACCTCTGTCAGTCTCTATGGGGGTGCCACAGGGTTCAATTCTCGGGCCGACTCTATTCTCTGTTTATATCAATGATGTCGCTCTTGCTGCTGGTGACTCTCAGATCCACCTCTATGCAGACGACACCATTTTGTATACATCTGGCCCTTCATTGGACACTGTGTTAACAAACCTCCAAACGAGCTTCAATGCCATACAACACTCCTTCCGTGGCCTCCAACTGCTCTTAAATGCTAGTAAAACTAAATGCATGCTCTTCAATCGAACGCTACTTGCACCTGCCCGCCCGACTAGAATCACTACTCTCGGCGGGTCTGACTTAGAAAATAAGTGGACAACTACAAATACCTAGGTGTCTGGTTAGACCGGAAACTCTACTTCCAGACTCACATTAAGCATCTCCAATCCAAAGTTAAATCTAGAATCGGCTTTCTATTTCGCAACAAAGCCTCCTTCACTCATGCTGCTAAACATGTCCTCGTAAAACTGACTATCCTACCGATCCTTGACTTCGGCGATGTCATTTACAAAATAGCTTCCAACACTCTACTCAGCAAATTGGATGTAGTCTATCACAGTGCCATCCGTTTTGTTACCAAAGGCCCATATACTACCCACCATTGTGACCTGTACGCTGTCGTTGGCTGGCCCTCACTACATATTCGTTGCCAAACCCACTGGCTCCAGGTCATCTATAAATCACTTCTAGGCAAATCCCTGCCTTATCTTAGCTCATTGGTCACCATAGCAACACCCACCCGTAGTATGCGTTCCAGCAGGTATATCTCACTGGTCATCCCCAAAGCCAACACCTCCTTTGGCCGCCATTCCTTACAGTTCTCTGCTGCAAATGACTGGAACAAACTGCAAAAATCTCTGAAGCTGGAGACACTTATCTCCCTCACTAACTTTAAGCATCAGTTGTCAGAGCAGCTTACCGATCACTGCACCTGTACACAGCCCATCTGTAATTAGCCCTCCCAACTACCTCATCCCCATATTGTTATTTACATTGTTATTTATTTTGCTCATTTGCACCCCAGTATCTCTATTCGCACATCATCTTCTGCACATCTATCACTCCAGTGTTAATACTGTATATATATTTTCTATAGTGTTATTGACTGTACGTTTTGTTTATTCCATATGTAACTCTGTTGTTGTTGTTGTTTTTATCGCACTGCTTTGCTTTATCTTGGCCAGGTCGCAGTTGTAAATGAGAACTTGTTCTCAACTGGCTTACCTGGTTAAATAAAGGTGAAATAAAATAAAAAAAATAGATTGCAAATAGTTGGGAAGAGTTTTTCGATGTACCGATTCCATGGCACGTGGTTTATGAACTGATACGCAAAACGACGCTGGATTCAAAACTTTGAATTTTTCTATGTAAATTATACAATATTCTTGCAACCAATAGAATGTTATATATATGGGGGATACAACCTTCCCAGCTCTGCAGATTTTGCTGCGAAGAGACAAAATCATTAGATCATTTATTTTGGTACTGTCCATATGTAGCTTGTTTTTGGTCACAGGTCCAGGAATGGCTGAAGAATTGCAACATTTACCTGGAGCTAACGCTGCAGATAGCACTACTGGGTGATTTGAAAAGTCATAGTCAATCGATCAATAATATACTAATACTTTTAGATTTTCTTTAATGTAATTTACAATCTGTAGAAACTATGAGAATAGAAAGGTTCAGAATTTTTGTGAAGCATCACAGCACAGTTGAAAAATATGGCAAATAGAAATCCAATATGGATGGTGTTACGAGATAGATGGGAGGAGTTGAATGGAGGTGAAGGGTGGGACTAATAACAACAAGATAACAAATGTCAAATATACTGTGTTTGTAAAATGTATACAGGTTCAGAACTTTAGTGAAACAGCACAGTTAAAAATATATGGCAAATAGAAATCAAACTGGTTGGACATCAGAAATAGATGGGAGAGGTTGAGGGTAGAGGAAGGACTAAAACAAAATATAAGTATTGTAAAATAGATTGTTTCCGTAAAATGTATATAGTGTGTATAAGCTGGAAGTAGAAGCCTTGTGACGAGTATTGAGTATACGAAGAGGCAGGACGCAGATGCAGGAATTAACAAAGTCAAGGTTTACTTAAACAATGACAAAGAGAAATAACAACGAGAGCGTACATGACACGAAGCTTAACAAGCACACACAACATCATACAGAACAGTCCAGGGCTAAATAGGAGTGGTGATGAGATGATGAGGTGCAGGTGTGCTGGAGGTGATTAGGGTGCATTGGGTTTCCATTCCGGTGTTGCCGAGGTGGTGCGCTCAGACCGGTGGCTCAGTAGACCGGCGTATCAGAGTGCCGGAGGGGAGCAACGGGAGGAGACGTGACAAGCCTAAGGGTTGTTGTTCATTAGTTTACTCCAATTAGGTGAGGGGTGGTAGGGTTAGCGGAAAATAATAAAGGAGGCTCTGGGAAATAAATGATCTTTGTTTCTTTCTCTTTTTCCTTCTCCTTCAGTACCTCTATCTTCCCTTTCTAGATCTCTCTCTCTCCCTTCTTCAGATCTGTTCATCTGGGCAGAGCCTTCAAAGGCAGGGTGCAGGCCAGAACTTTGTAATGTAGAACAGAACAGAGCAGAGGTGGAGGCCTGTGTGTACGTCCAAAACCAACACGCTGATCAGCAGCATTCATAAATAATAAGGGCGTCAGTCAGCCTTGGGTACAGAGGAGCGAGCCAGGAGAGAGTGTGTGTGTGAGTTTTCATTGGCTGAGAGATGGTGTGTGTGTGTGTGTGTGTGTGTGTGTGTGTGTGTGTGTGGGTGCCTGCGTTGCCTGTGTACATGCATTGCAGCACTTCTAAGTGCCAAATGTAATAACCTAATTATGATTAATGAGCTTAGAATCTCTCCATTAAACAGGAAGTAAACTCTATCCCTACATCAGATCTCCTTACCGAGGTTGAAGAATCAGTGAAATCACAGATTTATACACACCTTAGGTTTCACACACCTCATCATTGTGAAATGTCTCATACTGTATCGTATGCTTGTGTCTGCAATCACACCATCTTCAGTATCTGGATGCACACAAACCCTCCATCCTCCACCCTTCTCCCCTTCTCCCCCGTTGCTTTAGCTGATGCTGTGACTTTAGTTGTGCAGTTTGCACCAGGCAGCGTATTTGTCCTAATCGTACTGCTGAGTGTGATTGAATGTGAAGCCCTGAGGAGGGGCACAAGTCCTCACGCTAAAGCCCTCTGACTTTTAAATTACAGCGTGATGCAGCCAGCCCAATGGTGTTTTAGCATGGGGAGAATACGCTGTCAGACAGGGAGGGAGCAACAGAGAGAGAGAGAGGGGGAGAGAGAGCTAGAGAGAGGGGACAAGAGAGATGGCGAGAGAGATAACGAGAGACGGAAAGAGAGAGACCCTTCTTTCCATAGGATTACCATGGAATGCCAGACAGGATGGACCACTGCTTAGATTGATTAGAATCTTATCCAGATGGATAAGCCTGCGTGATTACAAATGTATGGCCAGCTATCGCCGACACTATCCACAGTCACTCTTTCTCGCTCTTTCGATTTCTCGATCCTTCTCTTGCTCTTCCTCAAAAGACTGCAGAATATTGAAATGGGGTAGTGGTGGTGGTTGGAGGTAGGGATCGAAATGAAGGGATGTGGAACAGATCGAAGGGAAGGAGGGAGTTGGCACTCCAGTGACTTCTGACGGCCATTTTGGATCCTTTAGAATGGGTATCAGACTGTCTCCTTTTACCCATTCGATATATGGGATGCGATTCATGGGAACCTCGTCCTCTCCTTTTTCCTCTAAAGAGTCTGAGAGTGACTAAGTGGTCAAAGGATATCTAAGGTGAGGGTTCCAGCCCCAGGACTGTTGCGAGGGTCCCAGCCCCAGGACTGTTGCGAGGGTCCCAGCCCCAGGACTGTTGCGAGGGTCCCAGCCCCAGGACTGTTGCGAGGGTCTGTGGTACAATGAGGGAAAAAAGTATTTGATCCCCTGCTGATTTTGTACGTTTGCCCACTGACAAAGAAATGATCAGTCTATAATTTTAATGGTAGGTTTATTTGAACAGTGAGAGACAGAATAACAACAAAAAAATCCAGAAAAACGCATGTCAGAAATGTTATAAATTGATTTGCATTTTAATGAGGGAAATAAGTATTTGACCCCCTCTCAATCAGAAAGATTTCTGGCTCCCAGGTGTCTTTTATACAGGTAACGAGCTGAGATTAGGAGCACACTCTTAAAGGGAGTGCTCCTAATCTCAGCTTGTTACCTGTATAAAAGACACCTGTCCACAGAAGCAATCAATCAATCAGATTCCAAACTCTCCACCATGGCCAAGACCAAAGAGCTCTCCAGGGATGTAAGGGACAAGATTGTAGACCTACACAAGGCTGGAATGGGCTACAAGACCATCGCCAAGCAGCTTGGTGAGAAGGTGACTAACTGTAAGTCGCTCTGGATAAGAGCGTCTGCTAAATTACTCAAATGTAAATGTAAATGTGATAACAGTTGGTGCGATTATTCGCAAATGGAAGAAACACAAAAGAGGTGTCAATCTCCCTCGGCCTGGGGCTCCATGCAAGATCTCACCTTGTGGAGTTGCAATGATCATGAGAACGGTGAGGTATCAGCCCAGAACTACACGGGAGGATCTTGTCAATGATCTCAAGGCAGCTGGGACCATAGTCACCAAGGTAACAATTGGTAACACACTACGCCGTGAAGGACTGAAATCCTGCAGTGCCCGCAAGGTCCCCCTGCTCAAGAAAGCGCATATACATGCCCGTCTGAAGTTTGCCAATGAACATCTGAATGATTCAGAAGAGAACTGGGTGAAAGTGTTGTAGTCAGATGAGACCAAAATGGAGCTATTTGGTATCAACTCAACTCGCCGTGTTTGGAGGAGGAGGAATGCTGCCTATGACCCCAAGAACACCATCCCACCGTCAAACATGGAGGTGGAAACATTATGCTTTGGGGGTGTTTTTCTGCTAAGGGGACAGGACAACTTCACCGCATCAAAGGGACGATGGACGGGGCCATGTACCGTCAAATCTTGGGTGAGAACCTCCTTCCCTCAGCCAGGGCATTGAAAATGGGTCGTGGATGGGTATTCCAGCATGACAATGACCCAAAACACACGGCCAAGGCAACAAAGGAGTGGCTCAAGAAGAAGCACATTAAGGTCCTGGAGTGGCCTAGCCAGTCTCCAGACCTTAATCCCATAGAAAATCTGTGGAGGGAGCTGAAGGTTCGAGTTGCCAAACATCAGCCTTGAAACCTTAATGACTTGGAGAAGATCTGCAAAGAGGAGTGGGACAAAATCCCTCCTGAGATGTGTGAAAACCTGGTGGCCAACTACAAGAAACGTCTGACCTCTGTGATTGCCAACAAGGGTTTTGCCACCAAGTACTAAGTCATGTTTTGCAGAGGGGTCAAATACTTATTTCCCTCATTAAAATGCTAATCAATTTATAACATTTTTTACATGCGTTTTTCTGGATTTTTTTGTTGTTATTCTGTCTCTCACTGTTCAAATAAACCTACCATTAAAATTATAGACTGATCATTTCTTTGTCAGTGGGCAAACGTACAAAATCAGCAGGGGATCAAATACTTTTTTCCCTCACTGTATGTGTGTAAGGGTTCCGGGACTGTTCGCAGGAAAGCAGAGGTTTCTGTGGTCGCTGTGTGTTTGACTGGGGGTCTGGTAACAGGTCTGGGAAAAGAACAGACAGGGTGAAACAGAGAACTAAGGGTATTCTTATTCCAACAGAGATAGGCCTGATGTGTAGGATGGATTGAAAGGGGGGGAGAAATACAAAAAATGAGTGTGAAATTCACTTTTAGTTTTCCCTTATTTATTGTAGTTTACCCAAGTTCTGCTACTTGATGTTTTAAGCCTTAACCGTTATAACACTCTCAACATCTCAACAAATGTAATATAATCATACACATGTTCCCTCTGCTTTCTACCAGCCATGCTGTGAGAGCATTATCCAAATGATTAAAGAGGTAAAAAAAGAACTAACTGTCCAAACTGGTACAGTGTATGACCTGAATCTCTCTCTCTCCTACAAAACAGTTCATCTTCAGTCAACTGTACTGTAAGACCATCTGTTCTTCCAATGTATACATTCTGCTAGTTCTGCTAGTGTCCCAAACTCCTCACTCTACGTTTGTGTCTTTGTGTTTGTGTGCGTGCGTGTTTGTGTGTGTGTATGTGTGTGAGTGCGTGTGTGTGTGCTTGTGCGTCTGTGTCAACACAGTTCCTTGGTAGATCTACTGTTCTTATGGGAGTGAAGCAGCAGCTCGAGTCTGTCAAGGTTTCAGACGTTATTTGTGGCTGTTGCGAGGAATTTTAGGAGAGTGTTTTTAATGCTCAGAAAACAGATAGGTTGGAGAGAACAAGGCCAAGTTTGTACTTAGCCAAGCAGCGATGATAAGAGAGGTACAGGAAACGGTCCCGACTTTATTCCAGTCCTTTGAAGAACAGGAAGCCATTGAGTCTGGGAGGGAGTTCACCCCACTTGGTCCCCTTGACTCCCCCCAGTGAACCACTCCCTTCCAGACTCACAGGCTTCCTGTTGGACGTCCTCTCACTGAACCCCTTCCCTGACCATCAACACAGAGACTCCTTTATCATACGACTAACACACTACCTCTCCTCTCCTCTCCTTGTGCCATTGAAATAAATCTATGATATAGCAAGTGCAGTAATCAAATACATTTCACCAGTGGCGCACTGTGGCTATTGGACCCACACTCTTAGAAAAAAGGGTTCCAAAAGGGTTCTTCAGCTGTCCCCATAGGGGAACCCTTTTTGGTTCTAGGTAGAACCCTTCTTGGTTCAAGGTGGAAGTATTTTGGGTTCCATGTAGAACCCTCTCGGGAAAGGGTTCTACATGGAACCCAATAGGGTTCTACCTGCAATCAAAATGATTATTTATTGAACCACAAAGGGTTCTTCTAAGGGTTCTCCTATGGGGACCCTTTGGGGGGGGTTAATCTTCCAAAAGATTGTACCAAAAATAACTGAAAATATAGCATCACTTAATGCGCTGACGGAATCAAACAGACCTGAGCCGCACTTTGGGGTGCCACTCACAGAGACAGCAACCACAACCACACTGCTTACATAACCTGTGGTAGCCTAACGCCATCACTATAACACGATCACCAAAAGTGACAACAGTGTCACATCAAAGGATGTGAGTTTGACAGGCTCATGATGCTGAAAGGACAGTGACTGTAATACCTGCACACTCCATGTAGGAGAGCACACTTTGAGTCAAATGCATAGCCAGGCCGGTAGAAAGCCAGCAGGATGAATGAAAGGAGAAGCAGCCCATTCACTCTGACAAAATAAGCCAGTAGGTCCCAATCATAAGAATACAAAAACAACCATTAGGCTAAGCATTTCCAAATCAAAATGTACAACTATTACTTCCCAAAGATCTTTATCACATTTATCATACAAAGTAACCAGTGATCTAAAAGAGATAGCCAACGCGAGTGGAAATAAAACAAACAGTTCCACTCACCAGATGATGATCATTTGAAACGTAACATCTTGTTGAAAGTTCATCTTGAAAAGGGTAAAGCTAACAAATTAGCAACAACATCCTCTTCGATAGCACTTGCCGCTGCTGCAGCCGGCGCACACTAGCCTACAAGAAAAACGAGTTAGCTTAGACCGTGGGAAGAGTGCTGCTCGCTGTCACGCCTTCTATCTAGCTTCAGAGGGCCTAGCCAATGGTGAGCTAGCTAGATATATCTCCCTAGAGACAACCAAAGAATTGGTTTGGATCTTTTTTTCTCCTCAGTTTTAACCATTTTAATTTCAACACAAACTGAAGACATTATATCAGAATGTCATTGAAAATAAGAAAATAATCAGAACATTATTGAAATATTATTGAAAATAATAAATCCTTGGGCCTTCTCTGAAGGTCTAGAAGGCCTTGACGGTTCCCCACTGCATTTCACGAGGTGCAGAGGAAATCTTTGTTCTGGCCATTCCTTCTCTGAACACTCTCATTTGGCTTCGGTCAAATGAAAATCCCCCTAAATATTTTCCCTTCAGGCCAAGGCTCTTTGGTTTTCGAGATGGAACTGTGTGGAATGTGTTGTTTTCTTCTTGACCTCTCACTGTGGCTTTGTTTGTTTGTTGTTGTTGTTGTTGTTGCTTTGACTGTTGAATTCCACTCTCCTTTCAAATATTTTTTATTTTATTTTATTGACAGACCGAGGGTGGTAGACAAGGAAATACAGCAGGGAGAGTGCCATACCCGAGAGTGGGCCTCCTGTCAATAGGGGCAATGCATAGTTCTGGAGTCTATAGCGCTAACACTAGACAAGGCAAAACGTTGACCCTGGACTGTGCCATTCACCATGTCTGTCTCCACTCATCCTCTGCACTGACCCTAAACACACATTTCTGGGCACGTTGGAGAATAGGTCCTATTTAAAGAAACTGTGTATGAGAGAGAGAGAGGCTGTCAATCACATGACCACCATGCAGTAGGTAATTAACAGACCCACTCACCAGAGGACCTGGTGTCTAACCACACACTCCTCAGGGATGGAGCGTGTGTGTGTGTGTGTGCAGTTGACCTTGGGAACCCTTGGGTTCTGTGTAATTTCCTCCAGGAGAGTGGAAGAGAGAGAGAGAGAGAGAGAGAGAGAGAGAGAGAGAGAGAGAGAGAGAGAGAGAGAGAGAGAGAGAGAGAGACAGAGAGAGAGAGAGAGAGAGAGAGAGAGAGAGAGAGAGAGAGAGAGAGAGAGAGAGAGAGAGAGAGAGAGAGAGAGAGAGAGAGAGAGAGAGAGAGAGAGAGAGAGAGCACAGGGAATACTCTTACCTGCCCTACTGCTTGTCTTTCCTCCTCTTGTAGTTTAAGAGAGACAGAGAATAGAAGCTGTCCTTGGAAATAATGGCCTCACGCTTCCATCTGTCCACCCATACCATGACAGTACAGTCACCAACACGTCTACCAAACCTATACCCTAGAATAGGGGAACAGGATCAAGCTATCAAATGGTGTGCGGAGCATAACCCTCTTTTTGTTGTAATTGGTTTTTATTTAATTAAACTTCATAGTCAAAGTCAGAATCACAATGTAGGCACATAGTTTGAACATGTGCCCCCACCCTCCCACACGACCCTCCCATACAACCCTCCCACACAACCCTCTCACACAACCCTCTCAGACAACCCTCCCACGCAACCCTCCCATGCAAGGGGGAGTGGGGTGGAGTGAGAGAATACAATACTGTCCCTTTGCCAGGGAGAGAGGGGCAGATGCCAGAAAGACTGAGCATGCTAGCAGTGGGCCAGAGGGAATGCATGTGAAGTAGTGTGTGTGCATGCGAGTGCTTGTGTTTGTGCATGTGTGTGACTGTGAGAGAACAAGGAAAAGCGAGAGCTTGTGACTCTTCTGTGTGTGACAGTTCCAGACTTCATCACTCATGTATTCCCTAAGCAGCTTCAGATCGTGAAACATATTTAGTTATTCAAACATACATACTTATACACTCCCATGATGCAGAAATTAAATGACATACTGGAAACATACTGCAGATGTACTGTATGTTTTTGCCTAAAGGTTTAGCATGAGATGTCTCTGCAGAGTGTTACAATTTAGCAGAGACCAGCAACAGCACTGATAAAATGAGATGTCCTATATAGTCTTTGCTAGCTATAATGGTTAAATATATAATAATATGTGTATATGCCATTTAGCAGACACTTTTATTCAAAGTGACTTACAGTCATGTGTGCATACATTTTACGTATGGATGGACCCAGGAATCAAACCCACAACCCTGGCAGTGCAAGCGCCATGCTCTACCAACTGAGCCACACAGGACCACCAACTGAGCCTTACAGGTTAAAGAAGTCCTACAGTACATGTTGCTCTTGAAGTCTGTCGATGTCTGTCTCTTGAAATCTGTTTAAACATAGCCTTTGAACATAGAAAACAACATCTATAACCATATTCAACTTTTCAAATCGTATTTACAGCTTGACAACCTCATCAGTCACTTTGTAAATTTGATCCCGTCTGCCTGGAAAGGCTCTTTAATATATTGAGCAATGCATGCTATAACTAAACAATGTTTTTGTGCTGTCAGAAAGCAGCAGCTCATTCGTCAGGCTAGCTGGCACACTATAGATGAATGTATTTTTACATTGGCCTCCGTTCTAGCCAGGCCGTTCAGGCGTTCATTCCATCAGTGCTTATTGCAGTATTACCAAACAGACACCCCAGTGCTATTACTACGTGATGGATTACTGCAACTAGCAAAAGAGTGGAAACTTTATTTTTTCCTCAGATAAACTTTTTTTTTCTTCTTCCTACCATGCATTACATTTTTCACTTCGGCAGCACGATGCAATGTGATGTGATACAGACCAAACCGGCTGTAATTTTCATATTAATTTGGCTGAGAGCGAGTCAGAAATGGATGATAGTTAAAAAAGAGAACATCAAAGCCATGGCAGAGATAGTGCTTCATCAAAGCCATGGCAGAGATAGTGCTTCGTCAAAGCCATGGCAGAGCTAGTGCTTCATCAAAGCCATGGCAGAGATAGTGCTTCATCAAAGCCATGGCAGAGCTAGTGCTTCGTCAAAGCCATGGCAGAGCTAGTGCTTCGTCAAAGCCATGGCAGAGCTAGTGCTTCGTCAAAGCCATGGCAGAGCTAGTGCTTCATCAAAGCCATGGCAGAGATAGTGCTTCATCAAAGCCATGGCAGAGCTAGTGCTTCATCAAAGCCATGGCAGAGATAGTGCTTCTCAGTGGGAAAGACTGTTGTGAATAAGATGGCGTCGATAGACATGGCCACCTTGTGTCAGGCTCCTAAGCAACTGTGCTGTATTTTGTTTTTTAAATGTTATTTCTCACGTTATTAGCCCAGAGTGTTCTTTGCATTATTACATACAGCCGGAAAGATATTTCGGATATCAGAGAGGCATTTCAACCAGGAATACAACTTTCCTGAATTGGATCCTTTGTTCATACCTTCCAAGGCGATTTAACTTATCCCAGAGGCTGCTCCAAGATGCCGCCGGCGGAGAAGAGGTATTCGGAGTGGATTTTTTGTCTGACTCAGGAGGCGTGCACACCATCCACCACTTCCGAGTATATGTTCAGTCCCTGGACAGTAAAGATGACGAGAGACATCAGGGACTGTAACATACTCTGTTTCACGGAATCATGGCTCACTCCAGATATACTGTCCCCGTCCATATAGCCAGCGGCTAGGAATAAAGAACTCTCTGTGAAGAAGAAATATATACTTTGGACTCCGACATTGCTCGTCCTAATATTTATATATTTCTTAAATCCATAATTGTACTTTTAGATTTGTGTATATTGTTGTGTATTGTTAGATATTACTGCACTGTTGGAGCTAGGACCACAAGTATTTCGCTACACCAGCAATAACATCTGATAAATATGTATATATGCGACCAATAACATTTAATTTCATTTGATTTGTTGCCAAACGTTATATTCTACTCATTAATGAGGAAGAGAGGAGAGGAAGAGAGGAGAAGGGAGGAAGAGAGGAGAGGAGAGGAATAGAGGAGAGGGAAGAGAGGAGCGTGGAGGAAGAGAGGAGAGGAGAGGGGAGGGGAGGGGAGGAAGAGAGGAGAGAAGAGGGGGAGGGGAGGGGAGGAAGAGAGGAGAGGAGAGGAATAGAGGAGAGGGAAGAGAGGAGAGGAGAGGGGAGGAAGAGAGGAGAGGGGAGGGGAGGAAGAGAGGAGAGGAGAGGAGAGGGGAGGGGAGGAAGAGAGGAGAGAGAGGAGAGAGGAGAGGGGGGGGAGGAAGAGAGGAGAGGAGAGGAAAGGGGGAGGGGAGGAAGAGAGGAGAGGAGGAGAGGAGAGGGGGAAGGGAGGAAGAGAGGAGAGGAGAGGAGAGGAGAGGGAGAGGAGAGGAGAGGAGAGGAGAGGAAGAGAGGTGAAGGGAGGAAGAGAGGAGCGTGGAGGAAGAGAGGAGCGTGGAGGAAGAGAGGAGAGGAGGGGAGGGGAGGGGAGGAAGAGAGGAGAGGGGAGGAAGAGAGGAGAGGAGAGGGGAGGAAGAGAGGAGAGGGGAGGAAGAGAGGAGAGGAGAGGGGAGGAAGAGAGGAGAGGTGGTAAGGGTGAGAGGTTTATCTTATAGCCAAAATAATATCATACTGATACACAGTGTATAATGTAGTGAGGCATAATGCTATGAACCATTAAACTCCCCATAGACTTGTTAGTCCCAGTGTTGTCATCTCAATTTTATAACATCACAGCTCAATCTTTATATTCATTCATTAATGAGGAAGAGGGGAGAGGGGAGAGGGGAGGAAGAGGAGAGAGGGGAGAAGAGAGGAGAGGGGAGGAGATGGGGAGAAGAGTGGAGAGGAGAGGAAGAGGGGAGAGGAGAGGAGAGAGGGGGAGAGGAGAGAGGGGAAGAGGGGAGGGGAGAGTGGAGGAAGAGGGGGAGAGAGGAGAGGGAAGAGAGGAGAGGGGGGAAGAGGGGAGAGGTGGTAAGGGTGAGAGGTATGGGGAAATGGGGTATAAGTCATTAGTTTCAGAAATGAGCTCTGTTTCATGCTGATACACTAGTGAATAGTATGAGGCAGAATGTTTTGAACCGATAAACTCACCAGCCTAATTTGTTCTGTAGGTAACTGTCCTGGCTGCATTGTGAGTTGGTTGTAATGGGCTTTGCTTGTCTGTCCACACTTTTTAATTTCGGCATTCCTGCTGGTTTTCTAGTGTGTGTGTGCACATGCATCTGCACGTAAGGGTGTGTGTGTGTGTGTGTGAGACAGAGAGTCACCCATGGGGACATGTTCCATGCTTGCCTGATCACAGATTTATGATGTGTTCAGTGGAGTGTACTTCACCATATAGAGTTTATGGTATTCTATATAGATACCCACCTGGGATCTTAAGCTCAACAAATTCATATGAAAAGGATGAAATGGTACACAATTGGATGACGTAGTACACAAAAAACAGGGACCACCTTTGGCTCGTTAGCACCACTTTCAAAACTACTGGCTGAAGACTGCATCTATTAACATATGAATAGACCACTTGTGTTTCTGACTGTGCCTCTTGATAGTTTCACTTCCTTTGTCTTCCCTGCGTTAGTGCGTCTTTCCCTGTACTTTTTCAATAAATGAATTTACAGCGGTGATATGCTTTTCTCTTAGTACACGCTCCTTTGAGTATGAATGTGTGTGTATGTTAATATGAGTTCGTGTGTGTATCTCACACACTCTCCTAAGATCTATTTCTAATGTACAGTTGAAGTCTGAAGTTTACATACACCTTAGCCAAATAGATTTAACCTCTGTTTTTCACAATTCCTGATATTTAATCCTAGTAAAAATTCCCTGTCTTAGGTCAGTTAGGATCACCACTTTATTTTAAGAATGTGAAATGTCAGAATAATAGTAGAGAGAATGATTTATTTCAGCTTTTATTTCTTTCATCACATTCCCAGTGGGTCAGAAGTTTACATACACTCAATTAGTATTTGGTACCATTGCCTTTAAATTGTTTAACTTGGGTCAAACATTTCGGGTAGCCTTCAACAAGCTTCCCACAATAAGTTGGGTGAATTTTGGCCCATTCCTCCTGACAGAGCTGGTGTAACTGAGTCAGGTTTGTAGGCCTCCTTGCTCGTACACGCTTTTTCAGTTCTTCCTCACAAATGTTCTATAGGATTGAGGTCAGGGCTTTGTGATGGCCACTCCAATACCTTGACTTTGCATGATGCTGCCACCCCCGTGCTTCACGGTTGGGATGGTGTTCTTCGGCTTGCAAGCAACCCCCTTTTTCCTCCAAACATAACGATGGTCATTATGGCCAAACAGTTCTATTTTTGTTTCATCAGACCAGAGGACATTTCTCCAAAAAGTACGATCTTCTGTCCCCATGTGCAGTTGCAAACCATAGTCTGGCTTTTCTATGGCGATTTTGGAGCAGTGGCTTCTTCCTTGCTGAGCGGCCTTTCAGGCTATGTCGATATAGGACTTGTTTTACTGTGGATATAGATACTTTTGTACCTGTTTCCTCCAGCATCTTCACAAGGTCCTTTGCTGTTGTTCTGGGATTGATTTGCACTTTTCGCACCAAAGTACGTTCATCTCTAGGAGACAGAACGTGTCTCCTTCCTGAGCGGTATGACGGCTGCGTGGTCCCATGGTGTTTATACTTGCGTACTATTGTTTGTACAGATGAACGTGGTACCTTCAGGCGTTTGGAAATTGCTGGATGAACCAGACTTGTGGAGGTCTACAATTTTTTTTCTGAGGTCTTGGCTGATTTCTTTTGATTTTCCCATGATGTCAAGCAAAGAGGAACTACGTTTAAAGGTAGGCCTTGAAATACATCCACAGGTACACCTCCAATTGACTCAAATGATGTCAATTAGCCTATCAGAAGCTTCTAAAGCCATGACATCATTTTCTGGAATTTTCCAAGCTGTTTAAAGGCCCAGTCAACTTAGTGTATGTAAACTTCTGATCCACTGGAATTGTGATACAGTGAATTATAAGGGAAATAATCTGTCTGTAAACAATTGTTGGAAAAATTACTTGTCATGCACAAAGTAGATGTCCTAACCGACTTGCCAAAACTATAGTTTGTTAACAAGAAATTTGTGGAGTGGTTGAAAAACGAGTTTGAATGACTCCAACCTAAATGTATATAAACTTCCGACATCAACTGTACATACCTCCAGTGTTATGATACAAATGTAGGATCTTAATTTGATAAATTCTTTGTTGCTGAGAATTTTCCTGCACCGCAGAAATGCAGATGAACTTTGTGATTTACATAAAATTCACTGAAAACCCGCACTAATACACGATTACGTATATATTAACAGTATTGCACTTTGATGTAGCCTCATTTTGACCAGCTAATAGCCTAACCACTGATCAAGCAACATTATGGACTAAACGTTAAAATCCTGTTGCTGCAGGACTATTTTGTTGCAACAATACAGGTCAAATTAAGACCCTACATCTGTAACAGCCTCTTGAAGTTGCATTCCATATGTTATAGTGCTGGAGGTCTGGGAGGCTCACTGCATAAATTACCCGCCATTGTCTCAGGCATTAGCTCTGGCCTTAAGTTAAATATTTGTCTTGGCGCCAAAAGTACCGGAGCCTGTGAGGAGTTTTCTTTAAGAGGGAAACCATTTCCCTCATACTGAAGTCTGACTGAAGGTAATGGGTGTGTCCCAAATGGCACCCTATTCCCTATGTAGCGCACTACTTTTGACCAGGACCCATAGGGTTCTGGTTAAAGGTAGTTCACTATGATATAACGTTTACGATGCCGTTTGGAACACAGACACAATCCTTTGGCCTTTTGTCCAGATAGGATGGTTGTAATGTCATAACACTGTTTACCCCCACTGCAGCCCATGTTATTGTAGAAATTGTTGTTTGTCTGTGGAGCTGAGAGACAAAGAGAGACAGGGTAGTTTTAGTGGGGTTAGCTGAAGATAAGAACCATCCATGATTTCCCTCAGGAATAGATACTATCTGAATAAATATTTGGTCATCATCATCATCATGATTTCAGGCTCCAGTTATAATAATAATGTAACATAATATGCTGCAGCTTCCATTGAGCTCTGTCTGTCCCAGATCAGTGTGTATTGGTGGGGAACAACACAATCCTCCCACTCAGACATATGGTAGCTGACAAACTGACGGACCATCATCTCTAGGGGAGCCTCAGTCAAACCAAACCAAACCACAGTCCTCCCTGTGAATGTGACTGTGACTGACAAGCCCATAGGGGATGGCTGTTGGCCAACTTCTCTCCTCTCTCTGATTCTGTTCTATGTGTTATGCTATGTGTGTTCCTCATTTGTTTTCCCCTCTCCTCTTTTTGATTCTTTGCTCCTTCTCTCTCTCTCCTTCCCTCTATTCCTTCCCTCTCTCTCCTTCCCTCTCTCTCTCTCCTCCCTCTCTCTACTTCCCTCTCTCTCTCCTTCCCTCCCACTCTCTCCCTCCTTCCCTCTCTCTCCCTCCTTCCCTCTCTCTCCCTCCTTCCCTCGCTCTCTCTCCTTCCCTCTCTCTCTCCTGCCCCCTCTCTCTCCTTCCCTCTTCTTCCCTCCCTCTCTCTCACCTTCCCTCTCTCTCCTTCCCTCTCTCTCTCCTTCCCCCTCTCTCTCTCCTTTCCACTCTCTCCTTCCCTCTCTCTCTCTCCTTCCCTCTCTCTCCTTCCCTCTCTCTCTCTCCTTTCCTCTCTCTCCTTCCCTCTCTCTCTCTCCTTCCCTCTCTCTCTCCTTTCCTCTCTCTCCTTCCCTCTCACTCGCTCCTTCCCTCTCTCTCCCCTTCCCTCTCTCTCTCTCCTTCCCTCTCTCTCCTCTCTCTCTCTCTCCTTCCCTCTCTCTCTTTCCTTCCTTCCCTCCTTCTCTCTCCCTCCCTCTCTCTCTCTCTTCCTCTCTTTCCTTCCCTCTCTCTCTCCTCCCCTCTCTCTCCTTCCCCCTCTCTCTCTCCTTCCCTCTCTCTCTCTCTCTCTCTCTCTCTCTCTCTCTCTCTCTCTCTCTCTCTCTCTCTCTCTCTCTCTCTCTCTCTCTCTCTCCTCTCTCTCTCCTCCCCTCTCTCTCTCTTTCCCTCTCTCTCTTCTTCCCTCTTTCTCTCTCCTTCCCTCTTGTACCTCCTTTCTATCCTCCTTTAATTTCCTTAGATTGAGTCATCTTTCTCTCCTCTTTTTGTCTCTCCTCCTCTCCCCTCCTTTCCTCCTCCTCTCTCCTCCTTTCCTCCTCTTCGTGTCAAGAGGCAGGTTCAGCCTGATACTTCTCTCTGTGTGACCCTGTGGAATACATCACACCTAAACAACCGACCGTGGTCGACTTTATCCTCCCAGCTTGCCCGCCGCCAGGCCCCATTCCTCACGCATGTCCAATATCATGTGCTGTTCTTTGTGTTTATATTTAGCGTGCTCTCTGAGCATGGAGAGGGTGTGGATCAAGGGGCCGGACTATAAATCAATGGAGGAGGAGAGGTTCAGAGAGGCAGGAGGAGAGCCTGGTGAGGCAGGGTAGATAGGCTGAAGTGGCTAGACGGGTAGGAGAGTCCAGCGCTGGGGAATATGGCTACCAGACGTCCACTGAAGTGACTGCAATCCAGACCTTATCCACCGACATAGCCTCAGGCTTTGAGAAACAAAAAGGGATACTCTCCTCTCCTCTCCTCTCTTTTCCCCTCCTCCCTTCTCCTCTCCTATCTCCTCCCCACTCCTCTCCTCTCCCCTCCTCCCCTCTCCTCTCCTGTCTCCTCCCCGCTCCTCTCCTCTCCTATCTCTTCTCCCCTCCTCCCCTCTCCTCTCCTCTCCTATCTCCTCCCCTCTCCTCTCCTATCTCCCCTCCCCTATCCTCTCCTCTCCTCTACTCCCCCCCTCCTCTCCTATCTCTCCTCTCCTCCCTATCCCTCCCCTCTCCTCTCCTATCTCATCTCCCCCCCTCTCTCCTCTCCTATCTCCTCCCCTCCCTCCCTCCCTCTCCCTCTCCATCCTCTCCTCTCCTCTACTCTCCCCTCCTCCTCCTCTCCTCTCCTATCTCCCCTCCCTCCCCCTCCTCTCCTCTCCTCCCTCTCCTCTCCCTCTCCTCTCCTTCCCCCTCTCCTCTCCTCTCCTCTCCCCTCTCCTATCTCCCTCCTCCCCTCTCCTCCTCCTATCTCCTCTCCCTCTCCCCTCCTCCCCTCCTCTCCCTTCCTCTCCTCTCCTCTCCCTCTCCTCTCCCTCTCCTCTCCTCTCCTCTCCTCTCCTCTCCTCTCCTCTCCTCTCCTCAGTATGGCTGTAGGACTAACAGTTCATAGGCTACATTCTTCTGGTTAGAAAGAGCTGAATTTGTACCAAGACTAAACTCTCAAAACCTTCCTAAAATGAACAGTTTATTTACTTACCGGGCTATTTTCATTGTTATCAGCAATTAGGCAAATCCCCCGAGTCCTTCTCAATGTGGTAGAGTTTAAAAGCGGGGCTTTTCTTCTGTTTGTGTGCATAACAAAGATTTACGTCCTTGAGATTTTGTATTTTTTTTGTGAAAAAACCCCATTATGCAAACATAAAGCTAGGGCTCCCTTTGGGCAGATAAAGGTAGTTATATTTTCTGTAAACAAACCCTATAATCCACAACAGAAGAGACAGTGAGAGCTGACCTGACCGTAACCCATATGGTTCTGTCACGCAACACTAATCCTACTACGACAGATACAGATTTCTGTCAAATTGTAAAATGTAGGCATTTTAAAATAAGATTACATCATTAATAAAATAAACCAAATTAACCCTCTCGACATCACTTTTTCCCCTGGTCACTGTACATCTTCCTGAACTAGAGATTCCTGGGAAATGTTTTCAGAGTCTTGACCCTCAGTTACTTCCTGTCAGACTCAACAAATTGCCCACGCATGACGGAGAGAGACAAGCTTCCCCTCCCTACCCCATGCCAGGAGACATAGGTCCAGGATATCAGGTTAGCAATGTACCGTTAACAATATTGTGTAGAGTACTGTATGGTGAAAAGATGATCCGTTGTTGAGCTCATAATTTACTGAGGCTAAATGCTTTAGTCAGGGTCACAGGTTACAGTGTGATCTTGATATGATAATGGCCTGCATGATACAGCCCCACTCATCTCCAAGTACAGGCTAGGCTTCTGCTCTCTTCCACTGATCTGTGTGTTTGCTGGCCATTGGTTTGACTTCTGGCTTTAGTGATTAGTGATAGCAGAGGCTGTTTAGTCTCCCGTCTACACAGGGTGAACGAAACAGAGAAGGAGAGAGAGAGAGAGAGAGAGAGAGAGAGGGAGGCAGAGCGAGAGAGAGAGAGAGAGAGGGAGAGAGAGAGAGAGAGAGAGAGAGAGAGAGAGAGAGAGAGAGAGAGAGAGAGAGAGAGAGAGAGAGAGAGAGAGAGAGAGAGAGAGAGAGAGCGGCAGGTAGAGAGCGGCAGGTAGAGAGAGGCAGGGAGAGAGAGAGAGAGAGAGAGAGAGAGAGAGAGAGAGAGAGAGAGAGAGAGAGAGAGAGAGAGAGAGAGAGAGGCAGGTAGAGAGAGGCAGGTAGAGAGAGAGAGAGAGAGAGAGAGATGCCAGAACTGGACAAGAACCTGACACCCTCAGCACACAGGGGGACAAACACCTACCTGGAGGTGACAGCATTCCCTCCCCCATATGCCCCCCTTGGCACAACTACGACAACATAATCAACAAAAACGGGTCACGACTCCTGCAGCTCTGTCGCACAGTGGGTATGTACATAGTCAATGGTAGGCTTCGAGGGGACTCCTATGGTAGGTACACCTATAGCTCATCTCTTGGCAGTAGCACTGTAGACTACTTTATCACTGACCTCAACCCAGAGTCTCTCAGAGCGTTCACAGTCAGCCCACTGACACCCCTATCAGACCACAGCAAAATCACAGTCTACTTGAACAGAGCAATACTCAATCATGAGGCATCAAAGCCAAAGGAACTGAATAATATTAAGAAATGCTATAGATGGAAGGAAAGTAGAGTTGAAACCTACCAAAAAACAATTAGGCAACAATAAATTCAATCCATTCAAGACAACTTCCTGGACAAAACGTTCCACTGTAATAGTGAAGGTGTAAACTTGGCAGTAGAAAACCTAAACAGTATATTTGACCTCTCAGCTTCCCTATCAAATCTAAAAACCTCTAACAGAAAACCAAAGAAAAGTAACAACAGTGATAAATGGTTTGATGAAGAATGCAAAAACCTAAGAAAGAAATTGAGAAACCTATCCAACCAAAAACATAGAGACCCAGAAAACCTGAGCCTACGCCTTAACTATGGTGAATCACTAAAACAATACAGAAATACACTACGGAAAAAGAAGGAACAGCATGTCAGAAATCAGCTCAATGTAATTGAAGAATCCATAGACTCTAACCACTTCTGGGAAAATTGGAAAACACTAAACAAACAACAACACAAAGAGCTATCTATCCAAAACGGAGATGTATGGGTAAACCACTTCTCCAATCTTTTTGGCCCTATAACAGAGAACAAACAGCAAAAAAAAAAATATATATATATACATGATCAAATGCAAATCTTAGAATCAACTATTAAAGGCTACCAGAACCCACTGGATTCTCCAATTACATTGAATGAACTACAGGACAAAATACAAACCCTCCAACCCAAAAAGGCCTGTGGTGTTGATGGTATCCTCAATGAAATGATAAAATATACAGACCACAAATTTCAATTAGCTATACTTAAACTCTTTAACATCATCCTTAGCTCTGGCATCTTCCCCAATAGTTGGAACCAAGGACTGATCACCCCAATCCACAAAAGTGGAGACAAATTTGACCCCAATAACTACCGTGGGATATGCATCAACAGCAACCTTGGGAAAATCCTCTGCATTATCATTAACAGCAGAGTAGTTCATTTCCTCAGTGAAAACAATGTACTGAGCAAATGTCAAATTGGCTTTTTACCAAATTACCGTACGACAGACCACGTATTCACCCTGCACACCCTAATTGACAAACAAACCAAAACAAAGGCAAAGTCTTCTCATTGTTTGTTGGTTTCAAAAAAGCTTTTGACTCAATTTGGCATGAGGGTCTGCTATACAAATTGATGGAAAGTGGGGTTGGGGGAAAAACATACGACATTATAAAATCCATGTACACAAACAACAAGTGTGTGGTTAAAATTGGCAAAAAACACACACATTTCTTTCCACAGGGCCGTGGGGTGAGAAAGGGATGCAGTTTAAGCCCCACCCTCTTCAACATATATATCAATGAATTGGCGAGGGCACTAGAACAGTCTGCAGCACCCGGCCTCACCCTACTAGAATCTGAAGTCAAATGTCTACTGTTTGCTGATGATCTGGTGCTTCTGTCACCAACCAAGGAGGCCCTACAGCAGCACCTAGATCTTCTGCACAGATTCTGTCAGACCTGGGCCCTGACAGTAAATCTCAGTAAGACAAAAATAATGGTGTTCCAAAAAAGGTTCAGTTGCCAGGACCACAAATACAAATTCCATCTAGACACCGTTGCCCTAGAGCACACAAAAAACTATACATACCTCGGCCTAAACATCAGTGCCACAGGTAACTTCCACAAAGCTGTGAACGATCTGAGAGACAAGGCAAGAAGGGCCTTCTATGCCATCAAAAGGAACATAAAATTTGACATACCAATTAGGATCAGGCTAAAAATACTTGAATCAGTTATAGAACCCATTGCCCTTTATGGTTGTGAGGTCTGGGGTCCGCTCACCAACCAAGAATTCACAAAATGGGACAAACACCAAATTGAGACTGCATGCAGAATTCTGCAAAAACATCCTCTGTGTACAACGTAAAACACCAAATAATGCATGCAGAGCAGAATTAGGCCAATACCCGCTAATTATCAAAATCCAGAAAAGAGCCGTTAAATTCTATAACCACTTAAAAGGAAGCGATTCCCAAACCTTCCATAACAAAGCCATCACCTACAGAGAGATTAACTTGGAGAAGAGTCCCCTAAGTAAGCTGGTCCTGGGGCTCTGTTCACAAACACAAACAGACCCCACAGAGCCCCAGGACAACAACAACAACAACAACAACAACAGAATTAGACCCAACTGAATCATGAGAAAACAAAAAGAGAATTACTTGACACATTGGAAAGAACAAACAAAAAAACAGAGCAAACTGGAATGCTATTTGGCCCTAAACAGAGAGTACACAGTGGTAGAATACCTGACCACTGTGACTGACCCAAACTTAAGGAAAGCTTTGACTATGTACAGACTCAGTGAGCATAGCCTTGCTATTGAGAAAGGCTGCCGTAGGCAGACCTGGCTCTCAAGAGAAGACAGGCTATGTGCACACTGCCCACAAAATGAGGTGGAAACTGAGCTGCACTTCCTAACCTCCTGCCAAATGTATGACCATATTAGAGACACATATTTCTCTCAGATTACAGCGATCCACAAAGAATTCGAAAACAAACCCAATTTTGATAAACTCCCTTATCTTAGATTGTCCCAAAATAACATTTTACAGTTGACATTTTCTTTTCTGTTGTGCTCTCCATGCTAGCTTTACCTTGTCATCAATGTCCAATTTTACCCTCCATGGAGTGTCTTTTCTATTTTTCAATGTATCTTTATTCAACACCTTGACACACCCACTATATAAGTTTTTCCCATTCAACTCATCCAAACCCACCTCTTCCAACCCTCTCAAATCCAGTAATAACGCCTTTCTTTCTGACTCTGGGATATTGGGTGTAATCCATTGGAAATGAGACGTTTTCATCTTGTACCTTCTTCTTGTGACTATTCAGCATACCCCACTCTTCTGCTGACAGAACCTTCCTGCAGCTTCCCAGCAGTTGTCCGACAAATGTTGTCCGACAAACCTCACCCCCAAATGTTCAGCCACCCGTCTTCCATCCATTAAGGCGGGCCCAGCCATGGCCATTAACTGTTTTAAGGTGATGATTTTGCCCTTCACCAGAATCTTGGAGAAATGTGGAACAGCTGCAGTTGTACAATCCAGTCTTGCCCCATACACCAGAGGTTCCTCCAACAGCCAATGCACTGACTCCGCTGAAGTGCGTCTGGACACCTTTATTATGCTCCACACCATTAGAAGGCCTCTGTAAAACGGAGGTACTCCCTCCCTAGAAATCTGGCTACTATCAACCAAAAATAAAGCCTTCTTTAAACCTAATCCCTCTACCTGCTGTAATACAAGACCTGCCACCCCTCTCCAAACCACATTTTCCGGTCCATAAAGCAACCTTTGAATAAACTGAAACCGGAAAGCAGCAGCCCTACTAGCAAGACGTACAAGACCTTGTCCCCCCTCCTCTTTTGACAAATGCAAAACACTTTGTGGAACCCAATTGTATTTATCCCAAAATAAATCTTCAATAATTGCCTGTATCTTAGCCAGAAGGCCAGATGGTGGCTCTAAAACGGACAACCGATGCCACAGTGCAGAGGCAATCACATTGTTAACTATAATAGTGCGCCCCCTATATGACATACGAGATAACAACCAACGCCATCTCCTCATCCTCCCTTCCACCATTTCAACCACCCCAATCCAAATAGAAGCGTAGAAGACGTAGAAGCGTATATACACCAAAACCCAATAGAGTGAAAATAATTCCAGTCCCTCTCACAATCATTCCTGCTTCACGACTCACTCCCAGCATGCACTCCAACGAGAGAGAGAGAGAGAGAGAGGCAGATGGAGAGAGAGAAAGAGAGCAAGAGAGAGAGAGGCAGAGAGAGAGAGAGAGAGAGAGAGAGGGGCAGAGAGAGAGAGAGAGAGGGAGAGGGGCAGAGAGAGAGAGGGGGGCAGAGCGAGAGAGAGAGAGGCAGAGAGATAGAGAGAGAGAGGGGCAGAGAGAGAGAGAAAGAGGCAGAGAGAGAGAAAGAGAGAGAGAGAGAGAGAGGGGCAGAGAGAGAGAGAGAGAGAGGGAGAGGGGCAGAGAGAGAGAGGGAGAGGCAGAGCGATAGAGAGAGAGGGGCAGAGAGAGAGCGAGAGAGAGAGTGGCAGAGAGAGAGAGAAAGAGAGAGAGAGAGGCCTACATTCTGTATATAAGGTAATGAGAGAACGAATGATGTGTAAAAGACAAAAAGGATTGAAAAGAACAGAGAAAAAGGCATCCCTGCTCTCTCTGTTTCCTGTCATAACTGTTTTGTTCCATTCTTGATCTTTCTCCATTCATTTTCTCTGGCTGCTCCTCTCTGACCCTACTCCCTGCCTCACTGCTTCCCTCCCTGCCTGTACTGTATTTTGAAGACAGGCACAGGAAGAGAGAGAACAGATTGAATTCCCTATGGGAAAAAATCATTGTTGTTATCCCTGAACCTCTGTAGAGAAACAGGGGACAGAAACAGTGAACAACACAGACAACAGGAGCAACACGAGGGGGGAGACAGACAACAGGAGGGGGGAGACAGACAACAGGAGGGGGGAGACAGACAACAGGAGGGGGGGAGACAGACAAGAGGAGGGGGAGACAGACAACAGGAGGGTGGAGACAGACAACAGGAGGGGGGAGACAGACAACAGGAGGGGGGAGACAGACAACAAGAGGGGGGAGACAGACAACAGGAGGGGGGAGTCAGACAAGAGGAGGGGGGAGACAGACAACAGGAGGGGGAGACAGACAAGAGGAGGGGGGAGCCAGACAACAGGAGGGGGGAGCCAGACAACAGGAGGGGGGAGACAGACAAGAGGAGGGGGAGACAGACAACAGGAGGGGGGAGACAGAAAACAGGAGGGGGGAGACAGACAAGAGGAGGGGGGAGACAGACAACAGGAGGGTGGAGACAGACAACAGGAGGGGGGAGACAGACAACAGGAGGGGGGAGACAGACAACAGGAGGGGAGACAGAGAGAACAGGAGGGGGGAGACAGACAAGAGGAGGGGGAGACAGACAACAGGAGGGGGGAGACAGACAAGAAGAGGGGGGAGCCAGACAACAGGAGGGGGGAGACAGACAACAGGAGGGGAGACAGACAAGAGGAGGGGGGAGACAGACAAGAGGAGGGGGGATACAGACAACAGGAGGGGGAGACAGACAACAGGAGGGGGGGAGACAGACAACAGGAGGGGTGGAGACAGACAACAGGAGGGTGGAGACAGACAACAGGAGGGGGAGACAGACAACAGGAGGGGGAGACAGACAACAGGAGGGGGAGACAGACAACAGGAGGGGGGACAGACAACAGGAGGGGGAGACAGACAAGAGGAGGGGGGAGACAGACAACAGGAGGGTGGAGACAGACAACAGGAGGGTGGAGACAGACAACAGGAGGGGGGGAGACAGACAACAGGAGGGGGGAGACAGACAAGAGGAGGGGGAGACAGACAACAGGAGGGGGAGACAGACAACAGGAGGGGAGACAGACAACAGGAGGGGGGAGACAGACAACAGGAGGGGGAGACAGACAAGAGGAGGGGGAGACAGACAACAGGAGGGGGAGACAGAAAACAGGAGGGGGAGACAGACAAGAGGAGGGGGGAGACAGACAAGAGGAGGGGGAGACAGACAACAGGAGGGTGGAGGCAGACAACAGGAGGGGGGAGACAGACAACAGGAGGGGGGAGACAGACAACAGGAGGGGGGGAGACAGACAACAGGAGGGGGGAGACAGACAACAGGAGGGTGGAGACAGACAACAGGAGGGGGAGACAGACAACAGGAGGGGGAGACAGACAAGAGGAGGGGGGAGACAGACAACAGGAGGGGGGAGACAGAAAACAGGAGGGGGGAGACAGACAACAGGAGGGGGAGACAGACAAGAGGAGGGGGATACAGACAACAGGAGGGGAGACAGACAACAGGAGGGGGAGACAGACAACAGGAGGGTGGAGACAGACAACAGGAGGGGGAGACAGACAACAGGAGGGGGGAGACAGACAAGAGGAGGGGGAGACAGACAACAGGAGGGTGGAGACAGACAACAGGAGGGTAGAGACAGACAACAGGAGGGGGGAGACAGACAACAGGAGGGGGGAGACAGACAACAGGAGGGTGGAGACAGACAACAGGAGGGGGGAGACAGACAACAGGAGGGGGAGACAGACAACAGGAGGGGGGAGACAGACAAGAGGAGGGGGAGACAGACAACAAGAGGGGGGAGACAGACAACAGGAGGGGGAGACAGACAACAGGAGGGGGAGACAGACAACAGGAGGGGGAGACAGACAACAGGAGGGGGAGACAGACAACAGGAGGGGGGGGACAGACAACAGGATGGGGGAGACAGACAAGAGGAGGGGGGAGACAGACAACAGGAGGGTGGTGACAGACAACAGGAGGGTGGAGACAGACAACAGGAGGGGGAGACAGACAACAGGAGGGGGGAGACAGACAAGAGGAGGGGGGAGACAGACAACAGGAGGGGGGAGACAGACAACAGGAGGGGGGAGACAGACAAGAGGAGGGGGAGACAGACAACAGGAGGGGGGAGACAGAAAACAGGAGGGGGGAGACAGACAAGAGGAGGGGGGAGACAGACAAGAGGAGGGGGGAGACAGACAACAGGAGGGTGGAGACAGACAACAGGAGGGGGGAGACAGACAACAGGAGGGGGGAGACAGACAACAGGAGGGGGAGACAGACAACAGGAGGGGGGAGACAGACAAGAGGAGGGGGAGACAGACAACAGGAGGGGGAGACAGACAAACAGGAGGGGGAGACAGACAAGAGGAGGGGGGAGACAGACAACAGGAGGGTGGAGACAGACAACAGGAGGGGGAGACAGACAACAGGAGGGGGGAGACAGACAACAGGAGGGGGGAGACAGACAACAGGAGGGGGAGACAGACAACAGGAGGGGGGAGACAGACAAGAGGAGGGGGGAGACAGACAACAGGAGGGGGGAGACAGACAAGAGGAGGGGGAGACAGACAACAGGAGGGGGGAGACAGACAACAGGAGGGGAGACAGACAAGAGGAGGGGGGAGACAGACAACAGGAGGGGGAGACAGACAACAGGAGGGGGGAGACAGACAACAGGAGGGGGGAGACAGACAAGAGGAGGGGGGAGACAGACAACAGGAGGGGGGAGACAGACAACAGGAGGGGGGAGACAGACAAGAGGAGGGGGGAGACAGACAACAGGAGGGTGGAGACAGACAAGAGGAGGGGGGATACAGACAACAGGAGGGGGAGACAGACAACAGGAGGGGGGAGACAGACAAGAGGAGGGGGGAGACAGACAACAGGAGGGTGGAGACAGACAACAGGAGGGGGAGACAGACAACAGGAGGGGGGAGACAGACAAGAGGAGGGGGGAGACAGACAACAGGAGGGTGGAGACAGACAACAGGAGGGGGGAGACAGACAACAGGAGGGTGGAGACAGACAACAGGAGGGGGGAGACAGACAACAGGAGGGGGGAGACAGACAACAGGAGGGGGGAGACAGACAAGAGGAGGGGGGAGACAGACAACAGGAGGGGGGAGACAGACAAGAGGAGGGGGGTGACAGGGAGTACCTCCCTCTCTATAGTTCAGTGTTTCCATTAGCCTGTGTGTCTCAGGAGCAGTGTAGCTCAAAGGAGTCCGTCACAACGTAAACAGTCCTTTCCCTCCGCCGGCCTTATCAGCTCTTCACACTCTGCCCTTCCTCAGGATGTCTGTCCCGACAGGGCCCATCACACCCACCACACCACTCCAGACAAGGCCGGCTCGGCCCAATCACAGTCACACCACTCCAGACAGGGCCTGGCTTGGCCCAATCACAGTTACACCCACCAAACCACCCACCAAACCACACCCCCTGAGAGCTGGTCTGACACACCCCTGAGAGCTGGTCTGACACACCCCCTTAGAGCTGTCTGATATATGGATATGGATATATGGCATCTCACTTCTGTGATTAAACCACGGCCAGATCACTAAATCAAAAAGGGACCAGGGAATTGAATCTGTGCAAATGGAGTTGCTTATAGGCTTAAAGGTTTACTGCAGTTAAGAAATAGAATGATAGAATGAAAAACAACCCAACCTCAACCTCAACCCCAACCTCAACCCAACCCCAACCTCAATCCAACCTCAACCCAACCCAACCTCAACCCAACCCCACCCCAATCCCAACCTCAACCCAACCCCAACTCCAACCGCACCCCACCCCACCCCAACCCCAACCTCCACCTCAACCTCAACCCAACCCCAACCCAGTCCAGACCCAAACATTCTCCCCAGGAGCATCTGCAAGCAATATCGTGTGTGTGTGTGTGTGTGTGTGTGTGTGTGTGTGTGTGTGTGTGTGTGTGTGTGTGTGTGTGTGTGTGTGTGTGTGTAATAGGGTAAAGTAAGAAAGAAAGAAAGAAAACACTAAGTTAACAGAAACAGGAACAAATGGTTTACAATATGTTGGGCGTGCTTGACTAGTGAAGGAGTGGACTAGTGAAGCAGTGGACCAGTGAAGCAGTGGACTAGTGAAGCAGTGTACCAGTGAAGCAGTGGACTAGTGAAGCAGTGGACCAGTGAAGCAGTGGACTAGTGAAGCAGTGGACCAGTGAAGCAGTGGACTAGTGAAGCAGTGGTCCAGTGAAGCAGTGGACTAGTGAAGCAGTGGTCCAGTGAAGCAGTGGACTAGTGAAGCAGTGGACCAGTGAAGCAGTGGACTAGTGAAGCAGTGTACCAGTGAAGCAGTGGACTAGTGAAGCAGTGTACCAGTGAAGCAGTGGACTAGTGAAGCAGTGTACCAGTGAAGCAGTGGACTAGTGAAGCAGTGGACCAGTGAAGCAGTGGACTAGTGAAGCAGTGGACCAGTGAAGCAGTGGACTAGTGAAGCAGTGGTCCAGTGAAGCAGTGGACTAGTGAAGCAGTGGACCAGTGAAGCAGTGGACTAGTGAAGCAGTGGACCAGTGAAGCAGTGGACTAGTGAAGCAGTGGTCCAGTGAAGCAGTGGACTAGTGAAGCAGTGGTCCAGTGAAGCAGTGGACCAGTGAAGCAGTGGACCACTGAAGCAGACACACTGTTACAGTAAGTGCAGTGCAGACTTGGATTTCAAATACTTGGAGCGTTTGCTTTAGCCTGTCTGGAGTGCCGGGCGGGTGGGTTTGCACGTTTGGGACTTTTCTATTGCTTATATTGCAACAGGCAATAAAGGCCATCTAAAGTATTTGACATGATTTCAAATATTATTTGAACCCAGGTTTTGGTGCAGCCCAATTCTGATATTTTTTCCACTTATTGGTCTTTTGACCAATCACATCAGATCTTTTCACATCAGATCTTTTTCGGAACTGATCTGATTGGTCAAATTAGTGAAAAAAATATCAGAATTCGGCCCAGGGTCAGCATGGGGTGAAACGGGAAAACAGCAGGTTCTTTAGTGAAGCTGAGCTGGGACTATTGGCAGACAGGCAGCTGCTGGCCAGTCACTAGTAAACAGGGTAGCTTGTGTGTGTGTGTGTGTGTGAGGAGCTGGGGGTGTTTGACTGGGTGTTGATTAGAAGAGGAAAATGAACCCTCAGAGAAAACGGTGGGAAGGGGGATGGAAAGGAAGGGTTGGGCTGTTTCCAAGTAATCCTGAAGTATGTTTGGTGCCATACTAACTCTCTGCTCCATACTTCTGCTCAGTCAAGACGTGAAATACAGCCTTGGCACATAGGTCTGACACCCCTCCCTGAGAGCTGGTCTGACACACCCCTGAGAGCTGGTCTGACACACCCCTGAGAGCTGGTCTGACACACCCCTGAGAGCTGGTCTGACACACCCCCTGAGAGCTGGTCTGACACACCCCCTGAGAGCTGGTCTGACACACCCCCTGAGAGCTGGTCTGACACACCCCCTGAGAGCTGGTCTGACACACCCCCTGAGAGCTGGTCTGACGCACCCCCTGAGAACTGGTGTGACACACCCCCTGAGAGCTGGTCTGACACACCCCCTGAGAACTGGTGTGACACACCCCCTGAGAGCTGGTCTGACACACCTCTGAGAGCTGCTTATAGGCTTAAGGGTTTCCTGCAGTTAAGAAATAGAATAATAGAATGAAAAACAACCCAACCCAACCCCAACCCAACCTCAACCCATCCTCAACCCAACCCACTTCACATGAGTGTGTGTCCCTCTCTGTGAATGTGTGTGTCCCTCTCTGTGAGTGTGAATGTCTCACTCTGTGAGTGTGCATGTCCCTCTCTGTGAGTGTGCTTGTCCCTCTCTGTGAGTGTGCTTGTCCCTCTCTGTGAGTGTGCATGTCTCTCTCTGTGAGTGTGCATGTCTCTCTCTGTGAGTGTGTTTGTCCCTCTCTGTGAGTGTTTGTGTCCCTTTCTGTAAGTGTGTGTGTCCCTCTCTGTGAGAATGTGTCCCTCTCTGTGAGTGTGTTTGTCCCTCTCTGTGAGTGTGTGTGTGTCCCTCTCTGTGTGTTTGTCCCTCTCTGTGTGTGTGTCCCTCTCAGTGAGTGTGTGTTTCCCTCTCTGTGAGTGTATTTTTCCCTCTCTGTGAGTGTGTGTCCCTCTCTGTGAGTGTGTCCCTCTCTGTGATAGTGCATGTCCCTCTCTGTGAGTGTGCATGTCCCTCTCTGTGAGTGTGCTTGTCCCTCTCTGAGAGTGTGTGTGTCCCTCTCTGTGAGTGTGCTTGTCCCTCTCTGTGAGTGTGCATGTCTCTCTCTGTGAGTGTGCATGTCCCTCTCTGTGAGTGTGCTTGTCCCTCTCTGTGAGTGTGCTTGTCCCTCTCTGTGAGTGTGCATGTCTCTCTCTGTGAGTGTGTATGTCCCTCTCTGTGAGTGTGCATGTCTCTCTCTGTGAGTGTGCATGTCCCTCTCTGTGAGTGTGCTTGTCCCTCTCTGTGAGTGTGCTTGTCCCTCTCTGTGAGTGTGCATGTCTCTCTCTGTGAGTGTGCATGTCCCTCTCTGTGAGTGTGCATGTCTCTCTCTGTGAGTGTGCATGTCTCTCTCTGTGAGTGTGCATGTCCCTCTCTGTGAGTGTGCTTGTCCCTCTCTGTGAGTGTGCTTGTCCCTCTCTGTGAGTGTGCATGTCTCTCTCTGTGAGTGTGCATGTCCCTCTCTGTGAGTGTGCATGTCTCTCTCTGTGAGTGTGCATGTCCCTCTCTGTGAGTGTGCTTGTCCCTCTCTGTGAGTGTGCTTGTCCCTCTCTGTGAGTGTGCATGTCTCTCTCTGTGAGTGTGCATGTCCCTCTCTGTGAGTGTGCATGTCTCTCTCTGTGAGTGTGCATGTCCCTCTCTGTGCACAACGCACTTTGTAATAAAGTGGCTTGGTAATAGTGTCATAGTCTCTGGGGTCTGCTCCAGTCCCGCCTGAAGAAATAATGCTGGGGGGAGATAAGAGATAGGGCTGTTTAAACTGTGTGTGTGTGTGTGTGTGTGTGCGTGCGTGCGTGCGTGCGTGCGTGCGTGTGTGTGCGTGCGTGTGTGTGTGTTAGAGCTGTGTTTAATGGATGGTGGTTAAACATTGACTCTTTGCCCTACACTAATGATTGGACTGGTGAGTGGTGGGAGTTCAACACGGGGGCGGCTATATTTCTCAGGACTGGATAGAGAGAGGACGGGGAGACGGTGAGTGTGTGTGGGCCATTCCTTTAAAGACAGCAGACAGCCTTGTGTAGAGGTCACATTACAGGGAGAGAGATGGGTAGAAGGAGAGAAATACATTCCTTCATAGCAGAGCAGCTCTTAGCTCACACACACACACACACGCGCGCACACACACACACACACACACATGCGTGTGCACACACACACACATACACAGACACAGACACAGACACAGACACAGACACAGACACAGACACAGACACAGACACAGACACAGACACAGACACACACACTGTAGCAGTGTTGTTTGGCTTGTGTGTTTCTAGGTATTATTCTTTGTTGTTCTTCTTTTTCTGGGCTCAGAAGGTGACCAATCATAGAGCTCATTGATGTAGAGGGTGACCAATCATAGACCTCATTGATGTAGAGGGTGATTAATCATAGAGATAAAAAATTGCAGTGGGTGATCAATCATAGAGCTCATTGATGTAGAGGGTGACCAATCATAGAGCTAAAGAATTGCAGAGGGTGATCAATCATAGAGCTCATTGATGTAGAGGGTGACCAATCATAGACCTCATTGATGTAGAGGGTGATTAATCATAGAGCTAAAAAATTGCAGTGGGTGATCAATCATAGAGCTCATTGATGTAGAGGGTGACCAATCATAGAGCTAAAGAATTGCAGAGGGTGATCAATCATAGAGCTCATTGCTATAGGCAGGCAGAGGGTGACCAATCATAGAGCTCATTGCTATAGGCAGGCAGAGGGTGATCAATCATAGAGCTCATTGTTGTAGGATCGATCATAGAGAAGATACAAAGAGCAGCTGCCTGACTATCCTCCCTTCTCCTCTCCTCTCAGCCCCAACTACACCTCCTCTCTTCTCCTCTCCTCTCAGCCCCAACTACACCTCCTCCCTTCTCCTCTCCTCTCAGCCCCAACTACACCTCCTCCCTTCTCCTCTCCTCTCAGCCCCAACCACACCTCCTCCCTTCTCCTCTCCTCTCAGCCCCAACTACACCTCCTCCCTTCTCCTCTCCTCTCAGCCCCAACTACACCTCCTCTCTTCTCCTCTCCTCTCAGCCCCAACTACACCTCCTCCCTTCTCCTCTCCTCTCAGCCCCAACTACACCTCCTCTCTTCTCCTCTCCTCTCAGCCCCAACTACACCTCCTCTCTTCTCCTCTCCTCTCAGCCCCAACTACACCTCCTCCCTTCTCCTCTCTTCTCAGCCCCAACTACACCTCCTCTCTTCTCCTATCCTCTCAGCCCCAACTACACCTCCTCTCTTCTCCTCTCCTCTCAGCCCCAACCACACCTCCTCCCTTCTCCTCTCCTCTCAGCCCCAACCACACCTCCTCCCTTCTCCTCTCCTCTCAGCCCCAACTACACCTCCTCCCTTCTCCTCTCCTCTCAGCCCCAACCACACCTCCTCTCTTCTCCTCTCCTCTCAGCCCCAACAACACCTCCTCTCTTCTCCTCTCCTCTCAGCCCCAACCACACCTCCTCTCTTCTCCTCTCCTCTCAGCCCCAACCACACCTCCTCTCTTCACAGCCCCAACTACACCTCCTTTAGTCTCCTCCCTTCTCTTTTTTTGGTGTTGGGTTGAAGTTGAGAGGGAGGGAAGGCGGCAGTAGCGCGTGCAGACGGCAGAGAGGAAAGGAAGAGGGGAATAGAGGAAAAGAGCTGGCTGCACAGCAGGTGAGAGGAATCCCCTTTCTCTCAGTGATTCTTCCTCTCTCTCAGTGATTCTTCCTCTCTCTCAGTGATTCTTCCTCTCTCTCAGTGATTCTTCCTCTCTCTCTCTTTCTGACTCATCCTCCTCTTTTATCCATCTCTCCTTCTCTCTGTGACTCTGCTCTGTTTATCTGTTTTCTCTCTCTCTCTCTCCTTTTGACGTCCTGTCGGTTTTTCTCTCTCTACTCTCCTCTCTTTACGCTGTCAGTCTCCCTCTTTCCTTCCCTCCAGTCTTTCTTTACCCTCTTTTTTCCACCCCCTCTCCTCTCCTCTCCTCTCCCCGTCTCCTCTCCCTCTCTCTGCGGGGTACATGGGGATGCGTTGCTCATAGCAGCACAGGTGAGAGATGTAAGTGCCAAGCTGTGGAGTATGTGACTCCACATCCCTGTGTTTTACGAGGGAGCGTCTGCATGTGTGTCTGGTTTGCTGTGTATCGAGCCAGGCTGCTGTGTTAGCGGAGGGGTAACTCGTTTCAGTGTGTTTCTGCTTGCCTTGTTAGCCGTTGCTGCTGCTGCATTGCAGGAGAAATAAGCAGGCTCTGAGCTCATGTTACACTAATACACATGGAGTGTGTTGATGTGTGTGTGTGGGTGGGTGCGTGCAGTGTGTGCACTTCTGTTGGAGCATATGTGCTCGTGTGTGTGTTTGAAAGTGTGTGTGTATAATGTTCTTTTTTTCCCTCACCTTTATTTAACTAGGCAAGTCAGTTAAGAACAAATTCTTATTTACAATGACGGCCTACACTGGCCAAACCCGGACGACGCTGGGCCAATTGTGCGCCGCCCTATGGGACTCCCAATCACAGCCGGATTGTGATACAGCCTGGAATCGAAACAGGGTCTGTAGTGACGCCTCTAGCACTGAGATGCAGTACCTTAGACCGCTGCGTTACTCGCATTCATGTGTATGTTGTTTTTATGTGCAGAAGGGGGTGCAGGGGGATCTGAAAGGAGATGACAGTGTTGTAATGGATTGATTGACTGATTGATAGTCCGATGTGACGTGTGCCCACCCCTTCCTCCTCTCCCTCCATTCATCCCTCTCTCTCTTGCTCTCTCCCTCCCTCCATCCATCCATCTCTCTCTCTCCTCATCAGATCTTCCTTCTCTCTACACACAACTCAACTTCCCTTCCCCCTCTTTTCCTTCCCTCTCTTCCTCCCTGTTCCCTCCGTCCCTTCCCTCTCCTCCCTTTGCCTTTGAAGGAAGCTAGATCTAACACGGTGACGATTTCACACGTTGGGCTAGCCTCGCGGCGTGCTAATTAGCCACTGATGGTTAGGGAGGCTGAGTGTAAGCCATCAGGCTAACGCTGCTAGGATAGGCTAGCCATGGTGCTGGGTAAAATAAATAATTGATGTTCGTGTCGTTCCTTATCTCTAATGAAAGCGGGCAGCTAGTCTCGTGCAGCACACACACACACACACACACACACACACACACACACACACACACACACACACACACACACACACACACACACACACACACACACACACACACACACACACACACACACACACACACACACACACACACACACACACACACACACACACACACACACACACACACACACACACACACACACACACACACACACACACACAGCCACTGGGACCTGGGGAGGGAGGGCTCCCTGAAGAGGGGGATAAGCTGAATGGATAGAGAGATAAGAAAACAGATGCACTGAGCAGGGCTGGACTGGGTTATCATGGTAGAGGAGAACTGAATGGACAGAGAGAGGAGGGTGGTGGGTGGGAGAGGGGTGGAGGAGTGTGGAGGAGGGGTGGGAGAGGGTGGAGGAGGAGTGAAGGAGGGTGGAGGAGGGTGGAGGAGGGTGGAGGAGGGTGGAGGAGGGTGGGGATATCCCTGTCTTGGTGGTCTTCAGGCATCCCCCTTCTTCATACCGTTTGTTTCTAAGTCTATATTTAACTTCCTCCACACACACACACACACACACACACACACACACACACACACACACACACACACACACACACACACACACACACACACACACCCTGCACTGTATTGCATTTTGTAGTGTAATCCTTTCAGACATAGAGAGATGGAGAGTGTGTCTGGGCTCTCTCTGGAGTTCTGTCATCTGGAGGGAGGCCTCTGGCAGCTTATTAGAGGAAACTAATGGGGCTCTCCACCTGCTCATCCCTCTATTTCCTGCTTTAGTTGCAGATGATTCAGAACAACAGGCAATGAGTAATAGACATTCAATACATTTCCAGGGTAACATTATTGACTAAATGTTGCAGGGTAACATCATTTACTAAATTTTGCAGGGTAACATTATTGACTAAATGTTGCAGGGTAACATTATTGACTAAATGTTGCAGGGTAACATTACTGACTAAATGTTGCAGAGTAACATTATTGACTAAATGTTGCAGGATAACATTGACTAAATGTTCCCCTGGTTGTGTTTATGTGTGAGTTTCTGTGCATGTGTGTATGTACGTGTGTGTGTGTGTGTGTGTGTGTGTGTGTGTGTGTGTGTGTGCGTGTGCGGGCATGTGTTTTAGGGTGACTAGCTATTTCCGCTTTCTCAGAGTTATGTGGAGGTAAACACAGATGCTGAGGGTGCTGATAAAATACGTTCTAGAGCTGTGCACCTGGTACCAACCAGTGAGAAACTCCCAGATGTTGTTTTGTTGTCTAGTTCAGCCATTCATTCTGCTGCCGTTTGCAATTTCCTGCTGTTTGTTTAGTGGAGACTAGAGTTAGGCTGGGCGAGCTGGTCACAGATCTAGAGGTACAGCTGCAGACCTTTCAGTGTGTGTTTGTGTGTTTGTGTGTGCGTGTGTGCGTGTGTGTGTGTGTGTCTATGAGATATGATGGTGCAGCTGCCATCCCTTCATCTCCCTCTTCCTCTCCCTCCCTCTTTCTCTCTCGCCCACCTGTAGTCTCCAATCTCATTTCCCTCTCTCCTCTCTTCCGCTCTAGCGTGTACTGTATTAATATCATTCAATCTACAGCACTGCACAGGGACTCGTAATGACCCATGACTTTCAATTAAGACTCAGCCCCCTGTGGTTCACTCGGTCAGCTGGCATAATATGAGACGTCTGTCAGTAGGAGGTTATTTACTGTAGCTGTTACTGTGACGTGATGCCCACGGCTTCCGGCCAGGAGTTATTATAATGCTTGTCAGTCTCCACCTCATCATCAACCTCCGTGATGCTTTACAGGTTTTAAAACATGGTGTTTGTAGATTGTGTATCACGCATGTCCTTGAGTGTTATGGAAATAGTGTGTGTGTGTGTGTTATATTATCGTTATTGGAAAGAGGCTCACGTGTGTTTGACTTTGAACCCACAGAAACAGACATAAACCTGTCAGGTTCTTGTGACCTTGTTAGTCTTCTTGGATAATGTATTTTCCATATGAACTTGTGAGGTGATGGATGGGTCTCCCACTCTGGCCCAGTTTCTTCTGTGCCTGCCTGTAACCATGCTGAAGTGATGTTCTGGCCCAGTTTCCTCTGTGCCTGCCTGTAACCATGCTGAAGTGATGCTCGTGATGCTCTCTCTCTCTCTCTCTCTCTCTCTCTCTCTCTCTCTCTCTCTCTCTCTCTCTCTCTCTCTCTCTCTCTCTCTCTCTCTCTCTCTCTCATATCTGTCCCTGTGTTTTCAGTAAGGATCTAATTAACTAGCTGTGCTGTTCTCTCTGCTCTGCTCTGCTAGCTGTGTATAATTGCCTGTCGATTCTGCAGCCTTGCGCTTTACTCAGCAATTATCAATAGCATTCTTCCGCTCACAAATCTGCTAATTAGGCCTCAAGGACAGGCAGCCGAATGCAGATTGCCCAGCGTCACATTAAGGATTTGCAGTGTCAGGGACATGGATGCCCCTGCTTCCATGGCAACACCTCAACGACTAGCTACAGTAGCCATGTGTGTGGTTTCCACAGTAGCAGAGACACTGTGTCAGTCAGATCCTGTGTTTCAGATGATGTGTCACTACTCACTCCCGGTGAGTCACTGGTTAACGGCTGAAATGTAGATAAGTAGGGCCGGTGTGGATAAAGGGCTGGGGATAGAGATATGACTGGTAAAGGGCTGGGGGATAGAGATATGACTGGTAAAGGGCTGGGGGATAGAGATATGACTGGTAAAGGGCTGGGGATAGAGATATGACTGGTAAAGGGCTGGGGGATAGAGATATGACTGGTAAAGGGCTGGGGATAGAGATATGACTGGTAAAGGCCTGGGGATAGAGATATGACTGGTAAAGGGCTGGGGATAGAGATATGACTGGTAAAGGGCTGGGGGATAGAGATATGACTGGTAAAGGGCTGGGGATATAGATATGACTGGTAAAGGGCTGGGGGATAGAGATATGACTGGTAAAGGGCTGGGGATAGAGATATGACTGGTAAAGGGCTGGGGATAGAGATATGACTGGTAAAGGCCTGGGGATAGAGATATGACTGGTAAAGGGCTGGGGGATAGAGATATGACTGGTAAAGGGCTGGGGATAGAGATATGACTGGTAAAGGGCTGGGGATAGAGATATGACTGGTAAAGGGCTGGGGATAGAGATATGACTGGTAAAGGGCTGGGGATAGAGATATGACTGGTAAAGGGCTGGGGATAGTGATATGACTGGTAAAGGGCTGGGGATAGAGATATGACTGGTAAAGGGCTGGGGATAGAGATATGACTGGTAAAGGGCAGGGGATAGAGATATGACTGGTAAAGGGCTGGGGATAGAGATATGACTGGTAAAGGGTTGGGGATAGAGATATGACTGGTAAAGGGCTGGGGATAGAGATATGACTGGTAAAGGGCTGGGGGATAGAGATATGACTGGTAAAGGGCTGGGGGATAGAGATATGACTGGTAAAGGGCTGGGGATAGAGATATGACTGGTAAAGGGCTGGGGATAGAGATATGACTGGTAAAGGGCTGGGGATAGAGATATGACTGGTAACGGGCTGGGGATAGAGATATGACTGGTAAAGGGCTGGGGGATAGAGATATGACTGGTAAAGGGCTGGGGGATAGAGATATGACTGGTAAAGGGCTGGGGGATAGAGATATGACTGGTAAAGGGCTGGGGATAGAGATATGACTGGTAAAGGGCTGGGGGATAGAGATATGACTGGTAAAGGGCTGGGGGGATAGAGATATGACTGGTAAAGGGCTGGGGATAGAGATATGACTGGTAAAGGCCTGGGGATAGAGATATGACTGGTAAAGGGCTGGGGATAGAGATATGACTGGTAAAGGGCTGGGGATAGAGATATGACTGGTTAAGGGCTGGGGGATAGAGATATGACTGGTAAAGGGCTGGGGATATAGATATGACTGGTAAAGGGCTGGGGGATAGAGATATGACTGGTAAAGGGCTGGGGGATAGAGATATGACTGGTAAAGGGCTGGGGATAGAGATATGACTGGTAAAGGGCTGGGGGATATAGATATGACTGGTAAAGGGCTGGGGGGTAGAGATATGACTGGTAAAGGGCTGGGGATAGAGATATGACTGGTAAAGGGCTGGGGGATAGAGATATGACTGGTAAAGGGCTGGGGATAGAGATATGACTGGTAAAGGGCTGGGGATAGACATATGACTGGTAAAGGGCTGGGGGATAGAGATATGACTGGTAAAGGGCTGGGGATAGAGATATGACTGGTAAAGGGCTGGGGATAGAGATATGACTGGTAAAGGGCTGGGGATAGAGATATGACTGGTAAAGGGCTGGGGATAGTGATATGACTGGTAAAGGGCTGGGGATAGAGATATGACTGGTAAAGGGCTGGGGATAGAGATATGACTGGTAAAGGGCAGGGGATAGAGATATGACTGGTAAAGGGCTGGGGATAGAGATATGACTGGTAAAGGGTTGGGGATAGAGATATGACTGGTAAAGGGCTGGGGATAGAGATATGACTGGTAAAGGGCTGGGGGATAGAGATATGACTGGTAAAGGGCTGGGGGATAGAGATATGACTGGTAAAGGGCTGGGGATAGAGATATGACTGGTAAAGGGCTGGGGATAGAGATATGACTGGTAAAGGGCTGGGGATAGAGATATGACTGGTAACGGGCTGGGGATAGAGATATGACTGGTAAAGGGCTGGGGGATAGAGATATGACTGGTAAAGGGCTGGGGGATAGAGATATGACTGGTAAAGGGCTGGGGGATAGAGATATGACTGGTAAAGGGCTGGGGATAGAGATATGACTGGTAAAGGGCTGGGGATAGAGATATGACTGGTAAAGGGCTGGGGGATAGAGATATGACTGGTAAAGGGCTGGGGGATAGAGATATGACTGGTAAAGGGCTGGGGATAGAGATATGACTGGTAAAGGCCTGGGGATAGAGATATGACTGGTAAAGGGCTGGGGATAGAGATATGACTGGTAAAGGGCTGGGGATAGAGATATGACTGGTTAAGGGCTGGGGGATAGAGATATGACTGGTAAAGGGCTGGGGATATAGATATGACTGGTAAAGGGCTGGGGGGATAGAGATATGACTGGTAAAGGGCTGGGGGATAGAGATATGACTGGTAAAGGGCTGGGGATAGAGATATGACTGGTAAAGGGCTGGGGGATATAGATATGACTGGTAAAGGGCTGGGGGGTAGAGATATGACTGGTAAAGGGCTGGGGATAGAGATATGACTGGTAAAGGGCTGGGGGATAGAGATATGACTGGTAAAGGGCTGGGGATAGAGATATGACTGGTAAAGGGCTGGGGATAGAGATATGACTGGTAAAGGGCTGGGGGATAGAGATATGACTGGTAAAGGGCTGGGGATAGAGATATGACTGGTAAAGGGCTGGGGGATAGAGATATGACTGGTAAAGGGCTGGGGATAGAGATATGACTGGTAAAGGGCTGGGGATAGAGATATGACTGGGAAAGGGCTGGGGGATAGAGATATGACTGGTAAAGGGCTGGGGATAGAGATATGACTGGTAAAGGGCTGGGGATAGAGATATGACTGGTAAAGGGCTGGGGATAGAGATATGACTGGTAAAGGGCTGGGGATAGAGATATGACTGGTAAAGGGCTGGGGATAGAGATATGACTGGGAAAGGGCTGGTGATAGAGATATGACTGGTAAAGGGCTGGGGATAGAGATATGACTGGTAAAGGGCTGGGGGATAGAGATATGACTGGTAAAGGGCAGGGGGATATAGATATGACTGGTAAAGGGCTGGGGGATAGAGATATGACTGGTAAAGGGCTGGGGATAGAGATATGACTGGTAAAGGGCTGGGGGATAGAGATATGACTGGTAAAGGGCTGGGGATAGAGATATGACTGGTAAAGGGCTGGGGGATAGAGATATGACTGGTAAAGGGCTGGGGATAGAGATATGACTGGTAAAGGCCTGGGGATAGAGATATGACTGGTAAAGGGCTGGGGATAGAGATATGACTGGTAAAGGGCTGGGGGATAGAGATATGACTGGTAAAGGGCTGGGGATATAGATATGACTGGTAAAGGGCTGGGGGATAGAGATATGACTGGTAAAGGGCTGGGGATAGAGATATGACTGGTAAAGGGCTGGGGATAGAGATATGACTGGTAAAGGCCTGGGGATAGAGATATGACTGGTAAAGGGCTGGGGGATAGAGATATGACTGGTAAAGGGCTGGGGATAGAGATATGACTGGTAAAGGGCTGGGGATAGAGATATGACTGGTAAAGGGCTGGGGATAGAGATATGACTGGTAAAGGGCTGGGGATAGAGATATGACTGGTAAAGGGCTGGGGATAGAGATATGACTGGTAAAGGGCTGGGGGATAGAGATATGACTGGTAAAGGGCTGGGGGATAGAGATATGACTGGTAAAGGGCTGGGGATAGAGATATGACTGGTAAAGGGCTGGGGATAGAGATATGACTGGTAAAGGGCTGGGGATAGAGATATGACTGGTTAAGGGCTGGGGGATAGAGATATGACTGGTAAAGGGCTGGGGATAGAGATATGACTGGTAAAGGGCTGGGGGATAGTGATATGACTGGTAAAGGGCTGGGGGATAGAGATATGACTGGTAAAGGGCTGGGGATAGAGATATGACTGGTAAAGGGCTGGGGGATATAGATATGACTGGTAAAGGGCTGGGGGGTAGAGATATGACTGGTAAAGGGCTGGGGATAGAGATATGACTGGTAAAGGGCTGGGGGATAGAGATATGACTGGTAAAGGGCTGGGGATAGAGATATGACTGGTAAAGGGCTGGGGGATAGAGATATGACTGGTAAAGGGCTGGGGGATATAGATATGACTGGTAAAGGGCTGGGGATAGAGATATGACTGGTAAAGGGCTGGGGGATAGAGATATGACTGGTAAAGGGCTGGGGGATAGAGATATGACTGGTAAAGGGCTGGGGATAGAGATATGACTGGTAAATGGCTAGGGGATAGAGATATGACTGGTAAAGGGCTGGGGGATAGAGATATGACTGGTAAAGGGCTGGGGATAGAGATATGACTGGTAAAGGGCTGGGGGATAGAGATATGACTGGTAAAGGGCTGGGGATAGAGATATGACTGGTAAAGGGCTGGGGGATAGAGATATGACTGGTAAAGGGCTAGGGGATAGAGATATGACTGGTAAAGGGCTAGGGGATAGAGATATGACTGGTAAAGGGCTGGGGGATAGAGATATGACTGGTAAAGGGCTGGGGGATAGAGATATGACTGGTAAAGGGCTGGGGGATAGAGATATGACTGGTAAAGGGCTGGGGATAGAGATATGACTGGTAAAGGGCTGGGGGATAGAGATATGACTGGTAAAGGGCTGGGGATAGAGATATGACTGGTAAAGGGCTGGGGGATAGAGATATAACTGGTAAAGGGCTGGGGATAGAGATATGACTGGTAAAGGGCTGGGGGATAGTGATATGACTGGTAAAGGGCTGGGGAATAGAGATATGACTGGTAAAGGGCTGGGGATAGAGATATGACTGGTAAAGGGCTGGGGATAGAGATATGACTGGTAAAGGGCTGGGGGATAGAGATATGACTGGTAAAGGGCTGGGGGATAGAGATATGACTGGTAAAGGGCTGGGGGATAGAGATATGACTGGTAAAGGGTTGGGGGATAGAGATATGACTGGTAAAGGGCTGGGGGATAGAGATATGACTGGTAAAGGGCTGGGGGATAGAGATATGACTGGTAAAGGGCTGGGGGATAGAGATATGACTGGTAAAGGGCTGGGGGATATAGATATGACTGGTAAAGGGCTGGGGGATAGAGATATGACTGGTAAAGGGCTGGGGGATAGAGATTTGACTGGTAAAGGGCTGGGGGATAGAGATATGACTGGTAAAGGGCTGGGGGATAGAGATATGACTGGTAAAGGCCTGGGGATAGAGATATGACTGGTAAAGGGCTGGGGGATAGAGATATGACTGGTAAAGGGCTGGGGGATAGAGATATGACTGGTAAAGGGCTGTGGGATAGAGATATGACTGGTAAAGGGCTGGGGGATAGAGATATGACTGGTAAAGGGCTGGGTATAGAGATATGACTGGTAAAGGGCTGGGGGATAGAGATATGACTGGTAAAGGGCTGGGGGATAGAGATATGACTGGTAAAGGATAGAAACAGTAGTGAACAGAGACACGTATTTATTGCTTTGCTGTCACTGTTTGGGGTTTATTTATGGAGGTGGTCCAGCTAGAGGTCGTTATGGATACAAGATCAGGTTCCTGTGTGGATTGGCTGTCATTTTGATTGATGGCCTTCCGTCCAATGCGGTGCCTGTGTATTGTAGTGTATTCCTGTGCTGTACTCTGATGGTAAACAGCCCACCTCTACTCTAAGCACAGAGTCCCAGCACCACCGTCCCAGTGTGTATTTCTCACAGAGACAGGACATTTGTTGCCGGGCAGAAAGATGCTTCCTCTGTTCTCCCCACAGTCATCAAAGCAGAATGAGTAGAGATTGCCACATGCAATTTGTTCTTTGCCTTAGGCTTTAAAAGTGTTTTGTTCTTTGTGAATTATTAAGGGATTTGTGATGGTAGGGAATAAGGAAAAGGTGCTCAAGGTTTCCATTTTGATGATAAACCACATTTAAAATGAGAAAGCAATCATAAGGATTGATACAAGTAGCATAGCATAGCATCGTTTTATAATACTCATAAAGTAGTTTTATTGCACTGGAATTAACTCCCACCTGCCGGGTTCAAGTTTACCACTTTAACTCTCATTAAAACAATGCTCCAGGCTTTGAGAGGGACCGTGTCCTCCTGAGTAGCAGGTATTTTTTCACCGGCACAAATTTGCATGGAAATTGTGTGCTTATTTGCTCAATTGTTTTGGCATTTATATTTTGCTGTAGGCCTAAGGGTATGCTATTTTAAATGGGTTCAATCTGAAAAGCATGGGAAGGCTGTGGGAACATCCTTGCCTTTACTGTGTATTATTAGTAGTATTGGATATTACATTTAAAAGCATAAACCTCTGAAAGTTTTGACTCAAATCTCAAAGTTGTTTTTATTATTTTAGTTGTGTTATTATTTTCTATAATTTTTCTATTTTGCTCTCTGCATTGTTGGGAAGGGTCTGTAAGTAAGCATTTCACCATTAGTCTACACTTGTTGTTTACGAAGAATGTGACTTTTGTTATTTGATTGATTCGTTTTTTTCCATACAATTACCTCATGCAAGACCCCTCGTAAAAAGCCACGGGCTCCGGTTTCTTGGCAGCTCCAACTGGAACAAACAACACAAAATGGCACCCAGATGGAACATTTTCCTACTTAGTTGGATGAAACTGTAGCCCTTGTCAGTGTTGTGGTGATTTTTAATGGCCACCGAGGGTCTCTCTCTCTCTTTTAGACAATGACACAGGGGAGAGGTTGTGGACAGGATGTTTCTCTCATTAGCAACAAACAGACTATCACGGGTCGCTGCTACAACACAAGTCATTTCACATACACTCTTCTTATCTCAAAAACAAATATGAGATCTTATTTAAAACAAAACAGAGGTTGTATTACAAACAGTTGGCCAATTTTGATATTCCGTGTTATTTCAGTTGCTCACAGACTTCCATTCTCTTTTCCAGGTTGCCAACTCTGACAGCAGAGAAGTTAGTCCATGACCCTGAACTAATACAGCGATGGACAGGAAAAGTGGTAAGTAAAAAGTCACACAGTCGTTCCCAAATCCCTCCCCTTCTACCCTAACCCCTGTGTGTTAGCATGTCTGAAGGGTCTGGATAAGAAAGCAGTGTAGTGGTAAAGCTTCCAGCACAGGAGGATGGGCTCGTGGTAATGGCTGGAGCGGAATTAGTGGAATGGTATCAAATACAACATGCCATTCCATTTGCTCCGTTCCAGACATTATTGTGAGCCGTCCTCCCCTCAGCAGCCTCCATTGGCTTCCACCTTACAGAGCTGCAAACATTGAAGGGTCAGGGCCAAGAGGAAGGGTAGCGAGCAAGAGTTTCCTCTCCCTAATATTATTACTGTCTGTCTGTCTCATTATGCATACGTTGACACAGCATAGCTAAGCTGAGTTGAGTTTTGCATACTAATGAGTGTAAATGTGTTTCATCCCAATCACGGGAAAGATAATTACATCCCAGACTCTGATAGGGTTTACATGTACATAAATAAACACCATATGCACAGTACTGTAGCGTACATCCTGTCCCTGGCTTCATCTGTATGGGGGGGATTGATGAAGGCAACGAGCTGATGAAGGCAACGAGCTGATGAAGGCAACGAGCTGATGAAGGCAACGAGCTGAAACGCATTAGTTACTGGTTTTAATAATAAATTAGCATTTCCTAAAGCAACTTCTATTGTCCTCCAAGTGTGGCTGAATATCCTTATCCTCCTCTCTTCAGTTGGTCCTTGGTTGAAGAGCGAAGTAGCAACAGTGTAATGCTAAAACTGAAAGAAATGCAATAACTGACAGCTCTGGCAGAACCACGGTGGTAGAGAAACAATAGGCACTTTTACTGAAATGTTGATTAACGTGCACTGTCCCAATCAACCCTATCAAATACTGGTCATAAATAGATACATAGGTTGTAGTGTATTATAAACTAATGGGATACTGGGATGTGCTTCATGTTTTGCTTTCTCTTCTAAGGTCAGAGAGTACTGTATAGCATATCCCTGAATGCATTGGGATCAGTGTGAATACTAAAAACCTCTCTTCATGTTTTAGCCAATGGCTACCCTAAGGCCGGAGGAGAGAGTGGAGGTGGGGGTCAGAGGAAGCAGCTGCCCTACTCCGTAGAGACCCCCTACGGCTTCCACCTGGACCTCGACTTCCTCAAATATGTGGACGACATCGAGAAAGGCAACACCATCAAGCGGGTGCACATCCAGCGCAAGGCCAGGGGTCCTCCTAAGTTCAGCACCCTGCCCAGGAACTTCAGCCTGCCTGGGCATGGGGCACGACCGGCCCCCAAGGACACCTGGTCTTCCACCTCTACACTGGGACCCAAGCCCCGGGGCAGAGTCACAGAGGTCCAGCAGTTCTTGGATTTTAGAGCCAGTGATGGAGGCAGTGGTTCGGCGGGGGGTCAGAGCCAGAGCAGCAGGGCGCAGGGGGGTAGCTTATCCCCGGCCAGGCCCAGGGAGGAGGCAGGGGTGTTAGCCGAGAAGCCCCTGGGGAGGCCCAACCTCCTCCGGACGTCCAGCATGCCCGTTACCATCCCACACAGGAAGGGCTCCGAGTCCGGGGACGAGAGAACGGAGAGCGGCTCATCTGAGAACGTGTTCCGCGCTGTGCCCCAGGACCGGTCGGGGCTGCACCAGCAGATCACCGCAGCCCTGAAGAGGGTCAGAGAGCTGGAGGATATGGTGAGGACCATCCCAGAGCTCAAGTCCCAGATCTGCTCACTGAGGGAGGAGAGGGAGCAACTGATCCTCAGGCTGCAGGCCCAAACCAAGCCCCAGCCTCCACCCCCCCCACAACGCGCCTCGCCCTCCCCAGCCCAGAGCACTGATCCTGGGCCCGCCTCTCAGCCGCCGGGGGCTGGAGCAGTAGTGGATCCCGGGAGAGCAGAGAGCACTGCGTCAGAGACAGAAACACAACAGGAATCCTTAAAAAGTATTGTACAAGAAGGAGAAGCAGATAGGCTTTTAGCAGCACAGGCATCAGAGGGACCAGACAGACAAAGAGAAGCATTAGTGAATCCATTAGAGCAAACAGCGGAGCTATCAGAGGACGTTACAGTACAGAAAGCACCAGAACCTTCAGAGAGAGGAGTGTTTGTGCAAGTCATAGAGGGAGTCAGTGTCAGTGGTGAGGGGGACCTCCTCAGCATCGAACAACTCCAGGCTAAGCTAGTAGCGCTAGAGGCTAAGTTAAGTCAGGCTAGTGAACACCTGGAGAAAACCAACAATCTCCTCAGACAACAGGTAGAGGAAAACAGGATGAAGGAGGAGAGGATACTTCAGCTAAGCGAGGGAGGGAGAGAAGGAAAGGAGGTGTGTGGGGAGAGACAGACAAGTAGGAGGACCAGTGTGGACCAGGGGACAGAGACAGAGAGAGTGGATATTATAAACCAGGGGACAGAGACAGAGAGAGTGGTCATTATAAACCAGGAGACAGAGACAGAGAGGGCTGATATGGTGGAGCAGGGGACTGATACAGAGAGGATAGTAATATGTTTAATCAGAGAGAGAGCTAACAGTGTGGACCAGGGGACAGAGACGGAGAGAGTAGAAGTGGTGGACCAGGTGGCCGAGACAGAGATGGTTATTGTATGTCCAGTCAGACCAAGGGCTAACAGTGTGGACCAGGGGACAGAGACAGAGAGAGTGGACACTGTAAACCAGGTGACAGAGACACCGCCTGGAGACAGATTAGACCAGGTGACAGAGACAGAGACACAGACAGTAGTCAGTGTGGACCAGATGACAGAGACAACACATGTACGTCCAGTGAGACAAGCAAGACACAGGGCTAACAGTGTGGACCAGGGGACAGAGCCACAAATACAGGCAGGAGTCAGTGTAGACCAGGGGACGGAGACAGTGGATACTGTGAACCAGGTGACAGAGACAGAGACACAGACAGCACCTGTACGTCCAGTGAGACCAGCGAGACACAGGGCTCACAGTGTGGACCAGGGGACAGAGACAGAGAGAGTGGGTACAGTGGACCAGGTGACAGAGACAGAGGCAGCGCAGAGTGCAGACCAGCAAACAGAGACAGAGAGAGACAGAGGTGAGACTAGCAATACCTCACATAGCGCTATAGAGATTGAGAGTGCGGCTATAGTAAGTGCAGCCATAAAAAGTGCGGTCACAGAAATTTCTGGAGCAGAAATTGAGTCCACAGAAAGTGCTGTCAAAAATGGGGATATCACTGAGAGTGCAGTAACTGAAGAAGGTTTTGTGATTATAGAATGTGTGGACATAGAAAGTATGGTCACAGAAAGTATGGTCACAGAAAGGATGGTCACAGAAAGGATGGTCACAGAGAATGTGGACACAGAAGGTATGGTAACAAAGAGACAAGAAGTGGTAGTAGAGACTGTAGTTGAACAAATGACAGTGACTGGAAGTGTGCTTAAACAGAGTACAACCACAAAAAGTACAGTCATAGAGAGTGTGGTCACAGAAGAGAGTGCTGTCACAGAAGAGAGTGTGGTCACAGAAACTCCAGTAGCCCCAGAGAGCCCAGTTGCAGCACCCACCCCCTCTTCCAGCCAGACCCAGCCTCAACCGGGTCAGAAGGAGTCTGTGCAGCCCCAGGCCCAGCCCCAGGCCCAGCCCCAGCCCCAGGCCCAGCCCCAGGCCCAGCCCCAGGCCCAGGCCCAGCCCCAGGCCCAGCCCCAGGCCCAGCCCCAGGCCCAGCCCCAGGCCCAGCCTCAGGCCCAGGCCCAGGCCCAGGACCCTCGTCGGGGCTCCAACCCAGCCTTAGGGCAGGTAGTAACACGCCTCACAGGGCTGATTAATGAGCAGTGGGCCCAGCTGGGTAGCAGCCAAGAGAAGCCGGACAAGCAGGAGACCCCCAGCCCCAGCACCCAGAAGCCTGCACCCGGGCAGGGGAAGCCCGCCGCGGGGAAGCCTTCAACGGGCAAATCAGCAGGGAAGTCAGGGCCGTCTAAGATGAGCTCCATCCAGAGCCAGCTGGTCAGCTCCCTCAGTGCCCTGTCTGCATTCTACTCCCCTGGACAGAAGGCTGCTGCCAGCAAACAACAAGGTAGGATATGTGTCAGAAGTACTGTATGTCTTAGTAGTATAAGACGTGCCAGGGGGTTTCTAAGTAGTATAAAGTCTTATATCTAAGACGTATAAACTTCAAAGTCATAATATTCTTGGGATATCCTGATATTCTAATAATATGGTTTGGTTAGCTTGATTAATTTGCTTGATTAGATATGTTCCACTTTCAATTTGATATTCCCAGTGACACATAATTGCACGCTACAGTACTGTATTTATATCATTCATGTCAAGCTGATTCTATTCTATTCCTAATATTCTCATCCCATGTTGATAGTCACTAAAACATGTTCAGGCGTTGTTTACCATGAGATCACTCCTCTGGCCCAGGTCCAATAGCTTTATCTCCATGATACTGAGCTGTCTCCTGTCTTGGCACAGAGAGCTCATAGTCTGTCTCTGTTCATTGACTCTGATAGGCCAGGGGCCTCCACGTGTCTGTGATGGCTATTGATTGCGATGGCTAGAGGTGGAACACATGTAGTGGAGCACGGCCAAATTACATTGTTGGCCGACGTCCAAGAACAGATTAAATATGCAGTTAGTTTCTTCCCCCTCTCCTTCTCTTCTTCTTCCTGTGTTTTGTTTTTTAAAAGATAGAGTTAGAAGATAGAAGATAGAGTTGTCCCCTACCACACATAGCTCATATGAATTTCAGTAGGGAGAATACACAACAGGGTGCCCTTTGATTGTGAACCTCTGCTCTGTGTATTCCGCTATTGTTCTGGGGAGCGTCACTGACATTTGAGAAAAGGTCTGGCTTGAATTACAGTACATTGCTTACAAAACGCCCCGCTCTGGCCCAAAGAATATTGGAAACGGAATCCCATTACTACCACATGCAGAGGCAGAGCCACAACTATCTAACCAACACAACATCCCCTCCCTCAGCCCATCTGTACTGAGTATATCAAACATTAGGAACGCCTTTCTAATATTGAGTTGCACAGTTGTGTCAAGTTGGCTGGATGTCCTTTGGGTGGTGGACCATTCTTGATACAGACAGGAAACTGATGAGGGTGGAAAACCCAGCAGCATTGCAGTTCTTGACACTACCATACCCCGTTCAAAGGCAATTAAATATTTTGTCCCTCTGAATGGCACACATAGCTACACAATCCATGTCTCAATTGTCTCAAGGTTAAAAAATCCTGAAGGAGTCTCCTCTCCTTCATCTACACTGATTGAAGTGGATTTAACAAGTGACATCAATAAGGGATCATAGCTTTCACCTGGATTTACCTGGTCAGTCTATGTCATGGAAAGAGCAAGTGTCCTTAATGTTTTGTACACTCAGTGTATCTCAATGTCCCTTCAATACAGTATAGAGAACACACTTAATGGACTGGGAATCCCATGGAAATAACATGGCCTTTAACAGGCTGACTAGGCTGTAAACTGGCTTTATTAATAACATGGCCTTTAACAGGCTGACTAGGCTGTAAACTGGCTTTATTAATAACATGGCCTTTAACAGGCTGACTAGGCTGTAAACTGGCTTTATTAATAACATGGCCTTTAACAGGCTGACTAGGCTGTAAACTGGCTTTATTAATAACATGGCCTTTAACAGGCTGACTAGGCTGTAAACTGGCTTTATTAATAACATGGCCTTTAACAGGCTGACTAGGCTGTAAACTGGCTTTATTAATAACATGGCCTTTAACAGGCTGACTAGGCTGTAAACTGGCTTTATTAATAACATGGCTTTTAACAGGCTGACGAGGCTGTAAACTGGCTTTATTAACAACATGGCCTTTAACAGGCTGACTAGGCTGTAAACTGGCTTTATTAATAACATGGCCTTTAACAGGCTGACTAGGCTGTAAACTGGCTTTATTAATAACATGGCCTTTAACAGGCTGACTAGGCTGTAAACTGGCTTTATTAACAACACTGTCCTCTCTGTCCTTGCTGTGTAGTTTTCTCACATTGATCTCATTAAGTCTTGTGGAAGTACAGACCCTGGAGAGCCTTAACTAGCGCTGTGCTATATGACAGGGTGTGTGAGTGTGTGCGCGTGCTTGGGTTTGTGATTTTGTGTGCGTGTGCGTGTTTGTGAGTGTGCATGTGTGTGTGTGTGTGTGAGTGCATGTGTGTGTGTGCGTGTGTGTGAGTGTGAGTGTGAGTGTGTGTGTGTGTTTGTATGTGCCAGCTAGCTAGCAGAGAGAGAGGGTTGAGGGTTTCCACATGATTTAATGAGCTCAGTTGTGTTGTAATTGTCTCCAGAGGCTCCACAATATCTTCCAGGCCCCCATGTTCTACTTCAAACACACATAATCATCAACCTGAACACATACCGCGCACACACATACACACACACACACACACACACACACACACACACACACAGAGTTTGCTGGCCCACATTGCTTTCAGCCAGAGTGACTGTGTGGAAATTAGAGAGGTCAAAAACCAACGTGTGGTTTTATTGCTGCTGCCGTTTTAAAGAACCTGTGAACAGCTAGTGTGTCACAGTAGGAAGAAGTACAGGTAACTGCCAAAATAATGGAAACATTTGAATAAATGAGGGACTCAAAGTACATTGAAAGCACGTGCTTCCACACAGGTGTGGTTCCTGAGTTAATTAAGCAATTAACATCCCATCTTGCTTAGGGTCATGTATAAAAATGCTGGGCAGGCCATTATTTTGGCTAACATGGCTATGCCCCCATAGGATGACAATGGCACGAGTGGTCGCTGTATAATATGAATAACATTCCACCCATGAGGCCAGAGGGGGTGCTTTTGGTCATTGACTGCAGGAAAGGGCTACGTTATTTATTTTAGTGGTTACATAGCCTACATTGTCGGGTGAGTTAGTCGCTTGGGTGACTTGTTTGGTGGGACTGGGGATGGCGTCTCACGTTGAGAAGCCGTCCTTGTCTGTCCGCCACGGTTTCAGGTGTATGCCTGAGCTGAATGTGAAGGTGGAGGATGTTCTCCTCGCTGTGGGAGAACAGGTTGGCCATGAAAGTCTTTCAAATGCTTTACGAATGACTAAAGCAGTGGCTGTGTTTCTGAAAGAGGAGCGCTGGTTGAGACAGGTGTTACTCAAAATGATGTTTTTTTGCAAATCATGCTTTTCTCCTCGGCTACGAGGGTTACTATATCCCATGTCTGTTCATTCCCGATGGCGACCTGATGCGAGAGCTCGCACGTTACATTTGCCAGCCCAATGAGAGTCATTACTTGGATGTAAAAAAAAACTGTTGAAACATGTTACTGCTTGTAGAAGGCAGGTTTTCCTGTTTTTAGTCAGACAAAAACTTTAGACATTTGGTATCTGGTGAGGTATGAGGGAAAGCCTACATGGTTTATGTGACAACAGTCTGAGGTGTTTTGATTGTGGGGAGATTGGACATAAGTGGCAGGCATGCACGCACAGGGAGCGGGGCGAGCAGGGCGCTGATGGATCCTCATCTAGCTCCAGATCTGAGAGCGGGCCGGAGGGTTCGGTGCAGCACCGGCCTCCATCCCTGGTCCAGACTCAACCCCATACATTGGAATTGCAAGATTCCATTTCCCAAACTGTTGATATTGATGAGGTTAATGTTGATGTAGCCCATGTTGCCATGACGAGAATCTCAGGGGCGGGTCTGCTTGTGGTTACTGAGGGCAGTGACAACGTTGACTCCGAGGCTGATATACCTGTCTCACAGACAATGGAGAATGATGTGCCCAGTGTAATTACAGACACGCAGGGGATGGTGGGGAGAAGGTTGGAGGCAGTGGGGGGGGGGCTCCGGATTCCGTGGAGCTGCCCGATGAAGATGGAGGAAGAGATCGATATCCCCATCAATGTAGGTGTAGCATCCCAGTCAGGTTCACTGGAACTGTACAACAGATTACACACTAGATAGGAACTGGGAGGAAGCTCATCCACAGTCGGGGGTGGTCTTAACCAACATGTTGAAACAGCATGGACTAGTAGATGTGGGGAGGGACAGAAATCAGGGAGGGAAGAGCCGTACATGGGTAAAGGTAGTGGAGGGGAGGGTTAGTGCAGCAAGGCTAGATAGGATCTATGTCAGTAAGGGGAGCTTACTGGGCTCCCAGATCTGGCTTCTCAGACCATCACAATGTAACAGTTGAGTATAGCTTGTCAGCTGTGCCTCGTCCGAGGTCTTACTGGCACTTTAGTGCTAATCCAGCTAAATTATAGCCTTTTTGTGAAGGGTTCTGGGTTTTTTGGGAGAGTTGGAAAGGGAGGAAAGCTGAGTTTGAGAATGTAAGACAATGGTGGGAGGTGGGAAAACACAAATAAGGCTGTTTTGTCAGCAGGACTCTGCCCATGGGACAGCTAGGATAAGGTCTACTATTCAGAGGTTGGAGCAAGATGTTAGAGACATTGAGAATAGCCTTATTGAGCAGCAGGACTCAGGGTCAGAGAGGGAGTTGAGGGCTAAGTGGACACAGCTGGGGTATTTTTTACAGGATCATTGAACGGTGCGCTCACTAGAGAATGGATGGCTACCTTGACCGACATGGATGCTCCGAGTGCGTTCTTCTTCAACCTGGAGAGGAAGTCGGCGCAGCAGAAGCAGATGTTCCATCTGCGGCATCCTTCAGGGTCTCACACGCTGGATCCAGCAGAGATGACTATGGACTTCTACTCAAACCTCTATGGTGACAGCAACACTGATCCACAGTGTGCTCAGGAGATTCTACAGGGGCTGCCTAAGCTTGGGCCTGAGCAGAGTGCTGGGCTGGAGGGTGATCTTTCGTTTCAGGAACTAACAGCGGCTGTGCAGCAGCTCTCCCCAGGCCGTGCGCCGGGAATCGATGGACTGACAGCCGACTTTTATAAACGTTTCTGGAGTGTATTGGGGAGAGACCTCTTGGAGGTCTTTCGGGAGTCCTTTGAGAACTCTGTACTACCAGTCAGCTGCCAGCGAGCAGTGCTGTCACTACTGCCGAAAACGGGGGACTTAGCTCTATCGAAGAACTGGAGGCCGGTGTCGTTGCAACAGCGCCTCTTCCCCCTCAGGAAGTTGTTTGCCAAACACTTGGACGGTGGTTTGTAAAACAAGCAGAGCAACGGTACCGCTTGCCGTGCGGAAGCAGAGAAAACGATGGCTGGTGTCACGCTCGTCGGGAACAGAGGAGGACCAAGGCGCAGCGTGGAATGCGAACATTTTATTTAATTTGAATGAACACACGAACAAAACAACAAAACGAAAACGTGACGTCCCTGGTTACATACACGAACCAACACGGAACAAGAAACCACACCAAATGAATGCCTAACGGTTACTTAAGTATGGCTCCCAATCAGAGACAACGAGCTACAGCCATCTCTGATTGGGAGCCACCCTGGCCAACAAAGAAATACAACAACTAGAACAAACACAAATGAAAACTCACACCCTGGCTCAACATACTAGAGTCCCCAGAGCCAGGGCGTGACAGTACCCCCCCCTAAAGGCGCGGACTCCGACCGCGCCAACCAAATACCACAGGGGAGGGACCGGGTGGGCACTCCGCCTTGGCGGCGGATCCGGCCCGGGCATGATCCCCACTCGCTCTCTAACCCCCAAAGTACCCCTGGTCCGGTCTGGCCCTGCTGACCGGAGCTGGACTGCACACTGGTGGAGCGGATTGCTCTAGCTCCGGCGTGAAGCAGCTGACCCGTGCTGAACCAGGCACCAGTGGAACAGGCACGGGCTGTGCCGGACTGACGACGCACACCACTGGCTTGGTGTGGGGAGCATGAACGGCCCGAGCCGGGCTGACGAAACGCACCCCTGACTTGGTGCGGGGAGCAGGAGCGGGCCGAACCGGGCTGACGAAACGCACCACTGACTTGGTGCGGGGAGCAGGAACGGGCCGAGCCGGGCTGACGAAGCGCACCACTGACTTGGTGCGGGGATCAGGAACGGGCCGAGCCGGGCTGACGAGCGCACCACTGACTTGGTGCGGGGAGCAGGAACGGGCCGAGCCGGGCTGACGAAGCGCACCACTGACTTGGTGCGGGGAGCAGGAACGGGCCGAGCCGGGCTGACGAAGCGCACCACTGACTTGGTGCGGGGAGCAGGAACGGGCCGAGCCGGGCTGACGGAGCGCACCACTGACTTGGTGCGGGGAGCAGGAACGGGCCGAGCCGGCTGACGAGGCGCACCACTGACTTGGTGCGGGGAGCAGGAACGGGCCGAGCCGGGCTGACGAAGCGCACCACTGACTTGGTGCGGGGAGCAGGAACGGGCCGAGCCGGGCTGACGAAGCGCACCACTGACTTGGTGCGGGGAGCAGGAACGGGCCGAGCCGGGCTGACGACGCGCACCACTGACTTGGTGCGGGGAGCAGGAACGGGCCGAGCCGGGCTGACGACGCGCACCATTGGCCTGGTGCGGGGAGCAGGAACAGGCCGGACCGTACTGGGGACATACACCACTGGTCCTACACAGGGATCTGGAATGGGCCGGACCGGACTGGTAACACACCCCAGTACCTCTCGCCGTGCCTCTACACCTTCCATCCCCACTTCGACCAGTGGCCCCCGTAACCTGGCGGCCTCCTCTGCCAACCCGCTGGGCCGCTCTGCCGCGGTCTCCTGCTGGCCCGTCGTCCACGGCGTTAGCCCCCCCCTAAAAAATTTCTGGGCGTCTCTCCTACCCGTGGACCAGGTCTCCATGTCCCTCGCCAGCCTTTTGCCCTTCTGCTTCCATGTCAAGCCCTTCTCTTCCTCACCCGGCTTGACCCAGTCGAGGAGGCGAAGGAGATCTGCTAGAGATCTCCCTGGCGATGGCTCCTGGACACGCTGCTTGGTCCAATCTTGGTGGTTTCTTCTGTCACGCTCGTCGGGAACAGAGGAGGACCAAGGCGCAGCGTGGAATGCGAACATTTTATTTAATTTGAATGAACACACGAACAAAACAACAAAACGAAAACGTGACGTCCCTGGTTACATACACGAACCAACACGGAACAAGAAACCACACCAAATGAATGCCTAACGGTTACTTAAGTATGGCTCCCAATCAGAGACAACGAGCTACAGCCATCTCTGATTGGGAGCCACCCTGGCCAACAAAGAAATACAACAACTAGAACAAACACAAATGAAAACTCACACCCTGGCTCAACATACTAGAGTCCCCAGAGCCAGGGCGTGACAGCTGGAGTCTTTAACAATTATTTTACGGGCCTTCCTTTCACACTGCCTGATATAGTGGTTCTGGATGGCAGGGAGCTCAGCCCCAGAGATGTACTGGGCTGTCCGCACCACCCTCTGTAGCGCCATGCGATAGAGGTCGGTGCTGTTGCCATACAAAGCAGTGATGCAGCCAGTCAAGATGCTCTCAATGGTGCAGCTGTAAAACTTTTTGAGGATTTGAGGGCCCATGCCGAACCTTTTCAACTTCCTGAGTACCGGTGCATCAAGTCTGACACTAACAGGTCCTGAACAGCTTCTATCCACAAGCCATAAGACTGCTAAATAGCTAACAGAATGGCTACATGGACTATCTGAGTTGACTTGTATTTTATTTTTGCACTCTCTATGCACACTCACAGGACTCTACACACTCACACACACTGACACTCCAACGCACACATAACATGCACACACATTTATACTGACTCTACACACACGCACACACACTCACAAACAATCATCATTTACGCTGCTGCTACTCTGTTTATCATATATCCTGATGCCTAGTCACCTTACCCCTATACATATCTACCTCTATCACTCCAGTCTCCCTGCATATTGTAAATATGGTACTGGAACAGACCCTGTATATAGCTTCTGACCCTGGAACTGACCCTGGAACTGACCCTTTATATAGCTTCTTACTTTCTCGTGTTCTTCTTATTTCTTATTTTTATTTCTCATGTTTTTATTCTACCTTACAAATTTTTTTGTGCTACATTGATAATGATTACTACATTGTTTGGTTCGGAGCTTGCAAGAAGGGCATTTCACTGTACTTGAAATGTGAAACTTGAAGTGTTTGGCCTGGGTAACGGGTTTAGATCATGGGTCAAGTTATTGTACTGTGGGGCTTTTTTTATGGTGAAAGTGGGGGGTGGGGCTGAGCTGACGAGTCCCAGTTAGGAGAGGGATTTGGCAGGGGTGTCCACTCTGGGGTCAGCTCTACTGTTTAGCCATAGAACCACTGCTGTGTAGGCTGAGGGAGAGGCTGCAGGGGTTGTCAGTTCTAGGGGCAGTAGGTGGGGAGTCGGTTTCATTGTCGGCTAATGCTGATGATGTAACAGTGTTTGCTAAAGGGGGGGAGATGTAGAAGAGGTTAGCAGGGCTTTAGTGTTGTTTGAGGGGGTGGCATAAGCTAAGGTGAACTGGGAGAAGAGTTAGGGTCTGATTATGGGGAGATGGGCCAGAGCAGGATCTGCTAGTCTTCCTGGGGGGCTACAGTGGGACAGAGAAGGGATGAAGTTCTTAGGTGTGTTCTTAGGGATCTCAGCGTTTCAGGACAGAAACTGATAGGGGCTGGTGGACAAGGTTGCGGTTAAGTTGTCTAAATGGCGGTGGTTGTTGCCACTGATGTCTTTCATGGGAAGGGTCCTGGTCGCTAACAACATGCCCGCTTCAATGCTCTGGCACAGGCTGATGGTGTTGGAGGAAGGCCCTCAAAATTGTCAAAGACTCCAGCCACCCTAGTCATAGACTGTTCTCTCTGCTACCGCACGGCAAGCGGTACCGGAGTGCCAAGTCTAGGTCCAAAAGACTTCTCAACAGCTTCTACCCCCAAGCTATAAGACTCCTGAACAGCTAATCATGGCTACCCGGACTATTTGCACTGCCCCCCCACCCCATCCTTTTTACGCTGCTGCTACTCTGTTAATTATTTATGCATAGTCACTTTAACTCTACCCACATGTACATATTACTTCAACTACCTCAACTAGCCGGTGCCCCCGCACATTGACTCTGCACCGGTACCCCCCTGTATATATAGCCTCCCTACTGTTATTTTATTTTACTTCTGCTCTTTTTTTTTCTCAACACTTTTTTTATTGTTGTTTTATTTTTACTTTTTTGTTAAAAATAAATGCACTGTTGGTTAAGGGCTGTAAGTAAGCATTTCACTGTAATGTCTGCACCTGTTGTATTCGGCGCATGTGACCAATACAATTTGATTTGATTTGATTTGATTTGGACCCCCCACAGAGTCTCGTCAAGCAACTGTAGAGGTTACTGGTGGATTTATTTTGTTCTGGCCAACACTGGACACGCGTGGAGGAATATTCACGGAGATATCGCTACGAACAGATACATGTCGCACCTTGATCCATCAGTTGTGAGGGGGTGTCTGTTCTGTGGGGAGGAGGAGAGAGTGCAGCATCTGTTTTCTTCTTGTTACAGGCTGGTAGGGTTGTTTTCTGTCCTGGGTGGGTGATGTACAGGCCTAGAGTTGGGGCTGACTCTGGACCTATACGTTGGAGGGCCTAGGTATAACGTAGCCAACAGGCAAAAATGGCAATGTGGAAGACCAGAAAACACGCGATGCAGGGAGCGGAGTGTACGGGCCCCAGAGCTGTGCTGCTGGGGCTGGTGAGTGCTCGGCTCACACTGGAGGGAGCGGGTGTACAGACCCCAGAGCTGTGCTGCTGGGGCTGGTGAGGGCTCGGCTCACACTGGAGGGAGTGGGGTGTACGGGCCCCAGAGCTGTGCTGCTGGGCTGGTGAGAGCTCGGCTCACACTGGAGGGAGTGGGGTGTACGAACCCCAGAGCTGTTTTTTTTTATTTCACCTTTATTTAACCAGGGAAGCCAGTTGAGAACAAGTTCTCATTTACAACTGCGACCTGGCCAAGATAAAGCAAAGCAGTGCGATAAAAACAACAACAACAACAGAGTTACATATGGAATAAACAAAACGTACAGTCAATAACACTATAGAAAATCTATATACAGTATTAACACTGGAGTGATAGATGTGCAGAAGATGATGTGCGAATAGAGATACTGTGGTGCAAATGAGCAAAATAAATAACAATGTAAATAACAATATGGGGATGAGGTAGTTGGGTGGGCTAATTATAGATGGGCTGTGTACAGGTGCAGTGATCGGTAAGCTGCTCTGACAACTGATGCTTAAAGTTAGTGAGGGAGATAAGTGTCTCCAGCTTCAGAGGTTTTTGCAGTTTGTTCCAGTCATTTGCAGCAGAGAACTGTAAGGAATGGCGGCCAAAGGAGGTGTTGGCTTTTGGGATGACCAGTGAGATATACCTGCTGGAACGCATACTACGGTTGGGTGTTGCTATGGTGACCAATGAGCTAAGATAAGGCGGGGATTTGCCCAGAAGTGATTTATAGATGACCTGGAGCCAGTGGGTTTGGCAACGAATATGTAGTGAGGGCCAGCCAACGAGAGCGTATAGGTCACAATGGTGGGTAGTATATGGTGGGTAGCTGTGCTGCTGGGGCTGGTGCTGGCTCGGCTGACACTGGAGGGAGCGGGGTGTACGGACCCCAGAGCTGTGCTACTGGGGCTGGTGCGGGCTCGGCTGACACTGGAGCATGTACTGTATATGGGGTGCTGGTGAACCGTCTGGGTGTAGGGCGTCAGGGGGGACTTGGATCAGGAGGGGGACTTGTTTCTAGATTTCTAGGTCTGTTGAAGTGAAGTTGGGTTTGTGCTTTTGGTGATGTAACTGTTGGGCCAATAAAGGTATTCTAAAAATCTAAAACATCTCTCTCTGTTTTGCTCTCCCTCTCTGTCTCTCTCTCTCTGTCTCTCTCCCCCTCTCCCTCTCCCCCTCCTTCCCTCCCTCCCTCAGGTCTGAAATCCATCATGAAGAAGAACGATGCTGCTGACAAGCAGGGGAACAGAGGAGGAGCCAAGAAGAATCTCAAGTTTGTGGGAGTCAACGGAGGGTAACAATGTTTCTCTTAACTCCTCTATATCTGTCTCTTCTTATCCTGTCTAGACAGGATCTCTCTGTGTGTCCTCATACAGTGCTGTGTGTTGGTATGTATACAGTATGTTAGCAGCAAAGTACTACATTTTACATTTACATTTTTAGTCATTTAGCAGACACTCTTATCCAGAGCAACTTACAGTTAGTGAGTGCATACATTTTTATACTGGCCCCCCGTGGGAATCGAACCCACAACCCTGGCGTTGCAAACGCCATGCTCTACCAACTGAGCTACATACTACACCGTGTATGTTTACTATTGATTTGATTTAATCAGACCTATATTTAGCATGTTTAACATAATTAATTATGCATATTTTATGTTTAGCATAATGCATATGGCTTGTACAATACAGTGCTATACTATAGTATCTAATTAGATACTTACATACAGTTCTCTCTCTCTCTCTCTCTCTCTCTCTCTCTCTCTCTCTCTCTCTCTCTCTCTCTCTCTCTCTCTCTCTCTCTCTCTCTCTCTCTCTCTCTCTCTCTCTCTCTCTCTCTCTCTCAATTCAATTCGAAGGGCTTTATTAGCATGGGAAACATGTTTACATTGCCAAGCAAGTGAAATAGATAATAAACAAAAGTGAAATAAACAATCAACAATCAGAATGTACAGTAAACATTACACTCACAAAGGTTTCATAGAGACATTTCAAATGTCATATTATGGTTATATACAGTGTTGTAACAATGTTAAAATAGTTAAAGTACAAAAGGGAAAATTCATAAACATAAATATGGGTTGTATTAACAATGGTGTTTGTTCTTCACCGGTTGCGCTTTTCTTGTGGCAACAGGTCACAAATCTAGCTGCTGTTATGACACACTGTGGTATTTCACCCAATAGATATGGGAGTTTATCAAAATTGGATTTGTTTTCAAATTCTTTGTGGGTCTGTGTAATCTGAGGGAAATATGTGTCTCTAATATGGTCATACATTTGGCAGGAGGTTAGGAAGTGCAGCTCAGTTTCCACCTCATTTTGTGGGCAGTGTGCACATAGCCTGTCTTCTCTTGAGAGCCAGGTCTGCCTACAGCGGCCTTTCTCAATAGCAAGGCTATGCTCACTGAGTCTGTACGTAGTCAAAGCTTTCCTTAATTTTGGGTCAGTCACAGTTTTCAGGTATTCTGCCACTGTGTACTCTCTGTTTAGGGCCAAATAGCATTCCAGTTTGCTCTATTTTTTGGTAAATTCTTTCCAATGTGTCAAGTAATTATCTTTTTGTTTTCTCATGATTTGGTTGTGTCAAATTGTGTTGCTGTCCTGGGGCTCTGTGGGGTCTGTTTGTGTTTGTGTTTGTGAACAGAGCCCCAGGACCAGCTTGCTTAAGGGACTCTTCTCCAGGTTCATGTCTCTGTAGGTGATGGCTTTGTTATGGAAGGTTTGGGAATCGCTTCCTTTTAGATGGTTATAGAATTTAATGGCTCTTTTCTGGATTTTGATCATTAGCGGGTATCATCCTAATTCTGCTCTGTATGTATTATTTGGGGTTTTACGCTGTATACGGAGGATTGTTTTTGCAGAATCCTGCATGCGGAGTCTCAATTTGGTATTGTCCCATTTTGTGAATTCTTGGTTGGTGAACGGACTCCAGACCTCACAACCAATAAAGGGCAATGGGTTCTATAACCAGTTCAAGTATTTTTAGCCAGATCCTAATTGGGATGTCTAATTTTATGTTCCTTTTGATGGCGTAGAAGGCCCTTCTCTCAGATTGTTCACAGCTTTGTGGAAGTTACCTGTGGTGCTGATGTTTAGGCCAAGGTTTTTTGTGTGCTCTAGGGGAACGGTGTCTAGATGGAATTTGTATTTGTGGATCTGGCAACTGGACCTTATTTGGAACACCATTATCTTTGTCTTACTGAGATTTACTGTCAGGGCCCAGGTTTGACAGAATCTGTGCAGAAGATCTAGGCACTGCTGTAGGCCCTCCTGTTCTAGTGCCCTCGCCAATTCGTTGATATATATGTTGAAGAGGTTGGGGCTCAAGCTGCATCCCAGTTTCACCCCACGGCCCTGTGGAAAGAAATGTGTGTGTTTTTTGCCCATTTTAACTGCACACTTGTTTGTGTACATGGATTTTATAATGTTGTATGTTTTTACCCCAACAACGCTTTCCATCAATTTGTATAGCAGACCCTCATGCCAAATTGAGTCAAAAGTATTTTTGAAATCAACAAAGCATGAGACGACTTTGCCTTTGTTTTGGTTTGTTTGTCAATTAGGGTGTGCAGGGTAAATACGTGGTCTGTCGCATGGTAATTTGGTAAAAAGCCAATTTGATATTTGCTCAGTACAGGAAATGTACGAATCTGGTGTTAATGATAAAGCAGAGGATTTTCCCAAGGTTGCTGTTGACACATATCCCATGGTAGTTATTGGGGTCAAATTTGTCTCTGCTTTTGTGGATTGGGGTGATCAGTCGTTGGTTCCAAATATGATGCCAGAGCTGAGGATGATGTTAAAGAGTTTAAGTATTGTCACGCCCTGACTCAAGGGACTCGTATTTGTTGAGTCAGGGTGTGTATTTTCTGTGTTGTGTTTGGCTATGTTGATTGTCTATGTTAGATTCTAGTATGTCTAGATCTATGTTGGCCTGTGTGGTTCCCAATCAGAGGCAGCTGTCGCTCGTTGTCTCTGATTGGGGACCATACTTAGGCAGCCTTTTGGCACCTGTTAGTTGTGGGATCTTGTTCCGTGTTATGGTATGTTTGTGTGCTACCTTGGACTTCACGTTTCATTTGTTGTTTTTGTCGTGTGTTTATTCGCTTAATAAACATGTATGCTTATCACGCTGCGCCTTGGTCCGTCCCGTTCGTCAACGATCGTGACAGAAGATCCCACCAAAATAGGACCAAGCAGCGTGTTCAGGAGCAAACGCCGGGAATTAATCAGGAGGTTACTTTAGTAGATGTCCTCCTCGGTTGGGGGAGAATTACGGAGGAGGAGGCCGTCCGCTACCGGAAGGCGATGAAGGAGGATGCCCAGGTAGGAGAGGTGAAACGGCGCCAACAGTGCCGATGACGGAGACCCGAGAGGCAACCCCAAGAAAAATTTTTGGGGGGGCACACGGTGTGGACGTCGAGGCAGCAGGAGGCAGCGACAGGGCGATTCTGCAGGTTAGGAGAGGAGGCCACAAGGTTACGGGGGCTATTGGTTCAGAGGGAGCAGGAGTTATTTGGTCAGAGGGAAGAGCTACAGGAGGCTATAAGGGAGAAGGAGAGTGTAGAGGCACGGCGAGAGGAGCTGGTTAGGCAGCGGAAGGAGCAAGTGGTGCGTGTCGCCAGTCCGGTCCGGCCCGTTCCTGATCCCCGCACTAAGCCTGTGGTGCGCGTCGCCAGCCCGGCCCGGCCTCTTCCTGCCCCTCGCACCAAGCCAGTGGTGCGCGTCGCCAGTCCGGTACGGCCCGTTCCTGCTCCCCGCACCAAGCCAGTGGTGCGCGTCGTCAGCCCGGTCCGGCCCGTTCCTGCTCCCTGCACCAAGCCAGTGGTGCGTGTGTCCAGTCCGGCACGGCCCTTGCCTGTTCCACCGGTGCCTGGTCCGGCACCGGTCAGCTGCTCCACTCCGGAGCCAGAGCAATCCGCTCCACCGGGGTCCGGTCCAACTCCGGTCAGCGGATCCACTCCGGAGCCAGAACAATCCGCTCCACCGGGGTCAAGTCCAGCTCCGGTCAACCGCTCCACTCCAGAGCCAGAGCAGTCCGCTCCATCGGTGCCTGATCCAGCTCCGGTCAGCGGCTCCACTCCGGAGCCAGAGCAGTTCGATCCACCGTCGTCGGGTCCAGCTCCAGTCAGCGGTTCCAGTCCAGACCCAGATGTCAGCCCCTCTCCAGGTTCGGGGTCTCCCACACCAGGGTCCAGACAGGGCTTGGTACGTCGAGGGAGGAAGGAGAGGGGAAGCACCGCGCCGAGGTCCAGACCAGACCAGGGGCGCAACAGGGAGGTGGAGAGTAAGTGGTGGTCACGCCCGGAGCCGGATCCGCCTCCGAGGCGGAATGCCCACCCGGCCCCTACCCTGTTAGGTTTATGTGGCGCGGTCGGAGTCCGCACCTTTGGGGGGGGGGGGGGGGGGTACTGTCACGCCCTGACTCAAGGGACTCGTATTTGTTGAGTCAGGGTGTGTATTTTCTGTGTTGTGTTTGGCTATGTTGATTGTCTATGTTAGATTCTAGTATGTCTAGATCTATGTTGGCCTGTGTGGTTCCCAATCAGAGGCAGCTGTCGCTCGTTGTCTCTGATTGGGGACCATACTTAGGCAGCCTTTTGGCACCTGTTAGTTGTGGGATCTTGTTCCGTGTTATGGTATGTTTGTGTGCTACCTTGGACTACACGTTTCGTTTGTTGTTTTTGTCGTGTGTTTATTCGCTTAATAAACATGTATGCTTATCACGCTGCGCCTTGGTCCGTCCCGTTCATCAACGATCGTGACAAGTATAGCCAATTGGAATTTGTGGTCTATATATTTTATCATTTCAATTAGGATACCATCAACACCACAGGCCTTTTTGGGTTGGAGGGTTTGTATTTTGTCTTGTAGTTCATTCAATGTAATTGGAGAGTCCAGTGGGTTCTGGTGGTCTTTAATAGCTGATTCTAAGATTTGTAATTGATCATGTATATGTTTTTGCTGTTTGTTCTTTGTTATAGAGCCAAACATATTGGATAAGTGGTTTATCCCTACATCTCCATTTTGGATAGGTATTTCTTCGTCTTATTGTTTGTTTACTGTGTTACAATTTTCCCAGAAGTGGGAAAATGTATTTGCCATTTGAGTCAGTGAGTAGCACAATCTCTGGCTTTTGTGTGTCCTCAGTGGATGTGTGGCGGTTGTCAGGAGGGCTATCGGGGGAGCTGACAGGGGGGCTGTTAGGTGGGGGTGGGGTCTGTTGGGTTGGTTGGTCCTGTGTTGTCTGTCCCATTGTGATGTTGAGGTTGTGGTCAGGGTCTGAGGTGGGCTGTTCTGCTGGCTTCTCTGGGGGAGTGACCTGCTCTATGTCACACCTCATCTTTCTCACCTCCTCATTCACTGCTGTTAGCTGTGCCATGTGTTCGTCTCCCTCCTCCTTCACTGCTGTTAGCTGTGCAATGTGTTCCTCTCTCTCCTCCTTAAGTTCTCTCACCTCAGTCTGGAGTGCAGCCAGCTCTCTCAGACAGCCGTCCATCTCCACCTTCAGCCCTCCTGGTCTTGTTGGGAGGGTGTTGTTGTGCTGCTCTGTTTTGCGGGTCTGTTCGGTCTGGATTGTGTGGACTAGCTCTCTGAGCTCCACCATCTCTCTCTCCAGCTCTGTGAATGTATCTCTCTCAACAATGGAGGAACAGTGCAGTTGTGAGACCCTTGGCCAATACCCTCTCTCTTGACATAGGGGTAGTGTGCTCTTATAGCACTGTGGCATGTCAGTGGATGGTCTGTGTGGAAAATTAAGTTGCTTACGTTCCCCTCTTTGTAGCAGTCAGCAAATAGTGTCTCTGGATTGTCCTTGAGGAGCGTATTTTATTACTTATTCAGTGCAGAGTTATTTTCAATATCCAAAGGGTACTGTACTGTGATGACATCTGCACAGGGGGAAGCCATGGAGCAGGGGGCTTCAAAGGCCTCTGCATCTGGGTGGGGGCTGTGAAACTCTCCTGCCATTGTTGGGCTCAAGAATTTTCACACATCTCACTTCACACTTCAGTGCTAATTGAAGTTGCAGCCAGGTCTGTTCTGTCCTAGCAGCTTGGTAGCTTAGTAGCCTTATTTACTTAGCTTTATATAACAAAATTACCTAGATATTGTCTTTAACTTTTTGGTTTCAGAAGTAGCTTCAGACTGAACATTACTCACTCAGTTTTGGGTTGGATGGTATTTCCAGGTTTTCACTGTGTTTCTTCTGCAGGTTTTTTTGGTTTGCTATAAGTTTTTTCTTGATAGTCCTTCGTAGTAATAATCCATTCAGGTAATTGTGTCCAAAATCAAGATTTTAGGTTTGGATTGAAGATCTTGATGCAAAGGGTAGTATCCTGTAAGTCCTAGTATTTTAAATTGTTTTGTTTTTTACCCCCTTTTTCATGATATCCAATTGCGGCAGATAGCTTAGTGGTTAAGAGCGTTGTGCCAGTAACCGAAAGGTTGCTGGTTCTAATCCCCGAGCCGACTAGGTGAAAAACCTGCCGATGTGCCCTTGAGCAAGGCACTTAACCCTAATTGCTCCTGTAAGTCGCTCTGGATAAGAGCGTCTGCTAAATGACGTAAATGTAATGTAAATGTTGTCTCATCGCTGCAACTCCCCAATGGGCACGGGAGAGGCGATGGTCAAGTCATGCATCCTCCTAAACATGACCCGCCAAACCGTACTTCTTAACATCCCCCCGTTTCCTCCACCACCAATGCGGAGGAAACACCTTTCAACTGACGACCGAAGTCCGCCTGCAGGCGCCCGGCCCGCCACAAGGAGTCGCTAGAGCGCAATGAACCAAGTAAAGATGATGTTGATGAGATGTGAGTTAGATGGCAGAGGTGGTACTGCAGACCCATGGCCTCTAATCTGGCTGTGATTATAACAGGCTGGTCTAGCATTCATGCTACAGCACTGTTATAGCTAGCGTACCCTACCTGCTGTCTGGCCCTCCTACCGGCACACAACATAATTACTATAGATTAGCTACTACTATAGATTAGCTACTATAGACACACTGCTGGCCCGACAGCAGCCTGTACCGCTAATCAAAACTACAACAGACTCAGTCGGACTGACTCTTACCTCAGAGGAGAACTCAGCTCAATTTAGTTTATTTGATTTCTTACCTGATGAGGTTCATTCACACCACAGCTACACGGGAGACACATCAAGACACAACAAACAAGCATAATTGTGGAACAGTGGTGGGAAAAGTATCCAATTATCATACTTCAGTAAAAGTAAAGATACCTTAATGGAAAATGACTCAAGTAAAAGTGAAAGTCACCAAGGAAAATACTACTTGAGTAAAAGTCTAAAAGTATTTGGTTTGAAATATACTTAAGTATCAAAAGAAAATGTAATTGCAAAAATATACTTAACCTCTTAGAGTCGATTTCCGCGCCCCCGCTGAAATCTAAAAAGCATAATAAAGAAATCCCAATAACCATCCGTCAGTCTAAGCTAGAGATAAAGTCGGAAGTTTACATACACCTTAGCCAAATACATTTAAACTCAGTTTTTCCCAATTCCTGACATTTAATCCTAGTAAAAATTCCCTGTCTTTGGTCAGTTAGGATCAACACTTTATTTTAAGAATGTGAAATGTCAGAATAATTTATTTCATCACATTCCCAGTGGGTCAGAAGTTTACATACACTCAATTAGTGTTTGGTAGCATTGCCTTTAAATTGTTTAACTTGGGTCAAACGTTTCGGGTAGCCTTCCACAAGCTTCCCACAATAAGTTGGGTGAATTTTGGCCCATTCCTCCTGACAGAGCTGGTGTAACTGAGTCAGGTTTGTAGGCCTCATTGCTCGCACACGCTTTTTCAGTTCTGCCCACACATTTTCTATAGGATTGAGGTCAGGGCTTTGTGATGGCCACTCCAATACCTTGACTTTGTTGTCCTTAAGCCATTTTGCCACAACTTTGGAATTATGCTTGGAGTCATTGTCCATTTGGAAGAGCCATTTGTGACCAAGCTTTAACTTCCTGACTGATGTCTTGAGATGTTGCTTCAATATATCCACATAATTTTCCGTCCTCATAATGGCATTTATTGTGTGAAGTGCACCAGTCCCTCCTGCAGCAAAGCACCCCCACAGCATGATACTGCCACCACCGTCCTTCACGGTTGGGATGGTGTTCTTCGGCTTGCAAGCAACCCCCTTTTTCCTCCAAACATAACAATTGGTAATTATCGCCAAACAGTTCTATTTTTGTTTCATCAGACCAGAGGACATTTCTCCAAAAAGTATGATCTTTGTCCCAATGTGCAGTTGCAAACCGTAGTCTGGCTTTTTTATGGCGGTTTTGGAGCAATGGCTTCTTCCTTGCTGAGCGGCCTTTCAGGTTATGTCGATATAGGACTCGTTTTACTGTGGATATAGATACTTTTCTACCTGTTTCCTCCAGCATCTTCACAAGGTCCTTTGCTGTTGTTCTGGGATTGATTTGCACTTTTCGCACCAAATTACGTTCATCTCTAGGAGACAGAACGCATCTCCTTCCTGAGCGGTATGACGGCTGCATGGTCCCATGGTGTTTATACTTGCGTACTATTGTTTGTACAGATGAACGTGGTACCTTCAGGCGTTTGGAAATTGCTCCCAAGGATGAACTTTTGGAGGTCTAAAAACAATTTTCTGAGGTCTTGGCTGATTTCTTTTGATTTTCCCATGATTTCAAGCAAAGAGGCACTGAGTTTGAAGGTAGGCCTTGAAATAACTCCACAGGTACACCTCCAATTGACTTAAATGATGTCAATTAGCCTATCAGAAGCTTCTAAAGCCATGACATCATTTTCTGGAATTTTCCAAGCTGTTTAAAGGCACAGTCAACTTAGTGTATGTAAACTTCTGACCCACTGGAATTGTGATACAGTAATAATAATAATAATATGCCACTTAGCAGACGCTTTTATCCAAAGCGACTTAGAGTCATGCGTGTATGGGTGGTCCCGGGGATCGAACCCACTACCCTGGCGTTAGAAGCGCCGTGCTCTACCAGCTGAGCTACAGTGAATTATAAGTGAAATAATCTGTCTGTAAACAATTGTTGGAAAAATGACTTGTGTCATGCACAAAGTAGGTGTCCTAACCGACTTGCCAAAACTATAGTTTGTTAACAAGAAATGTGTGGAGTGGTTGAAAAACGAGTTTTAATGACTCCAACCTAAGTGTATGTAAACTTCCGACTTCAACTGTATCTGTTTTTTTTGCATTGTATGCGTCTCAATCCGCCACATCTGCTGATGTTGCACTTCTGCATCTGTGGTGAAAGGTGACAGAGCTAGAGCAGTGTTTGTCAGACCATGAAACATCCCGAAAGTCGGTCTTCTCACAAAATCATCTCAATCCTCCGAACGGTTTGGCCTACAAACTCTCACGAACACGATGTTGTTCTCCGTTTTGCTACGACCCCCACAAGTGTCAGGAGACTTGACTGAAGTCGGTACAGCCGATCTGCCAATTCTGTCTGTAGCGTCCGAACCATTTGGGCAAAGGTGAGACTCTCACGAACATGTACGTGTCGGATGTTTTGCTCTAGGACGTCCACAGGCCTCACAAGACTCGTCTGAATGTCCCCCGGCACCAGTTGAAAAAACGAATGGAAGTACTGTATATATGGAGACTGTTTAATGCCAAACATTTGGGGTTAAAGACATGTAAAAAAAAATCCTGATAACATTTGGGGTTAATTACATGTGTCCTGATCTTTCGTATATCTCTCAGATATAGGAGAGACACTTCAGAACAAACTTCCTTTTGATAATTGGGGACTATCTGTTGTTCCATGTAGTGAATCTGTTATTCAATGTGTTTGTGTGGGCTAATAGCAGTAAGACCAACATTTTTTTTTATACTTCAAGGGCTCTTAAAATTCTAAATCAAATAGCTAAATGATCCTTGGTATGACCTTCTTAAAGGTTGAGACTATGATGGGTTAAGTATCAAAAGTAAAAGCATAAATACATTTACATTCCTTATGTTAAGCAAACCAGACGGCATGATTTTTTTTTTTTTTTTTTTAATTGATGGCTAGCCAGGGCACACTCCAACACTCAGACATAATTTACAAATGAAGCATTTGTGTTTAGTGTTTATGCCAGATCAGAGGCAGTAGGGGTGACCAGGAAAGTTCTAAGTGCATGAATTGGATGATTTTCCTGTACTGCTAAGCATTCTAAATGTAACAAGTACTTTTGGGTGTCAGGGTAAATGTATGGAGTAAAAGGTACTTTATTTTCTTAAGGAATGTAGTGGAGTAAAAGTAAAAGTTGTCAAAAATATAAATAGTAAAGTAAAGTACAGATACCCCCCCCCCCCCAAAATGTCTTAAGTAGTACTTTAAAGTATTTTTACTGATGTACTTTACACCACTGTTGTGGAAGCAATATACATGATTAAAATGAACATTTCCAGGTAATCTATGTATTTCATCAACTGTTTGTGAATGGAATATTCTCACCTTTTAGATTTCTAAAGGGTTTACTGTGTCAGGCTATGGTTGCCCCTGACCCCTGAGCTAAACCAGGAAGTGGGTGCTGTTTATCCTGCCTCTGCTCAGATGTTTCCTCCATGCCCTCCTTGTTCCTAATCGCAACATAGAAAACACACACACACACACACATAGCCTTGAGAACACAGCACAGACTTCCCTCCTTCAGACTCTGATCACATGACCTCTCCTTACACTTCCTCTATTCACCCCTCTCCGTTAGGAATTCTGGGAATTCTGTGGCTCCTGAAAGAACGGTCCACAAACATCCATGAAGGAACAGTATTCTCTGCCTGACATTAGCCTTTCTGATCAAGGGCCCTATAGAAGTACCTTGACAGGGACAAATAAACACACATACCTTTTCATCAAGTACTACCTAAACATGCACCTTTCCATGAACCATCTATTCATAACATCCTAAAGACGAATGTCCCTCAATACACCTCACAAGGCCATGTTCTCACTGCTCACAGATTCCAAGATGTTACACATCAACGCTATGTTAGGTAAATGGCCAGCGCTGTGAGTAAATAGCCAGCACACATGGGGCTGAATGACCTTCTCTTGTCATATCTTGGAACTTGATAAGTCTCTTGGTACTTCAGTCGTCTCATTGATGCTGTTTGTTTGTGTCGTTAATGGCCAGGTATGAGACCACCTCCAGTGAGGAGGAGTCCAGTGGGGAGGAGAAGGAGGAGGCTGAGGAGGAGGTGGACAGCTCTGAGCCCGAGGAGCAGGAGGAGGAGCAGTGGGAGAAGGAAGAGCAGGAGGAGGGAGCTGGAGAAGCCCAGGGCCAGGGAGAGGCCACTGCCACAGGAGAGGAGGCCCAGGGAGCAGGAGCCCAGGCAAGGGAGACAGAGGGCCAGGGAGACCCTCAGGACCCAGACACCAGCCAGGCGCTCCTGGAGCAGCAGCCAGAAGCAGGGTGAGACAGACAGGGGATAAGAGGACTTCTTGATTAAGTTTCTTAACTTTTGCAGAAAATGTCCATCTCAGTGGAGGTCTTTTGAAATTAAATGAACTGTGAACAAACCACCTGCAAAGAAAATATACAGTTAGCCAAACAATAGCCAAGCCAAGTATAAATGGCACCTCTATCCAGACCCCTCTCATCCCACTGAGGTCTCCTTATGGCAGCCTGCTGTACCTTACCTGTCCATCCCTCATCCCCAATGTGTCTACTCTAGTCTCTGATGTCAGACACACAATCCAGGTCTTTGTTCAGGTGAGGCCAGCTGCATCCAGCCCCGGCCTCCAGTCTACATACAGCCTTCAGGCCCCAATGGGAGCAGAATGACAGGTGCTGAGTGAAGCATTAATACAGCAGCCGTCTGCTGCTGGGGCCCGGCCCTATAATGGTCTGGCCCCAAGAGCTGACCCCTTCTGCTGCGTGCACACACACACACACACACACGCACATAGTGAGGTATGAATCAGTGACAGGGAGGATTTGTGGGATATGTTGACTTCTTGACTCTGTCTCAGAAATAGGTTTATTTCTTATGCTGATCTACTGTATGATTATCACTAGGCCTGACATCTTTTGAAATACCTGATTTCCCGACTACCATTTATGATAATTGACTCAACCATTGCAGCACTACTAAAATATGTCTGTCTGTCATTATGAATTATTATGAAAGGTGGCTAAATGTTATGTTATGTTCACACAGGGAGACGATAGATAAGGACTTCATGGAGGCGTGTCACTACATTAAGGATCGCATGGCAGAGGTGGCAACCCCTGATAAAGAAATGGTAAGAACATTTCCCCTCTAAAGTCCAAACGGTAGCGCCTAAAGTGATCCCCGGCCTGCGCGGGATCGACACCAGTCTTCACACTGTGTACCCTCTTTCTATCTCCCAGCTCCACTATGTACCCTCCATCTGTCTCCCAGCTCACTATGTCCCTCCACCTGTCTCCCAGCTCACTATGTACCCTCCATCTGTCTCCCAGCTCCACTATGTACCCTCCATCTGTCTCCCAGCTCACTATGTACCCTCCATCTGTCTCCCAGCTCCACTATGTACCCTCCATCTGTCTCCCAGCTCCACTATGTACCCTCCATCTGTCTCCCAGCTCACTATGTACCCTCCATCTGTCTCCCAGCTCCACTATGTACCCTCCATCTGTCTCCCAGCTCACTATGTACCCTCCATCTGTCTCCCAGCTCCACTATGTACCCTCCATCTGTCTCCCAGCTCACAATGTACCTTCCAGCTCATTTCTGTCCCTTTCAATAAAACTAATTGAAAAAGTACAATCACTAACAAATCCTCAAACCTCAACCTAGCTTTATGTCCACATCCTGGTTCAACCCTAACCCTCAACCTAACCCTAGCTTTATGTCCACATCCTGGTTCAACCCTAACCCTAACCCTAGCTTTATGTCCACATCCTGGTTCAACCCTAACCCTAACCCTAGCTTTATGTCCACATCCTGGTTCAACCCTAACCCTCAACCTAGCTTTATGTCCACATCCTGGTTCAACCCTAACCCTCAACCTAGCTTTATGTCCACATCCTGGTTCAACCCTAACCTTCAAACCTCAACCAAGCTTTATGTCCACATCCTGGTTCAATCCTAACCCTAGCCTCAACCCTCAACCTAAACCTAGCTTTTTGTCCACATCCTGGTTCAACTCTAACCCTCAACCTAACCCTAGCTTCATGTCCACATCCTGGTTCAATCATAACCCTCAATACTCAACCTAACCCTAGCTTTATGTTCACATCCTGGTTCAACCCTAACCCTAGCCTCAACCCTCAACCTAACCCTAGCTTTATGTCCACATCCTGGTTCAACCCTAACCCTAGCCTCAACCCTCAACCTAACCCTAGCTGAATGTCCACATCCTGGTTCAACCCTAACCCTAGCCTCAACCTAACCCTAGATTCATGTCCACATCTTGGTTCAACCCTAACCCTAGCCTTAACCCTCAACCTATCCCTAGATTAATGTCCACATCGTGGTTTAACACTAGCCTCAATACTCAACCTAACCCTAGCTTTATGTTCACATCCTGGTTCAATCCTAACCCTAGCCTCAACCCTCAACCTAACCCTAGCTTTATGTCCACATCCTGGTTCAACCCTAACCCTCAACCTAACCCTAGCTGAATGTCCACATCCTGGTTCAACCCTAACCCTAGCCTCAACCTAACCCTAGATTCATGTCCACATCTTGGTTCAACCCTAACCCTAGCCTTAACCCTCAACCTATCCCTAGATTAATGTCCACATCGTGGTTTAACACTAGCCTCAACCCTCTACCTAACCCTAGATTCATGTCCACATCCTGGTTCAACCCTAACCCTAGCCTCAACCCATCCCTAGATTAATGTCCACATCTTGGTTCAACCCTAACTCTAGCCTCAACCCTCAACCTATCCCTAACCTACTACTGTAACCCTAACCCTTGTTTCCCCCTTTTTATAGACTGTTGTGATGGTGTTGTACCAGAAGTGGTTCCATGTGTCACAGTGTTTGTTTCTACTAGTGTGTGTCTGTGTGTGTGTTCTCCCCCTCTCTTCAGAGGCACGTCCTGACGGTGTTGTACCAGGAGTGGTTCCGTGTGTCCAGTCAGAAGGACTCTCTGGCAGACACCGTCACCCTCTATCTGAGAGAGGTGGGCATCGCCACGCCAACCCTCCTGCGTTACATCGTAAACCTGGCCGATGGTAACGGCAACACAGCGCTCCACTACAGCGTGTCCCACTCCAACTTCCCTGTGGTCAAACTGCTGCTGGACACTGGTATGGGATGTTCATACACCTCTCTACAACACACTGGTATGGGATGTTCATACACCTCTCTACAACACACTGGTATGGGATGTTCATACACCTCTCTACAACACACTGGTATGGGATGTTCATACACCTCTCTACAACCCACTGGTATGGGATGTTCATACACCTCTCTACAACACACTGGTATGGGATGTTCATACACCTCTCTACAACCCACTGGTATGGGATGTTCATACACCTCTCTACAACACACTGGTATGGGATATTCATACACCACTCTACAACACACTGGTATGGGATATGCATACACCTCTCTACAACACACTGGTATGGGATATTCATACACCTCTCTACAACCCACTCACTCTCCTTTATGTCACACCCTCTTTTCTCAGTCCCTACCTCAACCTTTTTTACTGAAAGGATATTTATGTCTTTATTCTCACGTTCGTTCTGAAACCAATATAGTGAACAAGACGGAGTGTTTCAATGCGAGATTTGTCTCTACCTCTACACGCGGTGGTGGAAAAAGTTCTCAATTGTCAAACTTGAGTAAAAGTAAAGATGCCTTAATAGAAATGACTCAAGTAAAAGTGAAAGTCACCCAGCAAAATACTACTTAAGTAAAAGTCTAAATATATTTGGTTTTAAATATACTTAAGTATCAAAAGTAAACGTAATTGCTAAAATATACTTAAGTATCAAAAGTAAAAGTACAAGTATGAATCATATCACATTCTTTATATTGTGTGTGTGTGTATGTGTGTGTATGTGTAGGTCTGTGTGAGGTGGATACCCAGAACAAGGCAGGCTACACAGCGGTGATGCTGGCCTCTCTGACAGCTGCTGATGGACCAGACGACATGGAGGTGGCTCTGCAGCTGCTGAGACAGGGAGATGTCAACGCCCGAGCCAGCCAGGTACACACAACATGTACACACACACACACACAGACACACCTGTACACACCTTTACTCTATCCCATTGTACAGTCACAGACACACACTAACAATGATCCACTACTCACTGTATAGTCACTCTATCATGCAGTCACAGACTGTATATTCACTCTATCATGCAGTCAAAGACTGTATAGTCACTCTAGCATGCAGTCACAGACTGTATAGTTACTCTAGCATGCAGTCACAGACTGTATAGTCACTCTAGCATGCAGTCACAGACTGTATAGTTACTCTAGCATGCAGTCACAGACTGTATATTCACTATCACTAGGGTTTATTAGTTTCTCAGAAATCTACCAATTTTCCTTCCTGAGAAAATTGGAACCATCCCAGTAATATCCCAGTATTCCCATTCAAACCGGAAATGCTATATAAAAGCATATAATACCAGCGCAAAAAATTAGACATGATTCTACCACTGGAGAAATGTGGACAGGAATCGAATGGTTTCGTATAGTATTTGTCAAAATTGAATCAACTCAATGTTCTGTCAATGTCACCACACAATTTGTTGATGTAACCTAGTTTAAATGTTGGTCTAAAATATTATGAATTTATTAGCCTACAGCCTAGTGAAAATGACATTTGTTTTAGCTTACCTTTAACTGAAAGATGTCAGCCAGCTTGTTTGCCCGTTTCTCTCCCCTTGCACCTGGCTATCAGAGGGATTTCGGAAGGTTGTGGCTGTTTTTACTTTATGATAACATGATTATTGTGATGACTTTGTCACAGGGAACATATCCGATTCTCCGCTAAACAGACAAGCAAATAGGCCTAGTGTTGGAGCTTCAGCACCATGGATAGCTTCAGCGCCATGGATAGCTTCAGGGCCATGGATAGCTTCAGGGCCATGGATAGCTTCAGGGCCATGGATAGCTTCAGCACCATGGATAGCTTCAGGACCATGGATAGCTTCAGCACCATGGATAGCTTCAGCGCCATGGATAGCTTCAGCGCCATGGATAGATTTAGCACCATGGATAGCTTCAGTGCCATTGAGAGATCCCTGAGAATCTAAGTCAGGCCCCTGCACTTGCTTTTGTTATTGTAACATCATGGAACAATGTTGCAAATGTCTATTTCCTTGAGCGCGTTTGTGGACACAATGTAGTAGCCTACCAAACATTTTGTTAAGATTGAGTATTTATATTTTGAGCTTCTGCCAGTGCCACAAAGATAGTTTGGAGATTTGTGAACGTGAGATGGAGATTGCCTTCAGTAACTGCATCGAGAGGTCGCGTGTAGCCTACATATGATAGTCAGCAATGCAATTTATAGAAGTCATGCAAGTAAGTGATGTTTTCTATTGGGGACTTTACGTTGAGTAGGCTAAATATGGTAGGCTGCTAGCGTTGTGATTACTGGTCTAATGTAGGCTATGAATTAAGCCAGAGAGTTGATATGTCCGGTTCATGCACGCAACTGTTCGCACGTGCATATTTTGTGTTTTTGCATTAGTGCTGCATACATTTTATTTTGTTAATTATTTATTAATATTTTTCTCGGAAAACGGGAAGGAGCTTGGTCAGGAAGTCCCGGGATACCGGTCACCGGTATTAAACCCTACTGTACACACACCCATTGTATAGACATACACCCAGTCATTTTTAGACACTCACACACCTGTACACACAGTCACCTATACACAATACTCACCTACTCACTCAGGACCACTGTACTTGCCTGTACTTGACCCACTACAAATATATACTGTAGTTTCCCCATCTCACATTTCATTCCTCTCCTCTTTGGTCTTTCATTCCTCTCCTCTTTGGTCTTCCTCTCTCTCTCCTGTTTTCTAGGCAGGGCAGACGGCCCTCATGCTGGCCGTCAGCCACGGTCGCACAGCCATGGTGCGGTTGCTGCTGAGCTGTCAGGCTGACCTCAACGTTCAGGACAAAGACGGTTCGACCGCACTCATGTGTGCATGTGAGCACGGTCACACAGAGATCGCTCGAATACTACTCGAGTCTGACCACTGTGACACCAGCCTCACAGACAAGGTAGGCACACACACATGCATATCACACACACACGCGCGCGCACACATAACACACACTAATGTGAACACACACAAGCACGCACACACACACTTGGACGCTCACACACACACACATGCACATACTTACACTTAAACATCAGCACATGCAGGTACTTTGGGCTTCCCAAAACATTGAATGTCAAAATAACCCAACGGTGCCACCATCTGGCTAAACGGTGAAGTGCATAATTTTCTCATGTTCATTGACATGATGAATGAGCACACAGGCTCTCAGAGGATGTCACATCGCCTAGCCACTGAGTGGCAGGGAGTTGACCAGAAACACACTGTCTTATTTTTCCTCCATAAAGTGATAGCAGAATGGCAGCCAGATAAGGCACAAATTAGCTTCTAGGTTAATGACTGTTTTGTGGAGATGTCTCTCTGGGTTTGACACACTAATTCATCCCTTTAGAAGGTATTATACTGCACTGGATATGTAGAGGTGTCTGTGTGTGAATGGCGTGGAGTGGGGCTATGGCTAGAATCAGACCTTCTTTAAGGCCTCCAGGGCATAGTCAGACAGGGGGCTAAAGTAGACCATGGAACCCCAGACAGAGCTGTGTGGGCTGGACTGTGGCTGAAACAGACAGGCTAAATAATTCACCTCTTCCTCTCCCATGGCCAGAGATGGTATTGTTCTGCTCTCACTCCTTGGTCCCACATTGTCTCACTATGGATCTCATGAAGAGACAAAAATATCACACGAGCCAGCCAGGAGTCTAACCTAGAATCTTCTGATCCGTAGTCAGACGCGTTATCCATTGTGCCACTTGCCAGTTGTTGGCGATGTCCTGTGTGGGTTTAGATTTTAGCTGTGTACGCTCATTACCCAGGTCTCATGTTTCTGAGGGGAAGGGGGGGTCTAAAGAACACACCCTCTGGTTAGTGGAGAGGACGGTATTCACTCTTCAAACATGATTGAACCACAACGTTTTTGTTTACTCCATGAGTGAAGAAACATTCTCTCTCTCTCTCTGTCTGTAGGATGGTCAGAGTGCTCTGTCGGTGGCGGTAGCAGCCTCCCACAGTGAGATAGTTGAACTTCTGAAGACCCACTCTGACTCCACCACCCAGGCCTCTAACCCCTCCTCCACCACCACCTCAGCCACCATCATCACCACCACCACCGCCTCTCTCCTCTGAGCCCCCTCCAGCAGCCCTTCTCTAACCCCTACTCCACCCTATCACTGGACTCTCCCACCCTGGACCCACCATAGCCCGGACCCCACTCCCCATTCACCACCACTCTATCTCCCCACCAACCAGAGCTCAGCTCACAGACAGGCCTACTGGACCTGAGCTGCAAGGAACCAGAATAACACACATTCTTCACATTTCTGCCAACATTCCGTGGGCGGGACTCTGGAGATATGTATCAACCGTTTGGCAGCCAGCCAATCAGAGAGGGACCTGTGTGAGGCAATCAAAGACCCCTGTAGCCATGGCAACAGTGGTGATTGACAGGTGATCCAGGAAGAGGGTAGAAAGACAACAGAAGGATGATGGATTCCAGGCAAAAATCATATTAAGCACATGAGCTACCTTCAAAATCTGTCATATTATTATCGATTATATGGTGTTCCTTCCTTTTTATACCATTGATAACATTACTATTATTTTATATTTGGACATAAGCCATTTATTGAAATCATAAAGTCTATGTTATTCTCGCGTTTTATCGGATACACACACTATATTTATTTTGCATTGCACTTTGTTTTAGTCTGTTTGATTGATATTCACACTGTAAATATCCTATCCATGCTTGGTTTGTTTTCATCAGTATGACTTAACGATTGACTCACTGGGACGTCTTCCAATATGAAGGGTGTATAGTAGGATGCAGCATGCAGCAATATAATAACAAAAAACGCAGAATCTTCCGAAGCTACTAAACTGCAGTATGTTGTAGTAACTGTCCACTTACTACTCTACTCAACTATCTACAACTCTTTTTCTCTTTCTCCCTCTCATGAACTAGCCTGGTCTCAGAGCATTTCGTATTATTCTGTACATAAATCCGAGACACTCCATTTCGTATGATTATTACGAATTATATTTCCTATTATATGTTACGAATTTGCATAACATACAATATGTTACGAATTTGCCAAACGTATGATATGTTACGAATTCTAGCTAGGTGGCTAATGTTAGCTAGCTTGCTAACGTTAGCTAGGCTAGGGGTCAGGGGTTAGGGGAAAGGTTAGCTAAAAGGGTTAAAGTTAAGGTTAGGGTTAGGTGAAGAGTTAGTTAAAAGGGTTAAGGTTAGGGGAAGGGTTAGCTAACATGCTTAGTAGTTGCAAAGTAGCAAAAATGTGTAAGTAGTAGAAGTTGCTAATTAGCTAAAATGCTTAAGTTTTCTGCGATGAAATTCAAACTCACAACCTTTGGGTTGCTAGACGTTTGTGTTATACGCTCACCCATCCACCCCGACCAACCACCCTCCTTTCGTTTTTGCCTTAAGAAACCATCTGTCTTATGTAACCATACCAAACTTAACATATCATACTAAATTGGGTGTTTCGGATTTACAGTTGAAGTCGGAAGTTTACATACACCTTAGCCAAATACATTTAAACTCAGTTTTTCACAATTCCTGACATTTAATCCTAGTAAAAATGCCCTGTCTTAGGTCAGTTAGGATCACCACTTTATTTTAAGAATGTGAAATGTCAGAATAATAGTAGAGAGAATGATTTATTTCAGCTTGTATTACTTTCATCACATTCCCAGTGGGTCAGAAGTTTACATACACTCAATTAAGATTTGGTAGCATTGCCATTGTTTAACTTGGGTCAAATGTTTCGGTTAGCCTTCCACAAGCTTCCCACAATAAGTTGGGTGAATTTTGGCCCATTCCTCCTGACAGAGCTGGTGTAACTGAGTCAGGTTTGTAGGCCTCCTTGCTCGCACACGCTTTTTCAGTTCTGCCCACACATTTTCTATAGGATTGAGGTCAGGGTTTTGCAATGGCCACTCCAATACCTTGACTTTGTTGTCCTTAAGCCATTTTGCCACAACTTTGGAAGTATGCTTGGGGTCATTGTTCATTTGGAAGACCCATTTGCGACCAAGCTTTAACTTCCTGACTGATGTCTTCTTGAGATGTTGCTTCAATATATCCACACAATTTTCCTTCCTCATGATGCCATCTATTTTGTGAAGTGCACCAGTCTCTCCTGCAGCAAAGCACCCCCACAGCATGATGCTGCCACCCCCGTGCTTCATGGTTGGGATGGTGTTCTTCGGCTTGCAAGCAACTCCCTTTTTCCTCCAAACATAACAATAGTTATTATGGCCAAACTATTTTTGTTTCATCAGACCAGAGGACATTTCTCCAAAAAGTACGATCTTCTGTCCCCATGTGCAGTTGAAAACTGTTGTCTGGCTTTTCTATGGCGGTTTTGGAGCAGTGGCTTCTTCCTTGCTGAGCGGCCTTTCAGGTTATGTCGATATAGGACTCCTTTTACAGTGGATATAGATACGTTTCTACCTGTTTCCTCCAGCATCTTCACAAGGTCCTTTGCTGTTGTTCTGGGATTGATTTGCACTTTTCGCACCAAAGTACGTTCATCTCTAGGAGACAGAATGCGTCTCCTTCCTGAGCGGTATGACAGCTGCGTGGTCCCATGGTGTTTATACTTGCGTACTATTGTTTGTACAGATGAACGTGGTACCTTCAGGTGTTTGGAAATTGCTCCCAAGGATGAACCAGACTTGTGGAGGTCTACATTTTTTTTTCAGAGGTCCTGGCTGATTTCTTTTGATTTTCCCATGATGTCAAGCAAAGAGGCACTGAGTTTGAAGGTAGGCCTTGAAATACATCCACAGGTACACCTCCAAATGACTCAAATTATGTCAATTAGCCTATCAGAAGCTTCTAAAGCCATGACATCATTTTCTGGAATTTTCCAAGCTATTTAAAGGCACAGTCAACTTAGTGTTTGTAAACTTCTGATCCACTGGAATTGTGATACAGTGAATTATAAGTGAAATAATCTGTCTGTAAACAATTGTTGGAAAAATTACTTGTGTCATGCACAAAGTAGATGTCCTAATTGACTTGCCAAAACTATAGTTTGTTAACAAGAAATTTGTGGAGTGGTTGAAAAACAAGTTTTAATGACTCCAACCTAAGTGCATGTAAACTTCCGACTTCAACTGTACATATGGAATAATACGAAATGCTCTGAGACCAGGTTGCATGCACGCACACACTCTCACTCTCTTCCACTGTAATGTATCATTCCCTTTGTCTGCCTGCTTATAGATTACAAATCAAATAATGTATGCAACCAAATCGCTACATAATGCACAAAGAATGTCAGGCAGTTTTACATTCCAGAATCCAGATAGCATTCAGCAGGCCTCCTATGGAACAACATCACACCACTTAGCACAGGAAGCAACACAGTAGAGGACTCTCCATTACTGGCCATACTTTAGTAACATGTTCTCTACTGTCCTCTGCAGTTAGTAACGTTACACAACCCCCTCTCCAATACGGACACACATGCATATTTCACTGCTATAAAAGTAGAAATGTTGTTCTTAGGGAGATTGTGCCTCTCTCTTCCACCCAACCTCCATTCTGCATTGAACAATAGGGCACTGGTGCAGAGAAATTACATGAGAATATCCTATCTTGCCTATCAGAAAATGAAGAGGTCCCAGTCCCAAAGGAAAGGTGCTGTACTCACCAGGTGGAGTGGTGCTGTCTTTCTTTCTCACCTGTTTATCACAAGGCAGGCCTAGGAGCTGAAGACTGACCTCTACTGGTTAAAGAAGTATATGGATACCTACCTGTACATACATTTACAGTATTGTGGAAAATATATCTGGTATGGTCTGACATTTGCTCTTAAATATATTTAGTATTTATTCAAAATGCTATATTTTTACAATATACAGTATATGCATGGGCCAATAGTCCAATGATCGGGTTGGAATATGTGAATTTATTGGTTCTTCTGGATGGTATATATAAGCTGATTGGTCTACTCTAAAAAGCAATGTAACTTTTCATTGGTTGGGTGGTTCATGCTCGTCTCTCATTGGACAAGGCTGTGTGCTGTACCGCGTCAACAGGACTGCCTTTGTGAGACTACGTTACAATCAGATGAAAACAGCTGTACCTGCCTGTAATATTCCTACTATCAAATTTACTTGTATGTTAAACATTTACAAATCAAAGAATTGCTTCTAAATAAAAAGGAAACTTTGAAACTTGTGTGTGTAGAAGTTTATTTTGTCATGAGCTTCTGTACACTATTAGGGATAGAGTCAATCCACATTGCAGAAGATCTGCGTTATAGCGAGATTGAAATGTAAAGGTAATTTCCAATTGAGTCGGCATATGTAGTGTTTACCCTAAATGCAGTCTCTGCGAACATTGTCTTTAAATTTCAATCACACAATACCACGGATCTTCCGCGATACCGATTGAATCTAGGCCTTTTACATTTATAGTATACAAGCAGCACTTACCTAGCCACGCTAACCTGGCCCTCATGTGGGTGCTAACACTCTAGCAAGCATGCTAGGTAGTGGTATGTAACAACAGCCATTGTTAGCCAATCCAGTAGGGGTTGGAAGATATGGTGAGCTTCGATTGGTCACTCGCGGAGGATTTGAATAAAGTTCCCGCTTTCCACAACTTTAGTCCCACCCTGTTCAGCTCCCTCGCCCATGCTCACATCGCCCAACGGTCCCCCCGCCCACTGCCGCTTCCTAGTATAAACGGACCGTTAGTCTCTGATGTGACTGAATAAGTGCAGCCTTGTTTCTTTCCCATTATCTATAATACTGACCTCACAGGCAGCTGTCCCCCTCCACAGAGTCACAGACCTTCACTGAGCCACTGATACTCTGCCAGACAGACCGCTCACCCCAGTGACATCACAGAGGAAATTAAATGTAATGTGTCACCCACGACAGCAGGGGTTTCAAAGTCATTCCACGGAGGGCCTAGTGTCTGCTGCTTTTTGGTTTTTCCTTCAATTAAGATCTAGACAACCAGGTGAGGGGAGTTCCTTACTAATTAGTGACCTTCATTAATCAATCAAGTACAAGGGAGGAGCGAAAACCCGCAGACACTCGGCACTCCCAGTGCACTACGGTGTTTAAAACTAGCTTGTACCAGCAGATGGCAATGTTACTCTAGGATAAAGACCAGTGTGACGGCTGCTTCCTCAGAATGCCAGTATGTTAGTCGACAGGCCAGGACAGGTGTCGGTCTTGCGTTATATAGATGGATGTAGCCTACTTTAAAAAATAAAAACGAAACAAAGATTAACGTTGAATGCTAATCAGCTATCATAGTCAGCTACAATGGTGAGGCTTTACCACAGCAGCAGCATCAGGCCTCATTCACTCCAAGCCACTGAAGGAGCAATGGTAAAAGCTTTTCCTGGCAGGATTTGACTGTCTGTTGACTGACCTGATACTGATGTAAAAAGGGATTTATAAATCAATTTGATTGATTGAGCTAGCACGCTAGCCCTGTCAAGCTAGTCTGCCTAACTGACACCAGCAAAGCTTAACTCGTATCGCGGTTGGCTCATTGTAGCCAGGACCGCTGATCCTGACCCAAGTATGTGCCTGTCAGACTGATTTTTGGAGTTGGAGATGGACGGTAAAGCCATGAAATGAAAGTAATGTGACAGTATGAAAAATGTATGCACTCACTAACTGTAAGTCGCTCTGGATAAGAGCGTCTGCTAAATGACTAAAATGTAAATGTAATGTTTATGTGACATGTTCATCCATATTCCCAGGGTTATTGTCAGTAGTTATCTTATACCCAGAAAGTTGAATTGTTAGCTTTTTTGCTGTTAGCCCAAATGAGAGGGCCACTGTGATCAGCTCACCCAGTGCTATTATTTCAAATCCCTACAGTATATGGATACCCCTGCTGTTTTCAAAGCACGTAGAGGGCTTGGATTGTGGCACATACATGTGCTTGATGTCAAAGATGGACCATCTGGATGCATGACACAAACCCTGACATTCTGGTTCTCATAGAGACCTGGTTAAATGGCTTGATTATGGATAAGGACATTGAAACGGCTGATTACAAAATGTTCAGGTGTGATAGACTGAAAGGGGGGAGGGGCTATATACAGTGGGGAAAAAAAGTATTTAGTCAGCCACCAATTGTGCAAGTTCTCCCACTTAAAAATATGAGAGAGACCTGTAATTTTCATCATAGGTACACGTCAACTATGACAGACAAAATGTGGAAAAAAAATCCAGAAAATCACATTGGAGGCTATATACAGGGGGGTACCGGTGCAGAGTCAATGTGTGGGGGCACCGGCTAGTTGAGGTAGTTGAGGTAATATCTACATGTGGGTAGAGTGACTATGCATAAATAATTAACAGAGTAGCAGCAGCGTAAAAAGGATGGGGTGGGGGGGGGGCAGTGAAAGTAGTCCGGGTAGCCATGATTAGCTGTTCAGGAGTCTTATGGCTTGGGGGTAGAAGCTGTTGAGAAGCCTTTTGGACCTATACTTGGCGCTCCGGTACCGCTTGCCGTACGGTAGCAGAGAGAACAATCTATGACTAGGGTGGCTGGAGTCTTTGACAATTTTGAGGGCCTTCCTCTGACACCGCCTGGTATAGAGGTCCTGGATGGCAGGAAGTTTGGCCCCAGTGATGTACTGGGCCGTACGCACTACCCTCTGTAGTGCCTTGCGGTCGGAGGCCGAGCAGTTTTCATACCAGGCGGTGATGCAACCAGTCAGGATGCTCTCGATGGTGCAGCTGTATAACTTTTTGAGGATCTGAGGACCCATGCCAAATCTTTTCAGTCTCCTGAGGGGGAATAGGCTTTGTCGTGCCCTCTTCACGACTGTCTTGGTGTGTTTGGACCATGATAGTTAGTTGGTGATGTGGACACCAAGGAACTTGAAGCTCTCAACCTGTTCCACTACAGCCCTGTCGATGAGAATGGAGGTGTGCTCAGTCCTCATTTTTTTCCTGTAGTCCACAATCATCTCCTTTGTCTTGGTCACGTTGAGGGAGAGGTTGTTATCCTGGCACCACATGGCCAGGTCTCTGACCTCCTCCCTATAGGCTGTCTCATCGTTGTCGATGATCAGGCCTACCACTGTTGTGTCGTCGGCAAACTTAATGATGGTGTTGGAGTCGTGCCTGGCCATGCAGTCATGGGTGAACAGGGAGTACAGGAGGGTACTGAGCACGCACCCCTGAGGGGCCCCCCGTGTTGAGGATCAGCGTGGCAGATGTGTTGTTACCTACCCTTACCACCTGGGGGGCGGCCCGTCAGGAAGTCCAGGATCCAGTTGAAGAGGGAGGTGTTTAGTCCCAGGATCCTTAGCTTAGTGATGAGCTTTGATGGCACATTACGTTTCATTACGGGCGATAGGTTCAGCATACATCACTATACTCTGTATGAGAAGTTTTATTTTATTTTTATTTCACCTTTATTTAACCAGGTAAGCCAGTTGAGATTAAGTTCTCATTTACAACTGCGACCTGGCCAAGATAAAGCAAAGCAGTGCAATAAAAACAACAACACAGTGTTACATATGGGGTAAAGAAAACATACAGTCAATAACACAATAGAAAATCTATATACAGTGTGTGCAAATGTAGTAAGTTATGGAGGTAAGGCAATAAATAGGCCATAGTGCTAAATAATTACAATTTAGTATTAACACTGGAGTGATAGATGTGCAGAAGATGATGTGCAAATAGAGATATTTGGGTGCAAATGAGCAAAATAAATAACAATATGGGGATGAGGTAGTTGGGTGGGCTAATTACAGATGGGCTGTGTACAGGTGCAGTGATCGGTAAGCTGCTCTGACAACTGATGCTTAAAGTTAGTGAGGGAGATAAGAGTCTCCAGCTTCAGAGATTTTTGCAGTTCGTTCCAGTCATTGGCAGCAGAGAACTGGAAGGAATGGCGGCCAAAGGAGGTGTTGGCTTTGGGGATGACCAGTGAGATATACCTGCTGGAGCGCATACTACTGGTGGGTGTTGCTATGGTGACCAATGAGATAAGATAAGGCAGGGATTTGCCTAGCAGTGATATATAGATGACCTGGAGCCAGTGAGTTTGGCTACGAATATGTAGTGAGGGCCAGCCAACGAGACCGTACAGGTCATAATGGTGGGTAGTATATGGGGCTTTGGTGACAAAACGGATGGCACTGTGATAGACTACATCCAATTTGCTGAGTAGAGTGTTGGAGGCTATTTTGTAAATGACATCGCCGAAGTCAAGGATCGGTAGGATAGTCAGTTTAACGAGGGCATGTTTGGCAGCATGAGTGAAGGAGGCTTTGTTGCGAAATAGGAAGCTGATTCTAGATTTAACTTTGGATTGGAGATGCTTAATGTGAGTCTGGAAGGAGAGTTTACGGTCTAACCAGACACCTAGGTATTTGTAGTTGTCCACATATTCTAAGTCAGACCCGCCGAGAGTAGTGATTCTAGTCGGGCAGGCGGGTGCAAGCAGCGTTCGATTGAAGAGCATGCATTTAGTTTTACTAACGTTTAAGAGCAGTTGGAGGCTATGGAATGAGTGCTATATGGCATTGCAGCTCGTTTGGAGGTTTGTTAACAATGAAGGGCCAAATGTATACAAAATGGTGTCGTCTGCGTAGAGGTGGATCTGAGAGTCACCAGCAGCAAGAGCGACATCATTGATATACACAGAGAATCAAGAATTGAACCCTGTGGCACCCACATAGAGACTGCCAGAGGTCCAGACAACAGGCCCTCCGATTTGACACATTGAACTCTATCTGAGAAGTAGTTGGTGAACCAGGCGAGGCAGTCATTTGAGAAACCAAGGCTATTTAGTCTGCCAATAAGAATGAGGTGATTGACAGAGTCGAAAGCCTTGGCCAGGTCGATGAAGACGGCTGCACAGTACTGTCTTTTATCGATCGCAGTTATAATATCGTTTAGGACCTTGAGCGTGGCTGAGGTGCACCCATGACCAGCACGGAAACCAGATTGCATAGCGGAGAAGGTACGGTGGGATTCGAAATGGTCAGTGATCTGTTTGTTAACTTGGCTTTCAAATACTTTCGAAAGGCAGGGCAGGATGGATATAGGTCTGTAACAGTTTGGATCTAGAGTGTCACCCCCTTTGTAGAGGGGGATGACCGCGACAGCTTTCCAATTTCTGGGGATCTCAGACGATACGAAAGAGAGGTTGAACAGGCTGGTAATAGGGGTCGCGACAATTTTGGCGACTAATTTTAGAAAGAAAGGGTCCAGATTGTCTAGCCCAGCTGATTTGTAGGGGTCCAGATTTTGCAGCTCTTTCAGAACATCAGCTATCTGAATTTGGGTGAAGGAGAAGCGGGGGGGCATGGGCAAGTTGCAGCGGAGGGTGCAGAGCTGGTGGCCGGGGTAGGGGTTGCCAGGTGGAAAGCATGGCCAGCCATAGCAAAATGCTTGTTGAAATTTTCGGTAGTGACAGTGTTTCCTAGCCTCAGTGCAGTGGGCAGCTGGGAGGAGGTGCTCTTATTCTCCATGGACTTTACAGTGTCCCAAAACTTTTTGGAATTAGTGCTACAGGATGCACATTTCTGTTTGAAAAAGCTAGCCTTTGCTTTCCTAACTGATTGTGTATATTGGTTCCTGACTTCCCTGAACAGTTGCATATCGCGGGGGCTGTTTGATGCTAATGCAGTACGCCACAGGATGTTTTTGTGCTGGTCAAGGGCAGTCAAGTCTGGAGTGAACCATGGGCTATATCTGTTCTTAGTTCTGAATTTTTTGAATGGGGCATGCTTATTTAAGATGGAGAGGAAAGCACTTTTAAAGAACAACCAGGCATCCTCTACTGATGGAATGAGGTCAATATCCATCCAGGATACCCGGGCCAGGTCAATTAGAAAGGTCTGCTTGCTGAAGTGTTTTAGGGAGCATTTGACAGTGATGAGGGGTGGTCGTTTGACCGCGGACCCCTTACGGACGCAGGCAATGAGGCAGTGATCGCTGAGATCCTGGTTGAAGACAGCGGAGGTGTATTTAGGGGGTAAATTAGTCAGGATGATATCTATGAGGGTGCCCATGTTAACGGATTTAGGGTTGTACCTGGTAGTTTCCTTGATAATTTGTGTGAGATTGAGGGCATCTAGTTTAGATTGTAGGACGGCCGGGGGGTTATGCATATCCCAGTTTAGGTCACCAAGTAGTACGAACTCTGAGGATAGATGGGGGGCAATCAATTCACATATGGTGTCCAGGGCACAGCTGGGGGCTGAGGGGGGTCTGTAGCAAGCGGCAACAGTGAGAGACTTATTTCTGGAAAGGTGGATTTTTAGAAGTAGAAGCTCAAACTGTACAGTCCTGGATAGTATGATAGAGCTCTGCAGGCTATCTCTACAGTAGATTGCAACTCCGCCCCCTTTGGCAGTTCTATCTAGACGGAAAATGTACTTGGGAATGGACATTTCTGAATCTTTGGTAGACTTCATAAGCCAAGATTCAGACACTGCTAGAATATCAGGGTTGTCGGAGTGTGCTAACGCAGTGAATAACTCAAACTTAGGGAGGAGGCTTCTGATGTTAACATGCAAGAAACCAAGGCTTTTTGCGGTTACAGAAGTCAACAAATGATAGCGCCTGGGGAGTAACTTAACTCCTGAGTGGCGCAGTGGTCTAAGGCAATGCATCGCAGTGCTAACTGTGCCACTAGAGATCCTGGTTCGAATCCAGGCTCTGTCGCAGCCGGCCGCGACCGGGAGACTCAAGGGTGAAAAAGTACAGTAAGAACTAACCGAAACAGCAATAGGCAAGGCATATTGACATGGGAGAGAGGCATAAAGCTGGAGACACTTATCTCCCTCACTAACTTTAAGCATCAGTTGTCAGAGCACCTTACCGATCACTGCACCTGTACACAGCCCATCTGAAATTAGCCCGCCCAACTACCTCATCCCTATATTGTTATTTATTTTGCTCATTTGCACCCCAGTATCTCTATTTGCACATCATCTTCTGCACATCTATCATTCCATTGTTAATACTAAATTGTAATTATTTTGCACTATAGCCTATTTATTGCCTTACCTCCATAACTTGCTACATTTGCACACACTGTATATATATTTTCTGTTGTATTTTTGACTTTGTTTTGTTTTACCCCATATGTAACTCTGTGTTGTTGTTTTTTTATCACACTGCTTTGCTTTATCTTGGCCAGGTCGCAGTTGTAAATAAGAACTTAATCTCAACTGGCTTACCTGGTTAAATAAAGGTTAAATAAAAAAAATAAAAAATAAAGCAATCACAGGTGTTATTTGAGAGAGCTAAGACAACAGCTGGTAATGGTGACGAAAGTTTGAGCTGAGGCTAAACAGATAAACAGGATGGGGTACCGTATAAAGGAACAGTGAGGCAGGCATCAGCTGTGTAGCTGAGTGATCATAAGGTCCAGTGAACAGCAATAGGTGAGTCCGGGAGCAGTTCAGTGGCTGCTACGGCACAGGTGAGCAGGAGGCACGGCTGTTGGTTGCGTGTGCTAGCGGGCCAGGGCTAGCAGATGGATCTTCGTGGTCGTCGCAACGGGAAGCCTGTTGAAACCACATCAGATGATTACGTCGGCAGACCAGTCGTGATAGATCGGCGGGGCTCCGTGTCAACACTAGGAGGTCCCGTCCGGTTGACAGAGAGGTAGATAGCCGGGAGATGGGCCTGGCTCGAGGCTAGCTCAAGGCTAACTGGGGCTTGCTTCGGGACAGTGGTGATTAGCCAATAACAACAACAGCCATTCGGTTGCAGCTAGCTAGTTGCGATGATCCAGTGTTAAGGTCCAGTGATTCAGTGATTCCGGCAGAAAATCCGATATGCTCTGGCTCGATAGTAACCTCCAGAAATACAAGCTATCAGACACGATCTCAGGAATGGTTAATAAATAAAAACAATAAAAAATGCTGAGGGAAGAGGAGAACAGAGAGAAACACCAATCTCTGAACTCACTCCTATTAAAATCAGTTGATCAATCAAATGTATTCATAAAGCCCTTTTTACATCATCAGATGTCACAAAGTGCTTATACAGAAACCCAGCCTAAAACCCCAAACAGCAAGAAATGCAGATGTAGAAGCACAGTTACTAGGGAAAAACTCCCTAGAAAGGCAGGAACCTAGTTTCCACTCCCTTCCCATTTCCCATCCCCATCGAGTGGATTGGGCGTTGGAAACAAATAGTTGGAAACAAATGTTTCATGGAGGAGGGTGCCAGTCAGATCACAGTTTTTTTTATCTCTTTGGTACTATTTTCACAAGTATGTGGTACATTTTCAAAACTCTCAGTATAAAACTCCAAACTGGTAACAATTGCAATACAGCCAGTCTTTCATTCAGAACCTTTCATTGTCCTTTTATTTAGTTTGTGGACATCTTTCACAACACAACCATTGATCCAAAAAATAAGTTAACTGTGAAATATAATAAGTAGATTGGTTTAATCACCAAAACACAACATAATGATATCTTCTCAATTGAGTTAATCCAATAGCAAAAAACGTAAGCTACAGTACTGCAAATTACAGTACATTACACTGTTTTCACATTAGGCAATATACTTGCACTACCCATTAAAATTGACTGAACATAACATTTCCATAATTTCTTTCATTTAATTAATATATTTATATTTATTTATATTTAATTAATCAAATTAAAGAAATGAAAGAAACATAATGTTTATCAAACCTGTCTTGAGCATTTGGCCATAGGTTCTCATCAATATCGCAGTAAATACAGTGGCTTGCGAAAGTATTCACCCCCCTTGGCATTTTTCCTATTTTGTTTCCTTACAACCTGGAATTAAAATGGATTTTTTGGAGGGTTTGTATAATTTGATTTACACAACATGCTTACCACTTTGAAGATGCAAAATATTTTTTATTGTGAAACAAACAAGAAATAAGATAAAAAAACAGAAAACTTGAGCGTGCATAACGATTCACCCCCCAAAAGTCAATACTTTGTAGAGCCACCTTTTGCAGCAATTACAGCTGCAAGTCTCTTGAGGTATGTCTCTATAAGCGTGGCACATCTAGCCACTGGGATTTTTACCCATTCTTCAAGGCAAAACTGCTCCAGCTCCTTCAAGTTGGATGGGTTCCGCTGGTGTACAGCAATCTTTAAGTCATACCACAGATTCTCAATTGGATTGAGGTATGGGCTTTGACTAGGCCATTCTAAGACATTTAAATGTTTCCCCTTAAACCACTCGAGTGTTGCTTTAGCAGTATGCTTCACTGTGGGGATGATGTTCTCGGGGTGATGAGAGGTGTTGGGTTTGCGCCAGACATAGCGTTTTCCTTGATGGGCAAAAAGCTCAATTTTAGTCTCATCTGACCAGAGTACCTTTTTCCATATGTTTGCGGAGTCTACCACATGCCTTTTGGCAAACACCAAACGTGTTTGCTTATTTTTTTTTAAAGCAATGGCTTTTTTCTGCCACTCTTCCGTAAAGCCCAACTCTGTGTAGTGTACGGCTTAAAGTGATCCTATGGACAGATACTCCAATCTCCGCTGTGGAGCTTTGCAGCTCCTTCAGGGTTATCTTTGGTCTCTTTGTTGCCTCTCTGATTAATGCCCTCCTTGCCTGGTCCGTGAGTTTTGGTGGCCGGCCCTCTCTTGGCAGGTTTGTTGTGGTGCCATATTCGTTCCATTTTTTAATATTGGATTTAATGGTGCTCCGTGGGATGTTCAAAATTTCAGATATTTTTTTATAACCCAACCCTGATCTGTACTTCTCCACAACTTTGTCCCTGACCTGTTTGGAGAGCTCCTTGGTCTTCATGGTGCCGCTTGCTTGGTGGTGCCCCTTGCTTAGTGGTGTTGCAGACTCTTGGGCCTTTCAGAACAGGTGTATATATACTGAGATCATGTGACAGATCATGTGACACTTAGATTGCACACAGGTGGACTTTATTTAACTAATTATGTGACTTCTGAAGGTAATTGGTTGCACCAGATCTTATTTAGGGGCTTCATAGCAAAGGGGGTGAATACATATGCACGCAACCCTTTTCCGTTATTTATTTTTTAGAATTATTTGAAACTAGTTATCTTTTTTATTTCACTTCACCAATTTGGCTATTTTGTGTATGTCCATTACATGAAATCCAAATAAAAATCCATTTAAATTACAGGTTGTAATGCAACAAACTGGGAAAAACATCAAGGGAGATGAATACTTTTGCAAGGCACTGTATCCTCATTGTTCATGCACCTGGGGAAAAACCTTTTGGCATGGCGAATCCAAGCCTGAGATATGTCTGGATTGAAATCATTGCATGCCTCATCCATGGTCTGAAGGAGGGTGGTACACTCCTGAGGATGGCATCATACATCTTCCACCTGTATTGTAATCGTGTATTGTATTTTACAGTATTTTATTGTACTTATGTATAGTAGTGGTCCTGTTCGTGGCTCAGTTCATAAGAGCATGGCACTAGCAACACCAGAGTTGTGGGGGGTTCGATTCCCACTGGGGTCACATACAAAAATGTGTGGACTGTTGTCACTTTGGATAAAAGTGTCTGCTATGTAAATGGAATTATTACGATATTACAGTACTGTATTGGCCAATGCAATTTTAGTATGAACCCTCCCCCCATCAAAAAGACCCCAGCAACTTCATTTTGGATACATGTTTATTGTATAGGAGATGCATTTCTTTCTTGTTTTGGACTTTCTGGATTATTTGCGTGTTGATATTGTATCACTGCACTGTAGAAGCTAGAAACACAAGCATTTCACTGAACCTGCCGTAACATCTGCTAATCTGTGACCAATAAACCTTGAGTTGTTACATACAGTACATCTCTGATCTTGTAAATATCAGATTTTGTAAAATTTTTACTATGAAGTAAAATCATAAGTCATCATCATAGTAGTACATTCGAGTATACATTTGAGTATATATGAAAAAGTATTTGCCCCTTTCTAATTTTCTCTACTTTTGCATATTTTTTAAAAAACATCAGAAAGGGGGCAAATACTTTTTCACGGCACTGTATATCATACTTTTTTCTACTTTACAGACATACATTATCATTATGGCAGGACCCTAAACCTAGCCTCAACCTTTACCCTAGTGTCAACCGTAATCCTAGCCTCAACTGTAATCCTAGCCTCAACCCTAACTGGTGAAGCGTACTGTGGAAATGCCAGGGTTAGGTAAATTACTTTCTAAATGTAATCCGTTACAGTTACTAGTTACCTGTCCAAAATTGTAATCAGTAACGTAATTTTTGGATTACCCAAACTCAGTAACGTAATCTGATTACTTTCAGTTACTTTGGGATTACTTTCCCTTTAAGCGGCATTAGAAGAAGACAAAAAAGTTCCATCCAACGCATTTAATGTCATCATAGTGGTCTCTGACATGTGGTCAGACTTGCTCAGATGGGACAAACTTAAACATGCTCCTTTTCTCAATGCTGTATTTAATGTAATTGAGAAATCAGAATGGTGTCATAATGTATTTTTTTTGGCAAACATCCTTTCTGAATTTAAAAGTAATCCAATAAGTAATCCTCTAGTTCTTCTAAAAATAATCTGATTACAATTTATTTTTGCTGGTAACATAACTGATTACAGGGAAAACCACCAGAGGCTGACAGAGAGGGGGATGTTGGCTCTCTGTGTCGGTAGAGGTCTAATGCAGCCGATTTTATCTCAATATGAAATAATTTCTGGGTAACAATGAAGTACCTTATTGTGATTGTTTTCAATTAAAATGGTCAAAACAAAACAAAAATAGCTTTTTAGCAAAGAACAATTTTGCTAGGACTGTCTGGGAGTGGTCTGAGTGGGGAGGGGAAAATGGAAAACTGGTTGTTATTGGTCTATTAGCAAAGTGATGTCACCAGGCATGCCAAAACTCCTCCCACCAAAACAGGCTGACATTTCAGGCGGTCTTTTCAAACAGCTAATACACTTAAAAGGCATTATCATTTTCACATTATTCCAACCTCATAGTGTGGAAATATATATAAAACACAGGAAAATCTAGTTTTTGACTGCACTGGGCCTTTAATCTTCAATGAAATGATAAAAATGTGATAAGATTGACTGTCCCTCTGGTATCCACCAGACAGATATGACAGGAGAGGGCGTGAGGAAGCATGTTCAATGAAGAGGAGAGGAACCCTGCAACAATGGCCGTCCCGCCCTCTGAGCTGCAATGCCGTGATATCCACCACCACCTCTCCGCTTTCACATCCATCAAACCCCCAGCTAGCTGTCATTCCCTGTTCACTGGGGTTACCCTATTCTATTCCCCACTCCCCTCCGCTCGCCTCTCTCTCTGCCTTTCCCTCCACTCGCTTCTCTCGCTCTGTCTTTCCACTCTCTCTCTCGCTCTGTCTCTCAACTCGCTTCTCTCTCTCTCTCTCTGTGTCCCACCCTCTCTTTCTCTTTCTCCAGAGAAGAGTGCTCAATACAGAAGCAGGGAAAACACCTGCTGACAGTTGCACGTGGGGTTGGACGACTCATCTTTATCAGTCATTAACCGACAAAGAGATATTTAATCTTCCCACCATTGGCCTTGACAACTGATAGAGGCTTTACGCTTACCTGGTGCGCCAGAGAGGGAAACAAGGGGGGACAATAACAACGCGACACACAACAGGAATTGGCCGATTTTTATTTATAAATTTAATATATCAATATATAGAGATATTTATCAACAGCTTGATTTCATAGAAACGTGAGTGAGACCATTTTGGCATACAGTACAGATATTTCATGTAAGTACAGAAGTTGCTAAGTTGAAACTCCCCTTCCCCCCTCCCCCTCCTACAGACACAAAACACCAAAACAGAAACAAGTCAAATATAAAGGAGCACAAACAAGGCACCAATAAATTAAATGATAATCCCTCGTTTAAACACGGAACAACAAAACCTATTGAACAGAATTAAATACAGAATAAACAACCTAATTTCTGCAATGCTTTACTGTTAAAAAGCAAAACAAAATTAAAAACAGACAGGAAAAGAATAAAAACACTTTGGCAGATTATTAATTAAGTAGTAGAGAAATCCAGTGCTCTTGTGTACAAATAAATTCATATATGGTCTACACTCCTTTTTTAACCTGGAGTCTTATGTACATCTATTTTTACAGATACGTTTAAAACATTATCAAAAGTTTTGCTGTATGAAAATGTATTTACAAGTTCATGATTCAAAACCATTGGACTGTACCGATCGGTCACCCCTCCCCACCCCTCCTATGTACGTACCCCTTTACACAGTGCAGAAGGCTTCTTGAAAAGTTTGTGCAACAAACAGTGTACAAAATGTCTCCGATATGGCTGTGGAATGAAGGTTTGACCCAGAATGTTTAACATTTCCTTAAGAACCCCCTTCTCCCTGCCTTCACCCCCCCATTTTACAATGACATTGACAGGTATCAAAAAGGAGTCTGAACTAAACATTATCCTTCAAGTAATACACATCCAGTAAAGCTAGAACAGTGTTAGAACTGAAAAGAGACCATGACAATGTCTTATTCACACAGAGAGAAACACACAGAGAAGAACCAACCAGCAGCAGGCGAGTCACCGGGTTATCAACTAGAACAACAGACAGAGCTCATGGAGGAGAATCACGTAGGGTTCCAGAATCACTGGGGTCAGTTCTCTGGGTTCCAGTTCCGGTAGGTTCTCAGAGGTGTGTTCCGATGTTCTGTAGAGGTTCCTCCCCTCTTTTCCTCCCTTGTTCTTCTACTGTGTCTACTTTCCTTCAGTTCTTCCAGTGTGTTTAGTCTACACTTCCAGAATGATAGCCCTTGTGAAAATGAAATGTAAATGGAAGAGATGAGGCGAGGCGATAGATGGTAGTGAAAGCGACAGCTAGATAGAGGGGAGGTGATGTGAGTTGGTGTTAGTCACAATGGAATCTGATGATGGAGCAGCATGGGTCTGGTATCATTGAGTGAGGAACCACCATTAGAAGTGCATAGAGAAAAGGATAGGAGAGAAGAGGATGGTCAAAAGCACTAGGAAAACAAATCTACTGAGGTTTATTGACCAGAAAGGTCCTAGGAGACTGTATCAGAGCCTTAAGAAACTACTGGTTCTTTTTAGAGACCTTTAAAAAATACAGTAATAACAACCAACTGTTATCATTGGCGAAGGATCTGTGCGCTTCAATGCCATAGAGTAGTGAGAGATATTGAAGCCTTGTTCCCACGTTGAGTTGATCATCTCAAGGCAGTCTGGACACAGTCCATGGTTGCCTAGGATACTGGCCACTAGGGTTAATGTCGCTAAAAGACCTATAGCTAGACTTATAGATAGACCTCTAGATAGACCTCTAGCTAGACCTATAGAAATCTAAAAATGAGCTCTAGAATGCTATATAGAATGCAATGACTAGAGCCTAGCATTGAGTTCCAGTTCATAAAAGCAGAAATATACGAATTACATCACACGGATAAACCAAGACACACACACAGACACATACACTATGTTCCAAGGCACCAGTTAAGAGCCAGGCAGTGCACAAATCCACAGAGATCTACAGGTAACTGCCAAAATAAAGGAAACACCAACATAACATGTCTTAATAGGTTGTTGGGCCACCACAAGCCGCCAGAGCAGCTGTCTCAGGTGACACTCCAGAATCTCCCATAAGTGTTCAATTGGGTTGAGATCTGGTGACTGAGACACAAACACACTTTAAACCCCCTATGCACCTTTGAGACCCCTCTTTCAAAGTTGTTATTTAACTAGGCAAGTCTGTTAAGAACAAATTCTTATTTACAATGACGGCCTACACTGGCCAAAACCGGACGACGCTGGGCCAATTGTGCGCCACCCTATGGGACTCCCAATCACGGCCGGTTGTGATACAGCCTGGAATGGAACAAGGGGGTCTGTAGTGACGCCTCAAGCACTGAGATGCAGTGCCTTAGACCGCTGCGCCACTCGGGAGCCCATGTCACTGAGATCTCTTCTTCTAGCCATGGTAGACAAAGAAATGGGCAACTGGGCATTTCTATACATGACCCTAAGCTTGACGGGATGTTAATTGCTTAATTAACTTAACACCTTTAACACCTTTGTGGAAGCACGTGCTTTCAATATACTTTGTATCCCTCATTTACTCAAGTGTTTCCTTTAGTTTGGCAGTTATCTGTATATCACCTGATTTGCCTGAGAGCAAAACCATTGATTAGATCGACATGTCCGTAAATGTGGCTGCTGTTAACTGATACCCATAAATAAACAAATCCTGGAAGACCCTCCCTTAAGTCTTGCTTACAAAAAGAGCTCAGGTAGCCATGTCTCTCAATTGGGCCTTCATATCCAGTTCTATAGAAGAAAATATTCAAGTTTGTTTGTTCAGTAGCAGAGCATAACTGTACAAACTCCAAACTATCCACTGCACCTATTCGCTTATTATGACCCTATGACAGAATCACAATAAATAGTTTCCTTCAGTCCCATAACTGTGCTGGTGCAGAGGTCCCCTCCCTGATGATACAACCTGTTGCTAGGCAGGTTCTAAGGGCATGGAAGACGGAATGCTATTGCATGGATGATAGTCCCCAAACAATCCAGTGTATCACACCCAGCCTGATTCTGCAAACCCAACAATGGATGTCTTCTCCAGTAAAATATATCTTGCTTCCGTTTATAGTAGTCCAGCCAGTCCTTATTACACTGAGAACTGAAATATACTGAATTATAAACTGGGTGGTTCGAGCCCTGAATGCTGATTGGCTGAAAGCCGTGGTATACCATAGGTATGAGAAAACATTTATTTTTACTGCTCTAATTACGTTGGTAACCAGTTTATAATAGCAGTAAGGCACCTTGGGGGTTTGTGATAAATGGCCAATATACCAAGGCTAAGGGGCTGTATCCAGGCACTCCGCGTTGCGTCGTGCGTAAGAACAGCCCTTAGCCGTGGTATATTGGCCATATACCACACCCCCTCGGGCCTTATTGCTTAAATATATCCTCAGTATGGAAGACGTAGGTATGGGAACTAACCAGACAGGAAATGGTAGTGGAAGTTAGTGGATACCCTGACTGATATACACCTGTATTCAACTAATAAGCTGTGATTCTGGCTGACAATCTAACAGAAATCCAGTGCTCAGTTCTGTTTCTTCATTGGGTTGTCATTTTCCTTCCATTTAAATCAGTAGTGCTTGAAGTGGGACATTGAACCCTCTTCTACAGAGTCCCCCAAACGTTTTCCAAAGTTAGAGGGAGAACATCTCTGGCCCTCTGCTCACACAGACACAGAGACAAACAGCAGGGAATGTGTTCCGCCTTTAAAAAACGTACTCCTACCCCCATCCCACCCCGTCCCTTCATTATCTAGTAACTTTGTGTACCTCTGGGTGCCAGCAGAGCGGATTACCCATTATCCTCCCTCACCTGAGTTCTGCCCTGCTGTTTTTTCCTGTGGCGCTGCCCTCCCCCCTTACCCCCATCCTTACCCTCATTCCACTTGGCTCTACCCACGCGTAGCCTATCCTCAGTGGCACAGGCCTGGTCCGATCATATTTACACCAGCAAACACAAACAATAAATAAAGTCAAAACTAAATAATAATTAAAAATACAGCTGGCCATTCCCCTGTTCCTGGCACAGTACAGTAGTCTAGCCAGGGAGAACCATCCTCTATTTGCACGGATGGGCAATGAGGTTAGTCATCAGTAAGACAGACAGCAGCATTTACCACTACAGCTAACTACCTAACTAACGAGGGGCTAAGAGAAGAGCAGAGGACAGCACTGTAGTAGCTAGTTGTAATGGTAGCAGTAGTAAAGTAGTAGAACATTACAGTTAGGTGTAAGAGAGAGAGAGAGGATGTGGTTGGGGGGGTACACATATAAGTCAAAGATACCCCCACCCCTGTCCATGGAGGGATAAGTTACTGTATGAGCAGGTCTCTCTCTCTCTCTCTCTCTCTCTCTCTCTCTCTCTCTCCCCTCTCCCCTGTCCCCTGTCCCCTGTCCCCTGTCCCCTGTCCCCTGTCCCCTCTCCCCTGTCCCCTCTCCAGTGTGGTCGCCCCGGGGTATGGAGGGGGTGGGCGGAGACTGGCGTGCCCCTCAGGGGAATCCGTCATCATCCAGACTGAGCGCCACACGCTGCAGAGAGCAGATAAAACAACGTTACCACAGCGTGTGTCTGTGTGTGTGTATCTGTCTGTCTGTGTGTGTGTGTGTGTGTCTGTGAAGGAGATCTAAAAAGGGACAGACAGAGAGGACCAGAAGGATAAAGAGAAGAAAGGACTGAGAGAAAGAGAGCAACAGAGTAGATGCTGATCCCACTCCTCCTCCTCCTCTCATCCCTCTATCCCCAGCACACTGATTTGGCAGTGATTTGAGGAGAGCTGCATGGGCTTACAGAGATCCACCTCAGGACATTCTGATGTCTCTATCTGACTGACACACCATGAGGAGAGGAGAGGAGAGGAGAGGAGAGGAGAGGAGAGGAGAGGAGAGGAGAGGAGAGGAGAGGAGAGGAGAGGAGAGGAGAGGAGAGGAGAGGAGAGGAGAGAAGAGAAGAGGAGAGGCCGTGTGGACAAATGTGGCCTGAGTGATGCTCTCGTACACTGAGGAGAGTGGCCTAGTCTGTCATTACACACTCACACTGTCTGTCATTACACACTCATAATGTTTGTCATTACACAGTGGAGTGGAGTGGAGTGGAGTGGAGTGGAGTGGAGAGGAGAGGAGAGGAGAGGAGAGGAGAGGAGAGGAGAGGAGAGGAGAGGAGAGGAAAAGCCCAGGTGGAAGCTTGTTTCCTCCCCCCCTACCCACTCTAAAGAGGAGGTGGTACTCAGCATTACCTCTCAGCACAGCACTGTAGTATACCAGGTGTGTGTGTGTATGAAAATGTATGCACTCACTAACTGTAAGTCGCTCTCGATAAGAGCGTCTGCTAAATGACTAAACATTTTTTTATTTTTATGTAATAACCTGTCACCCTGCCAGAGTCCCACCCCTCTCTCCCGCTGTCTCTACCACGCCCCGACAGCGACGCGTGTCACCATGCCAACCGATCCCAGCGCTAACCCCTCCCACCTCTTTTTGTTCATGTTTATGTTTACCAGCATATAGAATTAAAAACAAGAATAAACAGGAATAAATCAATATGACTAAAGATTGTCCCGTCATCTAAGGTGCTGTTTCTGTTCTGGTTACTGTTCCCCTTTTGCCTAATTTACACTCCAAAGGGGAACGACCAGGTTCGATGCTCCCTTCAGTAAGTCTTCAGAGGGAGGATAATAAAGCTAAAAACCCAGAGTGCTGTGCCTCCTTGACGCACCACCACAACACAGTAACACACATTGTCAAAACATGAAATGTGGGAATGGATAGAGATCAAATATTCTATATGGTGAATGAAGGTGAAGATTATGTAGAGGTGGACTGGTGATGAAGGGCTCAACATCAATGTGTGTGTGTTTGACCGAGGAAGTGTTTAGAATGATTTTGTGAATTAAGTGTGTGTATGTGTGTGTGTCTGTGAGGATTTAAGCCTGTCCCTGTCTTGGAGACTCTACCACCCCCACACACCCCAACCCTCTCTTTTATCTCCAAGTCCCACCCCCTCTCATCTCATTTGCCGGTGGGATGCATGGGCGCCCCCGAGTACCAATGGGAGTTGCTGTCTGTGATCCCGCCCCCCAGGGGCAGGGCTAGGAATGGCTGGTGGGCGCTGCCACTCACAGCGGGGTAGACGTGGCCGATAGACTCTCCAGTACGGCCGATGTGAATCTCGTCATCGTCATCCTCTGTGGTCTTACGGTAGACAGGATTGTCGAAGTTCATACTCTTGGTGTTCTTCCGGCGCCAGTTACGCCAGAGCAGGTAGCCGGCGGTGCAGAGCAGGCCGATGACCACTGTGGCAAGGATAGGAACTGCATGTGTGACACACAGCGACACACACACACACACACACACACATACACACGGCGGGAGCGTTAACACAGCCAGGGGAGACAGAGCGGCGCTTTAGCACACAGACACATCCTAGTATCACCACACATAGCGAACGGCAATGGATACACACAGACACACACTCTCTTTAAAACACACATAGAAGCACACCCAATCCCACCCAATCCCAACCCCACCCAATCCCACCCAATCCCAACCCCACCCAATCCCAACCAATCCCACCCAATCCCAACCCCACCCAATCCCAACCAATCCCAACCCAATCCCACCCAATCCCACCCAATCCCAACCCAATCCCACCCCCAATCCCACCCAATCCCACCCAATCCCACCCCCAATCCCACCCCAATCCCAACCCAATCCCACCCAATCCCAACCCAATCCCACCCCAATCCCACCCAACCCAATCCCACCCAATCCCACCCAATCCCAACCCAATCCCACCCAATCCCAACCCAATCCCACCCAATCCCACTCAATCCCACCCAATCCCAAACCCACACACACGCATGCATGGCACATGTACAACCAAACCCCACACTAGGGCTGCACGATGGATATATCGTTTCAGCATCGACATTGCGATGTATGCATCCGATTTAGTAAGGTAAACATACATCAGTCTACAATATATATATATTTTTAATGTTAAACTAGCATTATATCTATCTGATATAACGTAATTTACTCTGATTTATGGGTTATTGGATACACAGTTTATTATTATTATTATTATTATTATTATTATTTTAAACACGGAGTTCTTTGCTGCACGTGGTTGACATGCAGGCTCTGCTTGCGCGTGATGAAATGATGAGCGAGGAACAGGCAAAAAAGGCAGAAATTGAGAATTTGGTTGCAAAAAGAAATGCATCGTCAATTATATGGAAATATTTCGGCTACAGACAGGATGATGTTGACTAAAAACAGGTACTTTGTCGAGAGTGCCTTGCAATTGTTGCCACAACACGAGGCAACACGACCAATTTGTTCGATCATTTAAGGCGGCACCACAAATCTTCGTATGACGAGTGCAAAGCATCTCAATGCCCTCCAAGGCAAAAATCTATTTTGGATGCCTTTGCCAGTATTACACCATACGAGAAAGGTTCCAAACGGCAGAGAGAAATCACATATTAAATAACATTTCACGTCGCCAAAGACATGGTACCAATTAACACGGTTACCAAAGAGGGTTTTAAAAACATGATCCGGTCGCTTGTGTGGGGATCTATTTTCTTATAACTAGATGTGATGCCTAGCTTAGAAAGAATACAATAATGATTAAACATAATAGGTTTGTACTGTACTGATATAGATTGTTTAATATAACAAGCTGTGATTAATGTTGGGAACTGTTAGGGGGTAGGATGAGATAAGACTTGTGTCTCACATACACACACACTGCCTCTTTGTTAAACCGCTCAAGGACATGTGTTCTGCTACAGTGGAGAGGAACAGACTATGTCTGAGGTTGCTGACTTGAGACAAGTTGTGGAGATAATAACTAATGCCTGGCAACAGTGAAGCGCCAAGGAGCTGGGACCAGCCTGTGCGCCAACGATAGGCTGAGTAAGTCTAAACCACGCTCAGTCTCTACTCTGATAGGCCTGCTTGGAGCAGGAACTATCTCTGTCAGAGTATTTAAAGAAGAACTTATAACAATGGCTCAGTTCTCTGACTGCCCTGCGTGGTTTTTCAGTGGGCCCGTATATACGAACATCAAATTTACCAATTCAAGTGTTTGCATTAATTAAAATACTAGTCTATTTTAGAAGACGTGTATTGACCTCTTTTTGTTCCAATACCAGATTTGAATTGACGCAACTTAACACTTGACAAGCGGTATGTAATGCCATCACGCAACAATTTTTCTCAAGTTGCCATCCCATCCCGGGAAATGCAAGGCACAAGTTGAAACAGAGCTGTCACAAGTGGAATATTATACAGCAACAACAGACTTGTGGTCCAGCCGGACAACGGAGCCCTACATAAGTCTGACCGTACACTTTATTAATGAGGACTTCCACCTGAAAAGTCGCTGTTTGCAAACTGAATTTTTCCCAGAGGATCATACATACATTCTATATTTTTTCATATCGCAATATATATCGCAGAAAAACTAAATATCGCAATGTCAGTTATTTCCAATATCGTGCAACCCTACCACACACACACACACACACACGCGTATTGTAGGCTACACACACACTCAATACATGGCTGGGTATAGTGGTATTCCAGGAAAAGGGAATGTGGGGGTGGGGGCTGGTGGGTGGGGAGGAGGGGATATGTCTCGCTTCCCCGCTCAGCTCTGGCTGGTGTTCCGTCCTAATTTCCCCCATCAGCCGTAGAGTGGCGGTGTTCCCATGGAAGACCCAGACTAATTGGTCTATTGTTGGGGGGGGGGGGGCACTGGAGACTCCTCTATAATTAAGGGCCTGAACCCCCAGCAACCCTTTTGTTCTCATGTAAACACTCCATTAAGATGTTCTCAATCAGACTTTCCTCTCCAAATAGCTCGGCTCTGAAGATCTCCAGCAATATGGAGGGAGAATTAACCATTGAGAGATACGCTGCATGGCCAGAAGTATGGGGACACCCCTTCAAATTAGTGGATTTGGCTATTTCAGCTGACCAGTGTATAAAATCGAGCACGCAGCCATGCAATCTCCATAGAAAAACATTGCCAGAAGAATGGCCTTACTGAAGGGCTCAGTGACTTTCAACGTGGCACTGTCATATGATGCCAACAAGTCAGTTCGTCAAATTTCTGCCTTGGTCAACTGTAAGTGCTGTTATTGTGAAGTGGAAACGTCTAGGAGCAACAATGGCTCAGCCGCGAAGTGGTAGGCCCCACAAGCTCACAGAACGGGGCCGCTGAGTGCTGAATCGTGTAAAGATCGTCTGTCCTCGGTTGCAACACTCACTACCGAGTTCCAAACTGCCTCTGGAAGCAACGTCAGCATAAGAACTGTTCTTCGGGAGGTTCATGAAATGGGTTTCCATGGCCGAGCAGCCGCACACAAGCCTAAGATCACTATGCGCAATGCCAAGCGTCGGCTGGAGTGGTGTAAAGCTTGCCGCCATTGGACTCTGGAGCAGTGGAAACACGTTCTCTGGAGTGATGAATCACGCTTCACCATCTGGGTTTGGTGGATGCCAGGAGAACGCTACCTGCCCCAATGCATAGTGCCAACTGTAAAGTTTGGTGGAGGAGGAATAATGGTCTGGGACTATTTCTCATCGTTCGGGCTAGGCCCCTTAGTGAAGGGAAATCTTAACGCTACAGCATACAATGACATTCTAGATGATTCTGTGCTTCCAGCTTTGTGGCCACAGTTTGGGGAAGGCCCTTTCCTGTTTCAGCATGACAATTCCTCCGTGCACAAAGCGAGGTCCACACAGAAATGGTTTGTCAAGATCGGTGTGGAAGAACTTGACTGGCCTGCACAGAGCCCTGACCTCAACCCCATCGAACACCTTTGGGATGAATTGTAACGGCGACTGTCAGCCAAGTCTAATCACCCTACATCAGTGCCCGACCTCACTAATGCTCTTGTGGCTGAATGGAAGCAAGCCCCCGCAGCAATGGAAGTTGTGGGAATGTGGAGGCTGTTATAGCAGCAAAGGGGGGACCAACTCCATATTACTGGCCATGATTTTGGAATGAGATGTTCGATGAGCAGGTGTCCACAGACTTTTGGCCATGTAGTGTATGAAAGGGAGAATGAGGGAGAGAGGAGTGGGGGAGAATATGAACTATCAAATGAACCATTGAGAGATATGACTGGGGGAAGGATGGGTGGGAAGGAAGGAGGGGGTGGGAGACATAGTAGGATGTATTTAATGGGCCGGGGTTAGGGATATCTCATTTTGAAGACTCAATTATAGACAGAATGTATGCTAGAGCAAGGTCATTTACACACTATGCTGATCACCAGTCAACTCAGACATTCTAGAGTTGTATCAGTGCACCATCTTAAGGACTATATACTGTAGTATGTGATAATATGGGCTTAAGGGGGGTTTAATCCCTGATGTTATTTGGATGAGCTCTTGTCCTACATTTACAGTAAATGTCACGTGCTGTTTTTACAATTGACAGGCCTATATGTTCACATGGGCTGTTATGATATGCTTATTGGAGCAAAACCTAAACGGGAATTTCAAGAATCTCCCATAAGTGTTCAATTGGGTTGAGATCTGGTGACTGAGACACTCACACACAGACTCACACACACACACACACACACACACACACACACACACACACACACACACACACACACACACACACACACACTTTAAACCCCCTATGCTCCTTTGAGACTCTCCTCTTTCAGTCACTAAGATATCTTCTTCTAGCCATGACCCTCAGAATGATGGGATGTTAATTGCTTAATTAACTCAGGAACCACACCTGTGTGGAAGCACGTGCTTTCCATATACATTTACTCAAGTGTTTCCGTTATTTCGGCAGTTACTTGTACATTCCTGTCACACATTACAAACATACACCCAAAACACACTTTCGCACATCTTCCAGACCAGGCAACGTCATGTGCAGGGGAGACCAAGACAGAAGCAGACACAGACAGAGAAGCAGGGAGAAGCAAACAGGCATCACATGGTATAGTAGACTGGTACTCACCTATAGGAATCACTATACCCAGGACTGCCACTGTTATGTTGTTACCCAGGAGGTAGTGATCATTCCCAGCTGAGAGAGAGAGAGAGAGAGAGAGAGACAGCGAGAGGGGGAGGGAGAGAGAGAGAGAAACAGCAAGAGGGGGAGGGAGAGAGAGACAGTGAGAGGGGGTGGGAGAGAGAGAGAGAGACAGCGAGAGGGAGAGAGAGAGAGACAGCGAGAGGGGGGTGGGAGAGAGAGACAGCGAGAGGGAGAGAGAGAGAGACAGCGAGGGGGGAGGGAGAGTGAGAGAGAGAGACAGTGAGAGGGGGAGGGAGAAAGAGAGACAGTGAGAGGGGGAGGGAGAGAGAGAGAGACAGTGAGAGGGGGAGGGAGAGAGAGAGAGACAGTGAGAGGGGAAATACAGTGTAGACATGGTTAATGTTGTAAATGGCTATTGTAGCTGGAAACGGCTGATTTTTTATGGAATATCTACATAGGCGTACAGAGGCCCATTATCAGCAACCATCAGTCCTGTGTTCCAATGGCACATTGCGTTTGCTAATCCAAGTTTATCATTTTAAAAGCCTAATTGATCATTAGAAAACCCTTTTGCAATTATGTTAGCACAGCTGAAAACTGTTGTGCTGATTAAAGAAGCAATAAAACGGGCCTTCTTTGGACTAGTTGAGTATCTGGAGCATCAGCAATTGTGGGTTCGATTACAGGCTCAAAATGGCCAGAAACAAATAACTTTCTTCTGAAACTCGTCAGTCTATTCTTGTTCTGAGAAATGAAGGCTATTCCATGCGAGAAATTGCAAAGAAACTGAAGATCTCGTACAACGCTGTGTATTACTCCCTTCACAGAACAGCGCAAACTGTCTCTAACCAGAATAGAAAGAGGAGTGGGAGGCCCCGGTGCACAACTGAGCAAGAGGACAAATACATTAGAGTGTCTAGTTTGAGAAACAGATGCCTCACAGGTCCTCAACTGGCAGCTTCATTAAATAGTACCCGCAAAACACCAGTCTCAACGTCAACAGTGAAGAGGCGACTCCGGGATGCTGACCTTCTAGGCAAAGTTGCTAAGAAAAAGCCATATCTCAGACTGGCCAATAAAAAGAAAAGATTAAGATGGGCAAAAGAACACAGACACTGAACAGAGGAAGATTGGAAAAAAGTGTTATGGACAGACAAATCGAAGTTTGAGGTGTTCGGATCACAAAGAAGAACATTATGAGACGCAGACCAAATGAAAAGATGCTGGAGGAGTGCTTGATGCCATCTGTCAAGCATGGTGGAGGCAATGTGATGGTCTGGGGGTGCTTTGGTGGTGGTAAAGTGGGAGATTTGTACAGGGTAAAAGGAATCTTGAAGAAGGAAGGCTATCACTCCATTTTGCAACGCCATGCCATACCCTGTGGACGGCGCTTGATTGGAGCCAATTTCCTCCTACAACAGGACAATGACCCAAAGCACAGCTCCAAACTATGCAATAACTATTTAGGGAAGAAGCAGTCAGCTGGTATTCTGTCTATAATGGAGTGACCAGCACAGTCACCGGATCTCAACCCTATTAAGCTGTTGTGGGAGCAGCTTGACCGTATGGTACGTAAGAAGTGCCCATCAAGCCAATCCAACTTGTGGGAGGTGCTTCAGGTTACCTCAACAAATTGACAACTAGAATGCCAAAGGTCTGCAAGGCTGTAATTGCTGCAAATGGAGGATTCTTTGACGAAAGCAAAGTTTGAAGGTCACAATTATTATTTCAATAAAAAATAATTATTTCTAACCTTGTCAATGACTACATTTCCTATTCATTTAGCTATATTTCCTATTCAAACTCATGTCATGTATGTTTTCATGGAAAACAAGGACATTTCTAAGTGACCCGAAACTTTTGAACGGTAGTGTATATTTCCACAAAATTGTGAAATTGTGAAAATGATGCCGTGTTAGTGTAAGAGCTGTTTGAATGGAGTTTTGGCCTGCCTGGCGACATCACCAGCCGATATAAGTTAATAGACCAATAACAAAGAGAGTTTCAAACCTCACTACCAATAACAGCTAGTCTTCAGGTTACATATCCCTCCCACTAGGCTCGTCCAATTAGGACCCTCACTCAAACCACTCCCAGACAGTCTTATCAAAATTCTTGCTTGAGAAATTATTTTTGATCATTACATATTTGTTACCCAGAAATGATTTGATATAGAGAAGAAAACATCTGCATTGGGCCTTTAAACACCTCTCCTTACTCCTGCCATTCACTCTGCTAGAGGCTGTGCCCCCCCTACCTTCTTCCCTCCCCTCTCCTGTGTCTTGTCTAATGGTTCCTTGTCCTGCTGTCTCATCTCCCACTTCCTCCCCCATCTCTCCCCCATCTCCCCTTCACCTCTAACCCAGGTTTGTGTTGAGCTCAGCCTTTCTCCAGGAGTAAATCCAGCCTCATCTCCCCATTAGGGCTGTTGGGCCATTAGCAACACTGTAATTAGCCCGATATAATGGAGCCTAGCCTGGGAGATTAACAGGGCAGATCACAACGACAATCGCAGCATTCTGTTAGCCTCCACAAGATCAGCTCATTAATGACCAAACTCTATCACACACACGAGTGCACAGGCATTTGCGTGCACGCATGAACACACACGCATCCCATCTCACGCACACACACACACACGAATGCACAGGCACTTACACACACACTTTTCTTTTTCTGTTTGTCTCTGCATTGTTGGAAAGGGCCCGTAAGTAAGCATTTCACTGTTAGTCTACACCTGTTGTTTATGAAGCAAACAATTTGATTTGATTTTGACACTCAGCTGGTGAGTGAGGCTACCACTCCAAACTGTGAGGAGGAACAGTAGTTTCTGACTCAGCGAAAGTGGATGAACTGTAATGGTCAAAAAGCATGACTGATATCCAATAGGCCCTTAGACTCCAAAAGGGGATTCATCAAATCTTATTAAACATGTTATGAAAGAACTGGCCCCGAGGCACTGGAGGTGGGAACTGTGGAATGAGGAGAACTGAAAGGGCTGAAAAGGGAGTGCATTTCATTATGGGGGAGGGGTTTTACTGTAGCGCACAGAACATTCACTTGATCCATTCTGACTGCTTCTGAACCTCAACCTGCAGGGTTAGTTTCTGTGTGTGAGCTTTCCCACTATCCACTGTTTGCTTTAATCTTTTAGTTGCAGTGCCTGATCTTTCTCCGCTCTGCCTTGCAAAGCGCAATGCAACACATGTGTAACAGCTGATGTTGGAAAACCCACCGATGTGCATTGTGCACCATCACGGAATAACACACACACGGCCGGTGGGTTCGGGAAATCGGAACAGCGTTCTTGTCGTGTCCCATTTTCCCCCATCCCTCTCCGCCCCCCTCCCTCCTTCCCTCCCTCCCCCCTCTCTCCCTCCCCCTAAGACTGTTTGTGGTGTAGTAGCAGGAGGTTTTATCCTCTCCGCCCCCCTCCCTCCCTCCCTCCCTCCCTCCATCCCTCCCCCTCTCTCCCTCCCCCTAAGACTGTTTGTGGTGTAGTAGCAGGAGGTTTAATCCTCTCCGCCCCCCTCCCTCCCTCCCTCCCTTGCTGGAGCATCTCCTCCTACCCTCTTCCTAAAACTCTCTCTTTCTCTCTCTCATCCTTTATTTTTCCTCTCCTCTCCATACACCATCTTCACTAAACTCTCCTTTCTATACACCATCTTCACTAAACTCTCCTCTCTATTCACCATCTTCACTACACTCTCCTCTCTATACACCATCTTCACTAAACTCTCCTCTCTATACACCATCTTCACTAAACTCTCTTCTCTATACACCTTCTTCACTAAACTCTCCTCTCTATACACCATCTTCACTACACTCTCCTCTCTATACACCATTTTCACTACACTCTCCTCTCTATACACCATTTTCACTACACTCTCCTCTCTATACACCATCTTCACTAAACTCTCCTCTCTATACACCATCTTCACTAAACTCTCCTCTCTATACACCAGCTTCACTAAACTCTCCTCTCTATACACCATCTTCACTAAACTCTCCTCTCCATACACCATCTTCACTAAACTCTCCTTTCTATACACCATCTTCACTAAACTCTCCTCTCTATACACCATCTTCACTAAACTTTCCTCTCTATACACCATCTTCACTACACTCTCCTCTCTATACACCATCTTCACTAAACTCTCCTCTCTATACACCATCTTCACTACACTCTCCTCTCTATTCACCATCTTCACTAAACACCATCTTCACTAAACTCTCCTCTCTATACACCATCTTCACTACACTCTCCTCTCTATACACCATCTTCACTACACTCTCCTCTCTATACACCATCTTCACTACACTCTCCTCTCTATTCACCATCTTCACTAAACACCATCTTCACTAAACTCTCCTCTCTATACACCATCTTCACTACACTCTCCTCTCTATACACCATCTTCACTACACTCTCCTCTCTATACACCATCTTCACTACACTCTCCTCTCTATTCACCATCTTCACTAAACACCATCTTCACTACACTCTCCTCTCTATACACCATCTTCACTACACTCTCCTCTCTATACACCATCTTCACTAAACTCTCCTCTCTATACACCATCTTCACTAAACTCTCCTCTCTATACACCATCTTCACTACACTCTCCTCTCTATACACCATCTTCACTAAACTCTCCTCTCTATACACCATCTTAACTAAACTCTCCTCTCTATACACCATCTTCACTACACTCTCCTTTCTATACACCATCTTCACTAAACTCTCCTCTCTATACACCATCTTCACTAAACTCTCCTCTCCATACACCATCTTCACTAAACTCTCCTCTCTATACACCATCTTCACTAAACTCTCCTCTCTATTCACCATCTTCACTAAACTCTCCTCTCTATACACCATCTTCACTAAACTCTCCTCTCTATACACCATCTTCACTACACTCTCCTCTCTATACACCATCTTCACTACACTCTCCTCTCTATACACCATCTTCACTAAACTCTCCTCTCTATACACCATCTTCACTAAACTCTCCTCTCTATACACCATCTTCACTACACTCTCCTCTCTATACACCATCTTCACTAAACTCTCCTCTCTATACACCATCTTAACTAAACTCTCCTCTCTATACACCATCTTCACTAAACTCTCCTCTCTATACACCATCTTCACTACACTCTCCTCTCTATACACCATCTTCACTAAACTCTCCTCTCTATACACCATCTTCACTACACTCTCCTCTCTATTCACCATCTTCACTAAACACCATCTTCACTAAACTCTCCTCTCTATACACCATCTTCTACTACACTCTCCTCTCTATACACCATCTTCACTACACTCTCCCTCTCTATACACCATCTTCACTACACTCTCCTCTCTATTCACCATCTTCACTATACACCATCTTCACTAAACTCTCCTCTCTATACACCATCTTCACTACACTCTCCTCTCTATACACCATCTTCACTACACTCTCCTCTCTATACACCATCTTCACTACACTCTCCTCTCTATTCACCATCTTCACTAAACACCATCTTCACTACACTCTCCTCTCTATACACCATCTTCACTACACTCTCCTCTCTATACACCATCTTCACTAAACTCTCCTCTCTATACACCATCTTCACTAAACTCTCCTCTCTATACACCATCTTCACTACACTCTCCTCTCTATACACCATCTTCACTAAACTCTCCTCTCTATACACCATCTTAACTAAACTCTCCTCTCTATACACCATCTTCACTACACTCTCCTTTCTATACACCATCTTCACTAAACTCTCC